>NC_086018.1:17600440-17912030 GCF_029281585.2 Gorilla gorilla gorilla | reverse complement strand
GCCCGCTAAGCCAGAGATGACCGAGTGCACTCGGAGGCACTGCAGCCTGCGCTCAGGATCCTTTGTGCTCAGTATGTGCCAAACCACTTCATAGGTCTTGGCGCGCTCTCTCTCTCTGTCTTTCTGTGTCTCTCTCTCTCCTATCTCTATCTCTCTTTTTGAGACAGGGTTTCACTCTGTTGCCCAGGCTGGAGAGCAGTGGGGCCATCACAGCTCACTGCAGCCTCAAACTCCTCGGGCTCAAGCAATCCTCTTGCCTCAGCTTCCTGAGTAGCTGAGATTATAGGTACATGCCAGCACGCCCGGCTAAAAACATCTTGGCTCTCTTAATCTTCCTACGGTAGAGCCCTACTATATAGCTAAGGAGCCTGAAGCTCAAAGAGCTTAAGCTGCATGCCTGAGGTCACATAGCAAGTGGCAAACCCAGACATCAAACCCAGCTGAGTGTGGCCCTAAAACGAGGGTCCTAGCCACAGAGCCTTATGTCCAGGGCAGAAGGGGGTTAGTGCTTCCGGGGCAATTCCAGCAGGCCACCTGGCAAAGCTCCCCACAAGAGGGACACCTGCAGAGGCTCTCCATCCAGTGAACATGGTTCAGAAGCAGACACAAGTGGGTGGGTGATGGCCAGCAGACCTGGGTCTCCCTGCAGATGGGCACCTTGGTGCCCCCTGGGTCAGGGCTGGGTGGGTGGAGACAGTGGGGGCAGGGGCCAGGAAAAGCCAGGCCTTTGTATTCCTGTCTCTGGTTTCCAGTTTTATTGTGGAAAATACACTGGACCAATTCCCCAAAGTTTGAGATTTTATGGTCCTGTTCGCCAGGTCCCATCTTTGGCCTGAAGGAGAACCAAGCCTTGTTCAGGAGGAGGGGCCTCGAGGCCTAGGTGCTCTGTGCAGGGGGTGGACTTCTGTCTAGCTGGGGAATGGCTGGGGCATCCTCGGAAGCCTGGGCAGGAGCATGCCAGGCACGTACTATCCTGAAATGCGTGGTGTAGGGCCAGTCTATCCCATCCCGCTAGGGTCTTCAGGCTTCCTCCCAAACTCCGCCCCCCACCACCTTCCAGTTCTAGATTCAGATACTGAATCCAAGCCTGCTTGTGAAGAAGCGTGCTCCTTTTCTCTAAAGTGCGAATGGCTGTTACATGCCTTTAGGATCAAGGCGAAGTTCTGGGTCGGCTGGGAACCTAGGATCCCGCAGCCTTGGTGGCTCTTCCTTCTCAGCCTCCTCTGCCCCTGAATGTGGGCTAACCCCAGCTCATCCCCTACGAACCCTCTCTAGCCATCATGGCTTCACTTAGGCAGGGCCTCCAAACCTTTGTGCTCACACACCCCATCCACCCAGGGTTTTAGAGGTTGTGCTCTCCTGAAGTGCTGCGGTAGCATTGTATACTCTGTAAAGCCAAATCAAATGGAACAAGCGGAAGACAATCAGCATAAACAGGCCGGGCACGCTGGCTCATGCCTGTAATCCCAGCACTTTGGGAGGCCAAGGCGGGCGGATCACCTGAGGTCAGAGTTCAAGACCAGCCTGGCCAACATGGTGAAACCCCGTCTCTAGTAAAAATACAAAAATTAGCCATGTGTGGTGGCACGCGCCTGTAATCCCAGCTATTTGAGAGGTTTGAGGCAGGAGAATTGCTTGAACCTGGGAGGTGGAAGTTGCAGTGAGCCGAGATCGTGCCACTACACTCCAGCCTGGGCAACAGAGCGAGACTGTTTCAAAACCAACAACAAAGGCATAAACAGATGCTCTAGTAGCTCCTTCCTCCACCCTGGTCCCTGAGCCCTTTTGCCACAGTTTGACTTTCCTCCTGCACGTGGAGGACTCCCCGTGTGCCTGCTCCTTCCCTAGTGGCTGGGTGGGCCTCACCCCACCTCCCTCCAGAAGCCCCTCTGCCAAGTGGTCACCTCACTGTGTCTACATGCCACCCCCCGTCCCCCTGTCCAGAGGCTGCCCCTACCCATTGGAGCTCAACCCCAACTGGGCATCTAGGTGTGTCCCTGTGGCCCAGCTAGTCCTAGTGCCGTCCTCATCATGTCACATCACATGACATCTGGATCCATGACACCCATTAGGCTGGGCCCTCCACTTGGAGGGATGCCCTAGACCCTCACATTTGGGCAGGTCCTGAGGCCCATGGTCCTCTCCCTGGCTGCTGCCTCACTGCTGTCCTTCCTGGGACTCCAAGGCCACTTTTCTCAGGCCTAATGGCTGTGGGAGGAGGACACAAAGGAGTTAGGTGAGATGGGGTGGGGGGTTCTGGGCTGGAAAGTTCTTGGCGGTGAGGTCTGTTTGTGGCAATCCTCCACCGCCAGACGACAATGCCTGGCAGGACCTCATTAACCACCCCCCTAGGACAGAAGCGCAACTGCAGAGGCAGGGAGGCTGTGCGGAGGCTGCGGAGGAGCCCGGAGCAGATGGGGGCTGGGGGAGGGGCATCGGGCTTAGATGTCCTCCCTCTGCTCGCAGCTCCCAGGTGCCCACGTGCTGCGCTGGCTGGAGGCAGCAAGGGGACGAGTGTGGGATTGGTGAGTGGGTCATCCCGGGGACCTGGGGCGGGGGAGGGGGCGGGGCTAGGACGCGCAGCAGCTCTGGGCTGTCTCGTCTACAGCGGTGTGCGAAGGCAACTCCACGTGCTCAGAGAACGAGGTGTGCGTGAGGCCTGGCGAGTGCCGCTGCCGCCACGGCTACTTCGGTGCCAACTGCGACACCAGTGAGCGTGGGGTCGGGCCGGTATTGGTCGGTGGGGCGGAATCCTGGAGAGATGGGGCGGGGTCCAAGGTGGGGCGGGGTCGGATCCGCCTTCGGGGCGGGTCCCCAGAGGTGGCGGCTGGAGTGCGGGACGCGGGCAGGTTCCGGCTGGCTGGGGGCACCTACTCAAGCACCGGGGCCTTCCACCCCCTCCGCTCCTCCCCTGCAGAGTGCCCGCGCCAGTTCTGGGGCCCCGACTGCAAGGAGCTGTGTAGCTGCCACCCACACGGGCAGTGCGAGGACGTGACAGGCCAGTGTACTTGTCACGCGCGGCGCTGGGGCGCGCGCTGCGAGCATGCGTGCCAGTGCCAGCACGGCACGTGCCACCCGCGGAGCGGCGCGTGCCGCTGTGAGCCCGGCTGGTGGGGCGCGCAGTGCGCCAGCGCGTGCTACTGCAGCGCCACGTCGCGCTGCGACCCACAGACCGGCGCCTGCCTGTGCCACGCAGGCTGGTGGGGCCGCAGCTGCAACAACCAGTGCGCCTGCAACTCGTCTCCCTGCGAGCAGCAGAGCGGCCGCTGTCAGTGCCGCGAGCGTACGTTCGGCGCGCGCTGCGATCGCTACTGCCAGTGCTTCCGCGGCCGCTGCCACCCTGTGGACGGCACGTGTGCCTGCGAGCCGGGCTACCGCGGCAAGTACTGTCGCGAGCCGTGCCCCGCCGGCTTCTACGGCTTGGGCTGTCGCCGCCGGTAAGCGCGGTCTCTCGGCCAGGGAGGGAGGAGGTGGAAGGGCGGGCCGCCGATGGGGACAGGGGTGAGGCGGGTCCCAGCCTTCCCTAGCCTCCGACCCCTCCCCCAGGTGTGGCCAGTGCAAGGGCCAGCAGCCGTGCACGGTGGCCGAGGGCCGCTGCTTGACGTGCGAGCCCGGCTGGAACGGAACCAAGTGCGACCAGCCTTGCGCCACCGGTTTCTATGGCGAGGGCTGCAGCCACCGCTGTCCGCCATGCCGCGACGGGCATGCCTGTAACCATGTCACCGGCAAGTGTACGCGCTGCAACGCGGGCTGGATCGGCGACCGGTGAGCAGCCCTGCCTGCGTCGGCCCAGACACGCAGTCCCCCGCCCTGCCTCCCTAACAAAGGCCCCTCTGTCGAGGGCGCTGTGGTCCGTTTGCCTCCATTTCTGCTGACGCCTCCTCCCCTCTTTACAAGGTGCGAGACCAAGTGTAGCAATGGCACTTACGGCGAGGACTGCGCCTTCGTGTGCGCCGACTGCGGCAGCGGACACTGCGACTTCCAGTCGGGGCGCTGCCTGTGCAGCCCTGGCGTCCACGGGCCCCAGTGAGTGCCCCGGGACCGGGAGGGGGTTGGGGACTTGTACCTGCCACAGAGGGGGGGTCCAGCCGACGAGGTGGCCTCTCCACCCTGAGCTGGGTTATCACCTCAGCCTTGGTCCCTTACCCCAGCTAGGGGGTGACAGTAGGCTCTTTGGGGGCAGTTTCCTGCCCGGATGTCGGGGAGCTCACGTTCAGCGCAGGATCTGGTGACCAGTCCAGCCTGTGTCAGTGGGCTCTTGAGGTGACCCCAAGTTGGTACAGAAGGACCAGGGACCTCCACTTACAGCCAAGGGTCTGGTTCAGCAGCCCTTCTTCCCACCTAGCCGAGTCAGCCCCAGCAGTGGGCGCTGCGGCGCGGCCACCACGGGTCCTATCTCCCAGGCCCCCCCACTGGTGTTGTGCAACATTCGTTTCCAACACATTCACTACCCAATACGTGCCACGGGCGGGGCGGGGCTTCAATCCCTAGACGACGAATGCAGCGAGAGAGAGCCCGGTTCTGGGACCCTGGACCCTGGGCCCTGGCCGCGGGTGAGGGGTGAGGGTAGGGGGCATCCTAGGGGGGCGGCTGTGGCTTGCCTTGACCCTATGTCCCGGCAGCTGTAACGTGACGTGCCCGCCCGGACTCCACGGCGCGGACTGTGCTCAGGCCTGCAGCTGCCACGAGGACTCGTGCGACCCGGTCACTGGTGCCTGCCACCTAGGTAAGTGGATGAGGGGCGTCCCGTTAAGGAATGCAGGGGGTGCCAGAAACCGCGCTGACCCCATAACCCCCTACAGAAACCAACCAGCGCAAGGGCGTGATGGGCGCCGGCGCGCTGCTCGTCCTGCTCGTCTGCCTGCTGCTCTCGCTGCTCGGCTGCTGCTGCGCTTGCCGCGGCAAGGACCCTGCGCGCCGGTGAGCCCAGATACTGTCCCGCTTTCGCCTGGGTTCAGGCCGCACCCTCTGGGTGCCACCGGACCCAGATCCAACCCTTCCGCGCCCCTGCCCCGGACGTGGCCCCGCCCCTTCTGTGCTTGGCGCCGGCCGAGATCTAATCGCCCCTGGGCCCCGCCCCTGCCCCGCCCCTCCGCTCAGACCCCGTCCCCGCAGGGAGCTTTCGCTTGGGAGGAAGAAGGCGCCGCACCGACTATGCGGGCGCTTCAGTCGCATCAGCATGAAGCTGCCCCGGATCCCGCTCCGGAGGCAGAAACTACCCAAAGTCGTAGGTAAGGATGACAGCGCGGGGTATCTGGGAGAAACACCTCTCGACGCAGGAAGCTGCTGGGAAATGGGTGTGAGGGGGTCCAGATCTCAGTGAGGAAATGGGGGACCTTGAGTGTTGATGTGCGTGGGCGCGAGGAGGTGCGACCAGAGGGAAGGTAAGAGGTGTGGCAGCTGCTGAGGGCGAGGCAAGGTAGGAAGGCAGGAGTCCTAGGTGCACCGGCTGATGTGGGCATACGTCAGAAACGTTGGCCCTGAGAGTGATCGCATCAGGGGTGTGTGGACATCTGGGTCCCGCAGGCTCCCCCAGTCTGTAGGAGAATGCTGTATATCCCGGCCAGAGCTGCTGGGGGAATGCGTGGCCACGGGAGCGCCCTGCCCCACGGAGAGAACCCACCCTCCTGCCTACATCCCCAGCAGTACCCAGAGATCCTCCTGGAAAGTGGGCAGGCTGGTCCCCACCCACCAACAGGATGGGGAGGTGGGGTGTGCCGCTTCTCTCCATGCTCACTTGCACCTGAGTGGACCTTCTCTACCTCTCTTTCCCACATTTCTAAAGATGGAGGGGAAGGGGGCTCAGACTCTTGGGAGATGAAGGAAACAGCTGAGAAAACCCCTTAGCTAAGCCGGGCATGGTGGCTCATGCCTGTAATCTCAGCACTTTGGGAGGCCGAGGCAGGTGGATCGCCTGAGGCCTGGAGTTCAAGACCAGCCTGACCAACATGGAGAAACCCGGTCTCTACTAAAAATACGAAAGTAGCCGGGTGTGGTGGCACATGCCTGTAATCCCAGCTACTCTGGAGGCTGAGGCAAGAGAATCACTTGAACCTGGGAGGCAGAGGTTGCAGGGAGGCACAGGTTGCAGTGAGTCGAGATCGCACCATTGCACTCCAGCCTGGGCAACAAGAGCAAAACTGTCAAGAAAAAAGAGAAGAGAGGAGAGGAGAGGAGAAGAGAGAAGAGAAGAGAAGAGAAGAGAAGAAGAAAGAGAAGGAAGGGAGGGAGGGAGGGAGGAGAAACCCCAAAACTGTCGAAAGAAAAGAAAAAGCAAGCAAGCAAGAGAGAGAAAACCCCTTGGCCCACCTAGCAGCATGGCATCTGGGGACATAGGTGTGGGGAGTGGACCCCACATCCCTCTGTGGAATGGAGGCCAGGCTAGCCAGCTTCTGGGGCCCCCTGTTGTGGGGTCTGCATCTCTGGCGGCCAGGCCTAGGCCGCAGCTTGCTGAGATGGGCTGAGCCAAAGGGCAGCCCTGCCACTGCGCATTTGGGCTCAGAAGTGCTCCAGGGCTTCCTGATTCACACAAGGCAGGGCCTAAAACAGAGGTTGGAGGCCTTGGTGGCCTGTCCCAGCCAGGTGTCTTCTTCAGCCCCGTCTCCCACCTTTCTGGCCTTTTCTCAACACGTCAGCCCAACCTTTTCCAGCTCCCTGGATGCACACCCTTGCCTTGCACCTTAACACATGTTGTGCCCATGTTTCTTTTCTGGGTTCACCTGTACCCATTCTCCAGTCCTGGCCCAGTGTCACTGTACCTGTTGAGTTGCCTGTGCCCCCTGCAGTCCAAGAATAGGGCTGGTCTTGGTCACCCCATCAACATTTGTCACAGCAGGGGCTAATGAGGGCACCGGCTGGGGCAGAGTGGACCCCTGGCAGCTCTGCCTCATCCTTCCCCAGTGGCCCACCACGACCTGGATAACACACTCAACTGCAGCTTCCTGGAGCCACCCTCAGGGCTGGAGCAGCCCTCACCATCCTGGTCCTCTCGGGCCTCCTTCTCCTCGTTTGACACCACTGATGAAGGCCCTGTGTACTGTGTACCCCATGAGGGTAAGTAAGGCCCTGCCTGGGCATCACTCCAGCCCAGTGAAATGTTCCCATGGAAAAGCTGTGTTCTGGGTGGGACACAGGAGAAGGGCAGGCAGCATGGAGAGGAAGGCCTTGGCCATGCTGGTACCTGAGGGTTGCCCACAGAGCTGAGGCCATAGAGCTGGACTCTGCTGTTCAGTACCGGAGACAGGTGTGGGGAGATGGGTAGGCCACAGCCCAGGGTTGCTCCTGGGGGAAAGTAGGCAGAGAGAAGTTTCTGGGCTTAGGTAGGGGGTGGCAGAAGAGACAGGAGGAAGGGATCCACAGAGTATGGGAGTTGGATCCACACAGCCTTGGATCCACAGATAGCAGAAAGGAGCCTGATGGGCTGGATTCTGCCCTGTCTCCTCCCTTGACCGTGCCCCCAGATGCCACGGGCAGGTGACCAACTCAGAGCCTCAGAAGCCTTATCGCTTTTTTTTTTTTTTTTTTTTTTTTTGAGACGGAGTCTGGCTGTCACCCAGGCTGAAGTGCAGTGGCATGATCTCCAGTCACTGCAACCTCTGCCTCCTGGGTTCAAGCAATTCTCCCACTTCAGCCTCCCGAGTAGCTGGGATTACAGGCGCCCACGACCACGCCCAGCTAATTTTTGTATTTTTAGTAGAGACAGGGTTTCACCATATTGGCCAGGCTGGTTTCAAACTCCTGACCTCAGGTGACCGCAGCCTCCCAAAGTGCTGGGATTACAGGCGTGAGCCACCACGCCCGGCTAGAAGCCTTCTCTCTTAAAGAAGGATAATGGAACCCCTGTGGGGATGTTCCAGCCTCAAATTCGATGATGCAGGCGCCCAAGGCTGGAGGGGTGTTGGGGCAGGGCTGCCAGGCCAGGCCAAGGTTGGGCTTCAGTCGCGGGAATGCGCCCATCACTCCTCGCACAGCCTGAGTTCAGAGTCAGCCGCATAGCCTGCGGCTCTGAAGTACACGTGTGGTTGGTGCTCTGTGCCAGGCACGTCTAGATGCCAGGGTGACACAGTGCCAACGGCGTGGGTAGAGGAGGAAAGGTGAAGGTTTGCGCCTGGAGGTTGGAGCCCCTAAAGGTATTCCTGAAGGCTGTGACCGCCCTGCTCTTCCCTTGCCAGAGGCACCAGCGGAGAGCCGGGACCCCGAAGTCCCCACTGTCCCTGCCGAGGCGCCGGCGCCGTCCCCTGTGCCCTTGACCACGCCAGCCTCCGCCGAGGAGGCGATGCCCCTCCCCGCGTCCTCCGACAGCGAGCGGTCGGCGTCCAGCGTGGAGGGGCCCGGAGGGGCTTTGTACGCGCGCGTGGCCCGACGCGAGGCCCGGCCGGCCCGGGCCCGGGGCGAGATTGGGGGCCTGTCGCTGTCGCCATCGCCCGAGCGCAGGAAACCGCCGCCACCTGACCCCGCCACCAAGCCTAAGGTGTCCTGGATCCACGGCAAGCACAGCGCCGCTGCAGCTGGCCGTGCGCCCTCACCACCGCCGCCAGGCTCCGAGGCCGCGCCCAGCCCCAGCAAGAGGAAACGGACGCCCAGCGACAAATCGGCGCAGCCGGTCGAACACGGCAGCCCCCAGACCCGCGACCCAACGCCGCGGCCCCCCGGGCTGCCCGAGGAGGCGACAGCCCTCGCTGCGCCCTCGCCGCCCAGGGCCCGAGCGCGGGGCCGCGGCCCCGGCCTCTTGGAGCCCACGGACGCCGGCGGTCCCCCGCGAAGCGCGCCCGAGGCTGCCTCCATGTTGGCCGCTGAGCTGCGCGGCAAGACTCGCAGCCTGGGCCGCGCCGAGGTGGCCCTGGGCGCGCAGGGCCCCAGGGAAAAGCCGGCGCCCCCACAGAAGGCCAAGCGCTCCGTGCCGCCAGCCTCGCCCGCCCGCGCGCCCCCAGCGACCGAAACCCCGGGGCCTGAGAAGGCGGCGACCGACTTGCCCGCGCCTGAGACCCCCCGGAAGAAGACCCCCATCCAGAAGCCGCCGCGCAAGAAGAGCCGGGAGGCGGCGGGCGAGCTGGGCAGGGCGGGCGCGCCCACCCTGTAGCAGGCTGTGGCTCGTCCGCGCGCAGCTCCCTCAGCTTTGCAGCGCCGCCCGCCACCCCACGCCTCCCACGCGACCGGGCACGGGCGGCCTCCTATTGGCCGAGCACCGCGCGGCTAGCGGAGGTTGCGTCTCATTGGCTCAGGTCCTGCAGCCGCTCCTGGATTGGAGCAGTGTGCTCTGGCGGGAAGGGCCCATCCCGTTGGTCGAGGCCTGACAGGCGCTTAGCGGGCGACTCCCTCCCCATTGGCCGAGTTATGGAGCGCTCCGACCAGACCGCGTCTCATTGGCCAAAGATGGGAGGGTTCCGCTTAAAGACCGCCTCTTACTGGCCACGAGTGGACTTGGTTAGGGCTACCTTCTCATTGGTTGCGGCCAGAAGCACTTCTGCCCGGGCTGCCTCTCCGCCGCTAGGGCCTGGTGCTTCTGGCTGGAGGCTCCCTCCCTTGGCCGTCCCAATAGAGCCCGGGGCTACTTCCACTGGCCAGGCTCCTAGGCATCTGGTTGACCCCAGCCTGGGGAGGAGGGCTGGTCTCCGCTCCTCAGGGGCTTAGTCCGTCCCACCCCTTCCCTTCCCTGGCGCCCCGGGCCCCGGCCCCTCAGCTGTCAGCTGGTTTTGATGGCCTCCCACTGCCCCACACGCCGCAGGACCTCCAGGGGCGACTCTAGTGGCCTGAGGAGATGTATTTATAGGCCCCCAGCAGGGCTGCTCCCCCCTCGGCCGGTGCCCCAGGATGGGCTCCTCCCGGCGGGGGCTTGGCCAAAGCTTTCTTAATAAAATGCCTTTTCCCTCATGCTCTGATCACTTCCTGTTTGCAGGCTTCGGCCAAAGATGCCCCCCAGAAGTAACTTTATGTGACGACCTGTCCTGCACTCTCCCCCACCCCTTATCTCAGCGGGGAGCCCTGGAGCCCAGGCGTGGGTCTCCCGGGACCATGGTGGAAGTGGGCTGTGTCAACCCACAGGCTTCGTTTGTTTATCAAGTTTATGCGGCCACGATCCGGCCTGCCCCATTCTGGACTGGTGACGGGGAGGAAGGCTGGGTGGGGGCAGATCAGGCAGAGTCCCTGACTGAAAGGAACAGGCGATGGGCCTGCCTCGGATCCCGGCCTTTTCCCCTGGCCGCTGCTGTTAAACTTGGGCCTCAGAGCTGTTGGTGGCAGCTTGCGGGGGGTGCAGAGGCTGCGGCCAGGGGGCCGCGGGCGCTTACTCCAGCCGGGCCTCCTCCAGCACAAACAAGCCGGTCTCCTGCTGCACAGAGCCCTGCTGTCTGCCTCAACGGGTTCCTTGTCCTCAGCCGGAAACTCTCCTGCCTGCCAGCCCCGCCTGCTACTGCGGAAGGTTGAGGGAGACCGAGGGAGCGCCCCGGGCAGATCCCCCACCCCCAAGCCAGACCCTGCTGCCTGGCTGTCTATCTGTGACCATCTGTGCCCTACGGCCTCGATGCTCCTGACCCGCCTACCCTCCCAGGCAGGCCTCCTAAGTGACCCTCCTAAGCTGCAGACCCTCACCTTCCATGGCCCCTGCTGTCCCCACACTAAGTTCCCCCAGCTCCTGCCTGTCTGTTCTCCTCCCGCCTCCTGCCTCTGCCCGGCAGGCCTCTTCCTGTTCTCCTGCATCTCATCTTTTGATGCCCAGCTCAAAGTCTTCCCCTGCTGCCAGGATCTTCCGATCACCCTGCAGCAGCCACACAGCACTCATTGGTCTCACGCTGGCAACTTGGGGCTCTCATCCTGGCCACACTCTCATCCTCTGGCCAGATGCCCCACTGAGGTCAACTTTGGTCACCCATCTTAGAGGGGTCACCCATCTCAGAGGGCCCAGCCATCTGAGTGGAGACTGCGTCCTGCCCTGGGTCGGTCGTCCAGAGCAGCTGGCAGGACACAAACAGGCAGCACGTGGAATGTGGGATCCCTGCCTCTGGGCCACACTGCTTCCCTGGAGCCAGCTGGGCACCCTCCCAGCCATGGCCCTGTGGCTGGAAAGCCTCTGCTCTGTTCAGGCACTGCGCCATGCGGGCTGCTGGGGTTAAGGCCAAGAGGGCAGATGCCCAGCCGGGCTCGGCGAGGGCAGGGCAGTGCCTGCGTGTGGGTGAGGGGTGGGCAGTGCAGGGGCTCAGACCACATTCTTGTCTAGGCGGTGCCCACCCCCCAGAACGATGAGGATGCCACACTGCTGTTCCCTGAACCCCCAAGCCCTCAGCTCTTGCTGTTTCTCCTCCCCCAGCCTGGACCAGCACGATTTGGAGAGAACAGGGATGTCCCAGTGACCAGGCCTTTCTGGGGACCTCTCTTTGCCCTTCGCTGGGAAGCCCCCTAGGTGTCGAAGACTCTACCTGTGGGTGCCTCGCAAAACAGGGGACCACCCCCCCAACCTACCACCAGCCTTCCCTTCCCCCCAGGAGGGTTCCAGTGGCTGCTGGGAAGGGAGCTGCTGGGACCCCTCCAGCCTGCTGCCTCCCACCACCCGCTTCTCCCCACCCCCTCGGGGCTCACAGCAGTGCCAGCTCCCAGGGCAGGCGCCACAAAAGGGAACCGCGGCTGCTGGAACCTCCGTTGCCATGGGGATGGGGACCACAGGACCCACATCTGGTAGCGATTGAGGAGGAAAAATTATGAGTGGTGGAAAACGCAAATATTTTTTGTAGCACAGAGCACAATGGAGTGGGAGGAATGTGGGGACCAGGCCCAGCCTGGTTTCAAGCAGACGCAGGCCACGGCACACAGAGGCCTGCAGACACTAACCCTACGCCGCATGCACGCTCCTCTAGACTCAGAAACACCAACACAGACACACAGCCCGAAACGCAGACATGCACACACAAAGCCAGCAGAATCCCAGAAACACAGAGACGGCACACACACTGCAACAGATGCCCACACAGCACTGGGCCCAGAGGAACACAGCCACTCACCTGCCAACACACACACACACGACACTCCACCAGACAGAAACACTCACTCTCCAACACACACACACAGCCCACCGCTCACAGAGACAGACGCGCTGCGACAAACACACAGCCAGCCCACTACTATGGACACTCACCCCACACCACGCACATAAAAATGGAAAAAAAGACTCACTCTGCAACATACAACATGTATCACCAGACACAGAAACACCAAGACAGAGACTCATTGCAGCACACACACCATAGGCCACATAGAAACCACAAGATAGACACAACCCTGCGACACACACACTTCACCCAAGTCAGAAGCAGATATATATCATACAAAATACACGTGCGGCCGGGCACGGTGGCTCACGCCTGTAATTCTAGCACTTTGGGATAACGAGGCAGGCGGTTCACTTGAGGTCAGGAGTTCAAGACTAGCCTGGCCAACATGGTGAAACCCTGTCTCCACTAAAAATGCAAAAAATTAGCTGGGTGTGGTGGCAGACGCCTGTAATCCCAGCTACTCAGGAGGCTGAGGCAGAAGAATCGATTGAACCCGGGAGGCGGAGGTTGCAGGTGAGCCGAGATCACACCACTGCACTCCAGCCTGGCGACAGAGTGAGAATCTGTTTCAAACAAACAAACACAAAAAACACACACCTGCACACGACCCGACACACTCAGATACTGAGACAAACACATTCCCTGCAACACACACAAACACACAATCCATGATACACCGACAAAAGACACTCATCCTGCAGACACACATCTTCCACCAGATACACGGAAACATGAGAGAAACACATTAAACACACTCACCAAACACACCACCTGTAGCACATAGCTCACCACCAGACAGAAATGCAGACAGGCTGGGCGCAGTGACTCACGCCTGTTAATCCCAGCACTTTGGGAGGCCGAGGCAGGCAGATCACTTGAGATCAGGAGTTTAAGACCAGCCTGGCCAACATGGTGAGACCGCATCTCTACTAAAAATACAAAAAATTAGCCGGGCGTGGTGGCATGCGCCTGTAATCTCAGCTACTTGGGAGGCTGAGCTGGGAGAATTGCTTGAACCTGGGAGGCAGCGTTTGCAGTGAGTGGAGATCGCATCACTGCGCTCCAGCCTGGGCAACAGAGCGAGACTCTGTCTCAAAAAAAAGAAGAAGAAAAAAAAGAAATGTAGACACAGATATGCACCCTGCACCCACCACACCACACTCACAGAACACACCTCATCCTGCAAAACACACACACACACACACACACCCTGTGACACACAGAAACACCAAGAGACCCTCACTCTGCAACCATAGACACCTTCCACCAGACACAGAGAAACGGCAACTTATACAACCTGCAACACACACACGTGCAACCAGAGCCGAGTAAATACTGAGACACACACATCAGCCAACACACAGAAGTGTACCCATCCTACCGACAGATGGCATACACAGCATCCACGTCCTACTAAGCATGGAGGCGGGCACCCACCCTAAGATGCACTCACTGCACTAGAAACAGATCATGAGGCCCAGCGTGGTGGCTCACGCCTGTCATCCCCATACTCGGGAAAGCCAAGGCAGGAGGCACACTTGAGCACGGGAATTCGGATAGTATCTGTGGTCTTTCACCCTGCAGATACACACACAGACATGCCACCAGGCACACAGAAACACCAAGACACAGTGGGAACACGCACACTGGAACACACAAACTCCTACACACACAGGAGAACGCGGAGGCCGCTGGCGGTACTGAAATTCATCTCAGCCCTGGGTTCCAGGGAAATGGTGCTCACTGAGAAATTGCCTCTTCCTTTGCGTTCTGAGAAATAGTGAGACCAGAAGGAGCACTTTGCCCTTGTCCATTCTAAGACCCCGCCTCCAGCCTTCCACATGAGTCTCTTATTTACCAGGAGGCTTCCTCATTAGTGAGTTTTCTTCCCATAGCAGTAGCCTGAATAAAGTCATCTCTTTATGTGTCTGGTGCATTCCCCCCGCAGTCTTTGTGCCTTGACCTGGCACGGGTTGGACTTACCTTCCCATCCCCAGTGACTGCAAGCAGGTGGTGAGCCCTCTCTGAGACCTGCAAGCCGCCCCTGACTGGCCATCAGGGTGGGGGACCTTCAGTGAGTATGACCCCTCGTTGTGTGCTCCTGGCTTTTGTCCGTTGGTGGCATAGTGACAGCTTTATTTTGATTCTTTCAGTTTCATGGTCTGACCATTTGGTGGTCTCTTTAAACAGACTGGTGGTTTATAGACATCTTGTCTCTGTTGGGTGAGAGACAACAGTGTGTGGTTTGAGAGTCTTTTCTGTTTGTTCATTTGTTTAATTGAGTTTAGTTAAAAATTTGGGCTAAGATTGGTGGCTCACATCTATAATCCCAGTGCTTTGGGAGGCTGAGGTGGGAGGATCACTTGAGGATAGGAGTTCAAAACCAGCCTGGAAAACATAGCAACCCCCATCTCTAAAAAAAAAAAAAATTAAAAATTTAGCCAGGCATGGTGGTGGTGTGCACCTGTAGTCCCAGCTACTCCAGAGGCTGAGGTGGGAGGATCCCTTGAGCCCAGGAGTCTGAGGCTCACCACTGTACTCCAGCCTGGGTGACAGAGTGAGAACCTGTCTCTAAAAAATCCAAGAATTTGTCCCCAGTGGGAAGATGGTTTGGAGATGTGGTCAGCCACATCCATGGATGGAGCTGTGCTGTCATTTAGGTAGGTTGGATTGGCTGTCATATGCATAGGTAAGCAACACACCCAACAGTTAGTATGCTTGAAAATAGGCCTGTTCCTTGGGTGAGGCTAACATGCAGAGGATTGGTAAAGCCTCCTGAGAGGGCGGTGGGGTCAGGGCTGGGGTTAGGAGGGCAGAGGTCAGGGCTAGGGTTAGGAGGGCAGCCTGTAAGAGTTGAAAACAAGTTAGTGAATTTGTGGTGGTTGGGCTGCCAGGGAGGAAGAGGAGTGGGAAGGGTGGGAGGAAGGCCTTTGACAGGGGTACAGTAGGAAGCAGGGTGTAGAGGAGTCGACCTGGGGCCAGTTCAGTTGTTGTGTGGATGGTGGACAGGGGTCATCTATCTTCGGGTGAGGTCAATGTCTCCATGAGTCCAGCTGCAGGGCTGAGGTCACTCACCAGGTAAAGAAGCTGGTTGGGGTGAGCTCCTGGGCCTCCCTGAGTTTGCAGTGACCTTCGCCCAATAATGGACCTCGAGACATAACCACAGGACTGTGGTTGGACAGTGCCCGTGAAGAAGCCATTGTCCTGGTGTCACATTGGGGATACGGTAATTCCAAAGCTGCCTGCTGCACACACCCCACCGGAGGTATTCCAGCGGCTGCTTCCTATTAATAGTCTGACGTGCATTGTGAGGGGCAAAATGTGCACACATGACACTCATTCGAGAGCCTCGGCAGTGGGCATTCCAATTACACTGCTGCTTCCCGTGTGTGTGTGTGTGTGTGTGTGTGTGTGTGTCGGGGGGCCTCCTTTATGAGTTTATTTTTTTTCTGAAACAAAAAGAGATTGCTTAAATTACTTATTTGGCCGGGCGCAATGGCTCACGCCTGTAATCCCAGCACTTTGGGAGGCCAAGGAGGGTGGATCACTTGAGGTCAGGAGTTCAAGACCTGCCTGGTCAACATGGTGAAACCCCGTCTCTACTAATAACACAAAAATTACCCGGGCGTGGTGGCGCCTGCCTGTAATCCCAGCTACTCACTGCAACCTCCGCCTCCCGGGTTCCAGCGGTCCTCGTCCCTCAGCCTCCCGGTATTTGCTGGTTTTAGAGGCGGAGTCTCGGCAGGTCGACCCGGCTGGAGCGCAGAGGCTATTCCCAGGCGCGATGCCACTACTGACGCGCTCCGTTTCCAACTGGGGCTGCCTCGCCCCTCCCTAGGCGGCCTGGTGGCAGAGGCCACCATACTGATGCCGGCCTCAGTGAGCACCTGGATCGGCACAGCGCACTGCAGCTCAGAACTCCCGGTCACACGATTCTCCTGCCTGGGCCTCCGGAGCAGCTGGGACCATAGGCTCGCGCGGCGCCGGCCCTTGGAACTCAGAACCGCCTTTAGGACTGCATCCGGCACCAGGCAGCCAGCGGCTAGCGGGGGCCATGGAATCGTGCTGCCATCTGGTGGCTGGATGGGTAGCTGCTGCATTTTTTTTCTTCTTCTTTTTGAGGCACGGCCTCACTCTGAGGCCCAGGCTGGACGCAGTCACTCAATAACCGCTCACTGCAGCCTCCATCCCCCGGGCCCAAGACATCCTCCCATCTCAGCCTCCCAAAGTGCTGAGATTACAGGTGTGAGCCACCGCACCGGGCCGTACCACCTTTTTTTTTTCTTTTGAAACAGAGTATCCACTTTATCGCCCAGGCTGGAGTGCAGTGGCGCAATCTTGGCTCACTGCAACCTCTGCCTCCCGGGTTCAAGCGATTCTCCTGCCTTAGCCTACAGAGTAGCTGGGATTACAAGCGCGTGCCACCAAGCCCGACTAATTTTTGTATTTTTAGTAGAGACGGGATTTCACCATGTTGGCCAGGCTGGTCTCGATCTCCTGACCTCAAGTGATCTGACCACCTCGGCCCACCAAAGTGCTGGGATTACAGGCATGAGCCACCACGCCCGGCCGGTAGCATCTTTGAAGAGCCTAAACAAGTGTGGGTAACAGCCTGGGGGAACTTCGGCGCAGTTCTGTTTGTGCGGCCCGGTGGGGCCTGCTACAGGGATGTGGTGTCCCAGGCCCAGATTATCCGCCAAAGTAGGCATAGCCAGGTGAGGACAGCCAGAAGTCAGCGACAAATACTGTGCAGTTCCATGTATGTGGAGTATCTAGGGGAGTCAAATTCGTAGAGACAGGCGGGGCGAGGTGCCTCACGCCTGTAATCCCAGCACTTTGGGAGGCGGAGGTGAGTGGACCACCTGAGGTCAGGAGTTCGACACCAGCCTGGCCAACATGCTATTAAAAATACAAAAATACCAAAAATACAAAATTTACCAAAAATACAAAAATTAGCCGTATGTGGTCGTGTGTTCCTGTAATCCTAGCTACTTGGGAGGCTGAGGGAAGAGAATCACTTGGACCCGGGAGACAGAGTTGCGGTGAACCAAGATTGCGCCACTGCCATGGCACTGCACTCCAGCCTGGGTAACGAGCAAAACTTTGCCTCAAAGAAAACAAATGAACAAAAACAAAACAAAACAAAAAATTAGCAGGGCATGGTGATGTGCTCCTGTAGTCCCAGCTACTTGGGAGGCTGAGGCAGGAGAATCGTTTCAACCCGGGAGGCAGAGGTTGCAGTGAGCCGAGATCACGCCACTGCACTCCAGCCTGGGCGACAGAGCAAGACTCCATCTCAAAAAAAAAAAAAAGAAAAAAAATTTTGTAGAAACAGAAGGTGGAACCATGGTTACCACGGGCTGGGAGGTACGGGAATTAGTGTTTAATAGGAATGCAGAGTTTCAGTTTCGGATGATGAAAAGATTCTAGAAATAGATGGCGGTGAATGTACTTAATGTCACTAAACCGTACACTTAAAAATGATTAAAATAGTGCTCGCTTCGGCAGCACATATACTAAAATCAGACCGATACAGAGAAGGTTCTCATGGCCTCTGCCCAAGGGTGACACGCAAATTTGTGAAGCGTTCCATATTTTTATTTTTATTTTTTATTATTTATTTATTTATTTATTTTGAGACGGAGTCTCGCTCTGTCACCCAGGCTGGAGTGCAGTAGCACAATCTCGGCTCACTGCAAGCTCTGCCTCCGAAGGTCATGCCATTCTCCTGCCTCAGCCTCCCGAGTAGCTGGGACTACAGGCACCCGCCACCACGCCCGGCTAATTTTTTGTATTTTTAGTAGAGACGGGGTTTCACCGTGGTCTCGATCTCCTGACCTCATGATCCACGTGCCTCGGCCTCCCAAAGTGCTGGGATTACAGGTGTGAGCCACCGCACCCAGCCAAAGTGTTCCATATTTTTAAACAGATATATAGACCAATGGAACAGAACAGGGACCTCAGAAATAACACCACACATCTACAACCATCTGATCTTTGACAAACCTGACAAAAACAAGAAATGGAAAAAGGATTCCCTGTTTAATAATGGTGCTGGGAAAACCGGCTAGCCACAAGCAGAAAACAGAAACTGGATCCCTTCCTTATACCTTATACAAAAATTAACTCAAAATGGATTAAAGACTTAAATGTAAAACCCAAAAACCGTAAAAACCCTAGAAGAAAACCTAGGCAATACCATTCAGAACATAAGCATGGGAAAAGACTTCATGACTAAAACACCAAAAGCAATGGCAACAAAGGCCAAAATTGACACATGGAATCTAATCAAACTAAAGAGCTTCTGCACAGCAAATGAAATTATCATCAGAGTGAACAGGCAACCTACAGAATGGGAGAAAACTTTTGCAAGCTACCCATCTGACAAAGGTCTAATATCCAGAATCTACAAGGAACTTAAACAAATTTACAAGAAAAAAACAACCCCATCAAAAAGTGGGCAAAGGATATGAACAGACACTTCTCAAAAGAACATATTTATGTAGCCAACAAACATATGAAAAAATGCTCATCATCACTGGTCATTAGAGAAATGCAAATCAAAACCACAATGAGATACCATCTCACACCAGTTAGAATGGCAATTATTAAAAAGTCAGAAAACAACAGATGCTGGCAAGGCTGTGGAGAAATAGGAACACTTTTACACTGTTGGTGGGAGTGTAAATTAGTTCAGCCATTGTGGAAGACATTGTGGCGATTCCTCAAGGATCTAGAACCAGAAATACCATTTGACCCAGTGATCCCATTACTGGGTACATACCCAAAGGATTATAAGCCGTTCTACTGTAAAGACACCTGTACACATATGTTTATTGCAGCACTATTTACAATAGCAAAGACTTGGAACCAACCCAAATGCCCATCAGTGATAGACTGGATAAAGAAAATGTGGCATATATACACCATGGAATACTATGCAGCCATAAAAAATAATGAACTCATGTCTTTTGCAGGGACACGGATGAAGCTGGAAGCCATCATTTTCAGCAAACTAACACAGGAACAGAAAACCAAACACTGCATGTTCTCACTTATAAGTGGCAGTTGAGCAATGAGAACACATGGACACAGGGAGGGGACTATCACACACCGGGGCCTGTCTGAGGATGGGGGGCTGCGGGAGGGGCAGCATTAGGAGAAATACCTAAGGCATGCAGGGCTTAAAACCTAGATGATGGGTTGACAGCTGCGGCAAGCCACTATGGCATGTGTATACCTATGTAACAAACCTGCACAGTCTGCACATGAATCTCAGAACTTAAAGTAAAATTTTAAAAAATAAATAAAATTAAAATTAAAAAATGATTAAAGTAGGCTGGGCATGGTGGCTTAAGCCTGTAATCCTAATTACTCAGGAGGCTGAGGTGGGAGGATCACTTGAACCCAGGAGGTTGAGGCTGCAGTGATCTGCGATGGCGCCACTGTACTCCAGCCTGGGTGACAGAGTGAGACCCTGTTTCAAAAAAAAAAAAAAAAGAAAAAGGTTAAAACGGTAAATTTTGTTATATATTTTACCACAATAAATAGAATGGGAGTAGAGGCTGAGAGCCTGTTGAATTAGGTACTGTGGAACACTGCAAGGAAGCAAAAATAGCAAAATATCGGCCAGCAAAAGACTGAATGGGCTCCATCCTTTCAGTCTGCAGGGGCTGGGGCCCCCATGGCCCCCTGGGTTAAGGTTTCAGCATCGACCGTGAGATGTCATTTGTTCTTTTCCATTTGAAGAACACGTCAAATTGGGCTGTTAAATGGAGAAACAGAGGGGATAGTCACCCCTTCTCTCAATCCTTGAAGTCCCTGTTTTAATTTATTTTGGGTCATATTAATGATTTTAATGGCTTGGGCAGGTCCTCAGGGTCTCGTCTGCCAAGACCAACAGTAAGGGACAAAGTGTGGGTTTTATTCCAATTGGAGCATCCGTCCCAGTGATAGAAATTCAAGAGCAGAAAGAACTGAGACCACTGGAATATTCTGCAAAGCTATTGCACCAGTGATCAGGCTAAGGCGGACTTGTTTGCCTTCAATCTTATGTCCCAGGGAACAGAGAGTGTTCCTCCCTTACATTTAGTGGGGTCTCTGGGGAAACAGTGTCAATTAAGGCCATAAAAGTTTGCTTAGTGCGTGGGAACCAGTGGACCCCCGTGTTTGTGAGAGCAATTGCCCTTTGTAGTGGTGAGCGTCAAGGAGTATGCTGTGTCCCTAGCAAGGCTGGAGTGGTCACGGATGCTCTGTTTTGGGGGATGTGATGTGGGCTCACATCTTGAGGATTTGGGTTTGGATTCTCTGTCTAACTTGTTTTAGAAGCGCCTGGACCTCTTTGGGGTCTTACCGTACATCTGATTATCGGGGAAGCCCAGGTTGCAAAGTTGCCAATCCCAGGGTTGGGGGGTGGCCATGGAAGTTCTGAAATGGGGGCTCTTTCCTTGTCCGTAGGGTTTGGTGCTTTGGGATGAGAAGACGGGGTCCTGGAATCAATCATTCCAGGGCATTGAGGGCCTCTGTAGGAGTAGTCACATGAGGCCGGGCATGGTGGTTCATACCTATAATCCCAGCACTTTGGGAGGCCAAGGTGGGAGGATTGCTTGAGGCGAGGAGTTCAAGACCATTCTGGGCAACACAAGGAGACCTCATCTCTACAAAACTAGAAACAATTACCCAGGCATGGTGGAGTGTGTCTGTAGTCCCAGCTACTCAGGAGGCTGAGGCAGGATCACTTGAGCCCACAAGTTCGAGGCTGCAGTGAGCTGTGACTGCGGCACCACACTCCAGCCGGGGTGACAGAGGGAGATCCTGTCTCTAAAAAAAAAAAAAAGAAAACAAAAGTGTAATCACTTGACTAGTAAGGGGAGCTGCACAGCCTTATAATTTGTAGGTTCTCCCCTGAAAAATAACTGCCAGATGCTTGTGTCAAGAGCCTTTCTTCTAGAACACCACGGGGTTCGGCCTCACTCCAGTTCTTCTGCCATACTTCTCCATCTCTTCCTTCAACTCTAATCCATGAATCCAGAGGAGGAGTTGGCAAGCTACAGCCTCCAGGCCAAATCTAGCTCACTGTGCATTTTCTTTTCTTTTCTTTTTTTCTTTTTCTTTTCTTTTCTCTTTTCTTTCTTTTATTTTCTTCCTTTCTTTCCCTCCCTCCTCCCCTTCCCCTTCCCCTTCTCTTCCCTTTTCCTATCCTTTACTTTCCTTTCCTTTTTGACAGGGTCTCACTCTGTTGCCCAGGCTGGAGTGCAGTGGTGCACTGAACCACGACAGATCAATTTAATGATTGGTATCGGCAGTAAAGGGTCTGTCTGCGGCAGGAGGGGGCCATTTTCCAAGCCACAAATGCCCAACAGAGCAAGGGAAAGTGAAACTGAAGGGTTAATTTGGCCAGGTCTGCCTGCTCTGCTTGCTTTTGGGTCATTTGGTTTTTAATTTTTTTTTTTCTCCTTTTTCTGTGAAGCTTAAGGGCCACAGTAGCTGAAAGCCTTGCCGCTGAATGCTGAAACTTAACCTTCCCTGGCTACTGTATAGATAACATGCATAAGTCACCATGGTACCGGCTTCTTCAGTTGTTTTTCAGGAACTTGGGCCAGCTCCTGTCCAGTTCAAACTGGTTGAGACCACCAACCCTTCAATTGGGCCTGCACAAGTGCCCGAAAGGTGGCCTTTTGACACTGGAGGGCCAAAAACTCCACCTTCGGATAATGCTAATGCTACGCTTTTCTGTACACATGTCTTGTGAAATGCCATGAACTCCAGCCATGCTCACACAGAAGGAAGCTGTTACTTATCTTCGGGGGACGAAAGACTTAAGGACTTAAAAAGGATCCACCTCCCCGATCAGTGCCCTTGCGAATAAATCTTTTCTTTTTTGCAAAACCATGTCATAGTGGTTGATTTACTGCACCAGCAGAATGAACACGAACCTGGATGGCAACAAAAGGCTGCAGGTCATGCCCAAGTATGCCGTGGGGGTGGGGAGAGGGCAGCACGTGGCCACTTCCACCGGGGAAGTGGATCCCATCTTATAAATTATTAGTTTGAGGGTCACCATGTGCTAGCATTGTGTTTGGCAGTGTTTGAAGTTAACTCAGAGCCAAAGTGAAGCAGGCACAAAAGCCAACCAGTGCTTTTCTCATGGTCTAAATCCATAATTGTTTAACACATTTTGAAATTCGGATCCAGGCACATTGCAGATATCTGTTTCAGTTTCTGTTCCCTCCCCTTGTAGAGTTGCATTTTGTGTGTGTGTGGCCTCCTCCAGGGAGTCCCAAATCCATATCATCGTATCACCCTAGGACAATGGCTGCCTCACTGACTTTAGGGGCCCAGGACCTAAGCTGAGAGCAGAGATGTTCTTCTTCTTTTTTATTTTTTTGAGACGGAGTCTTGCTCTGTTGCCCAGGCTGGAGTGCGGTGGCATGATCTCGGCTCACTGCAAGCTCCGCCTCCGGGGTTCAAGCGATTCTCCTGCCTCAGCCTCCCAAGTAGCTGGGACTACAGGCGCCCACCACCATGCCCAGCTAATTTTTGTACTTTTAGTAGAGGAAGTGTTTCACCAGGTTGGCCAGGATGGTCTTGAACTCCTGACCTCAAGTGATCTACCCACCTTGGCCTCCCAAAGTGCTGGGATTACAGGCATGAGCCACCACGCCTGGCCAGAGATGTTCTTCAGTGCAGCAACACTTACTAGAACCCATACTTACTAAAAAGTCCATCCGCTTTCCAGCTATGCAATTGGGTGATGGCATCCCTGGACCCTTTGGGAAGACCTATGGTAAAATATTCAGGTCCATTTATTAAAAAATAGAATTTTTTTTTGAGACAAGGTCTTGCTCTGTCACCCAGGCTAAAGTGCAGTGGCACAATCATAGCTCACTAGACTTGAACTCCTGGGCTCAAGCAATCCTCCCGCTTAAGTCTCCAAGCAGCTGGGATTACAGGTGCATATTACCATGCCCAGCTAATTTTTTTTGTTTTTTTGGTAGAGATGGAGTCTCGCTATGTTGCCCATGTTGGTCTCCAGCTCCTGGCCTCAAGTGATCTTCCCACCTCAGCCTCCCAAAATGCTGGGTTTATAGGCATGAGCCACTGTGCCCAGCTGAGACTTTTATTGTTTTTTTAAATTATTCTATGGCCCATGACACAGCCATCTGTGTCCTGAATGGCTGTGCCCAGCCGTTCATGTTCTTATTGTAGAGTTTTAAGAGTCCTTTTTGGCCGGGCACGGTGGCTCACGCTTGTAATCCCAGCACTTTGGCAGGCCGAGGCAGGCGGATCACGAGGTCAGGAGATCGAGACCATCCTGGCTAACACGGTGAAACCCCGCCTCTACTAAAAATACAAAAAATTAGCCGGGCGTGGTGGCAGGTGCCTGTAGTCCCAGCTACTTGGGAGGCTGAGGCAGGAGAATGGCGTGAACCCGGGAGGCGGAGCTTGCAGTGAGCCGAGATCGCACCACTGCACTCCAGCCTGGGCAACAGAGGGAGACTCCATCTCATAAAAAAAAAAAAAAAAAAAAAAGAGAAAAGAAAAAAGAAAAAGAAAACCTCTGGGCATTAAAAATGCTGTAACAAAGACAGAAAATGTACATGCCAAGGGGATATATATGTGTGTGTGTGTGTCTGTGCTTATGCGTCTGTTTATGTGTGTATGTGTATGTCGTTTATGCATCTGTGTGTCTCTCTGTGTATGTGTGTGTGTATGTGTGTGTGTGAAATAAACCAAAGAGAATAGTGGACAAAAGACAAGAACAGACCACACATATGAAGAGGAAAACAAACGGCCAAGAAACAGGGACAAATAACATTCTTAAAGCCTCAAAATGGCAGATATAAAAATCAAGGCCGGAACGACCCCATGCTGGCCAGGGAGTGGTGACAGCGTCATGGGAGGAACATGTTCGTCCAGGGAGGAACAGCTCACAGCGTCATGTCAGAGCCGATGGGAACAGCTCACAGCAGGTCCACCAGATCAGATTCCACCCAGGAACACCAACGAGCTTCAGTGTTCATAACCTTCACCAGTTAACTGCATTTCTCAGAACGTACTCAGAGGAAATGATCAAAGATGGGCACAGAGGCCTGTTAAATAATTATTTATAGGCACAAACAATCTTGATGTTCAATAGTAAGGGAATAGATAAATTAAGATACAACTGTAAGATAGAAAATGATGTGGCCAATTATGTCTGAAAATATTTTATAACATAGAAAATGCTTATCATAAAATGTTAAATGGAAAATGATAAAAATAATATGTAGAATATGAATCTAATTTTTTTTTTTTTCTGAGACAGAGTTTCGCTCTTGTTTGTTGACCAGGCTGGAGTGCAATGGCACAATCTGGGCTCACTGCAACCTCCACCTCCCAGGTTCAAGTGATTCTCCCGCCTCAGGCTCCTGACTAGCTGGGATTACAGGCACCGGCCACCATACCTGGCTAATTTTTGTATTTTTAGTAGAGACAGGGGTTTCACCATGTTGGCCAGGCTGGTCTCAAACTCCTGACCTCAGGTGATCTGCCCACCTCGGCTTCCCAAAGTGCTGGGATTACAGGCATGAGCCACCGCACCCAGCCTAATTTTCTTTTAAAAGAAAAAAGATATGTATACATGCATAGAAAACAACTGCAAGAAAACGCATCTAAATGTTAATAATGGTAATGATCCATGAATGATTCTGAAGGTCTTTGTTTTGAGACAGAGTCTTGCTCTGTCACCCAGGCTGGAGTGCAGTGGTGCCATTATGACTCACTACAGTCTTGACCTCCTGGGCTCAAGTGATCCTCCCACCATAGCCTCCAGAGTAGCTGTGACTACAGGCACGCACCGCCATGCCCAGCTAATTTTTTTTTTTTGCATTTTTTGTAGAGATGGGATCTCCCTATGTTGCCCTGGCTGGTCTTGAACTCCTGGGCTCAAGCAATCTTGCCTTGGCCTCTCAAAGTACAGGCATGAGCCACTGAGCTGGAACCTGAGGGTCATTTTTATTATGATTTTGCGATTTTTAAAAATTTTCTGCAGTATACATATAATATTCATAATCAGGGAAAAGTTTTTACATACATAAAAGAAAAACATCAAGACTCCAATATAAAGAGGGACAAAGGGCATATTCAAATATTTCTCAAAAAGAAAGATCAATAGGCTGGGTGCAGTGGCTCATGCCTGTAACCCCAACACTTTGAGAGGCTGAGGTGGGAGGATCGCTTGAGACCAGTTCAATACCAGCCTGAGCAACACAGCGAGACCCCCTGCCCCCCCAAAAAATTTAGCTGGGCGTGGTGGCGCACACCTGTAGTCCCAAAGTCCCAACCACTCAGGAGGTTGAGGTGGGAGGATCACCTGAGCCAGGGAGGCTGAGGTTTCAATGAGCTGTGATCACACCACTGCACCATGGAAATAACTTCAACATCCAACAAAAGAGTATCTAAGAGACCAGAGAGAACACTGTGCCTCTGTTTAGAAGTATAACAAGGACATGGATGAAGCTGGAAACCATCATTCTCAGCACACTATCGCAAGGACAAAAAACCAAATACCGCATGTTCTCACTCATAGGTGGGAATTGAACAATGAGAACACATGGACACAGGAAGGGGAACATCACACGCCAGGGCCTGTTGTGGGGTGGGGGGAGGCGGGAGGGATAGCATTTGGAGATATACCTAATGTTAAATGACGAGTTACTGGGTGCAGCACACCAACATGACACATGTATACATATGTAACTAACCTGCACGTTGTGCATATGTACCCTAAAACTTACAGTATAATTTAAAAAAAAAAGAAGTATAACGAGGACAGTTTAGATGCTTGAAAAAAAAATCTGCTACAAAGCTAAAGAGGGAAAAAAGATAAAAACCATAGATACACTGTGTTGAAAATAATGCAAAGTTCTACATGAACAAAGCAGAGGGTAATGTATCAAAGTGCAAAATGCAGTTTTATTAAGAATTATGGGGATTTTATTTTTCAGAAGTCCACATTTTCTGAAGTGTGGTTATTTTGCCTGCATAATTTAAAAAGCATACTGAAAGCATTTCATAAATGATAGCACTCCGTATAAAGTATGATCACCAAGAGGGCAGCTTATTCTTGCTTAGGACTAAGTAGAAATAACATTCATTCAAGATTAACTCTGTCTTCCTGTCTCTGAAGAGTGTTGGGACAGGGAGAGCCACCTTTTCCAGGGTTTGCAAAACAGCTCCATGTGGGACCACCATGGAGCCCGTCTCCCTGGGCTTTCAGCTTCCCCTCTCCAGTGGGTGCTGGGAGGGGCTTCTTCTGTGACCTGGGCTGGTGACTGGTGCTACATAGTGAGAAGCCCTGCAGGGCAGCCTCACCAGCCCAGGGTGGCCCTGCCCAGCCCTGGTCAGTGAAGAGGAGCTTCCAGACACACCCATCCTGATGTTGTGCCCATCTTCCCTGAATGCACTGGGCACCTGCCTGGTAGCTCCCAATTTCTCACTAGGGGCTAAATGGCAAGAGGTGATGTTGGCATGTTAGGATCTGGCTACAATGATGCTGGGCCGTGCTGTGACAGCTGTGGGAATGCCCCTGACTGCACTGTCACTAACACACAGCTCTGCAGTAGAGCTATTTACATGAGTTAAGTCCAGGAAATTCACTTTTTCCAAATGCCCACCACCCAAGATTATTCTCCTCTCTAGCAATATAATAATGTTCACTGGAAAGTGATGCTAGTCATAATTCTTGTTTTATTATTATTCTGAAAATAATAGTTTATGGAGGAAACTCCTGATTAAAGCCATGTCAGGAGCCTGTCCGAGGATACAACAGTTGATATACCTCCTTTTAATTTCACACAGGGTCTTGCTTTGTCACCCAGGCTGCAGTGCAGTGCTGTGAATCATGGCTCACTGCAGCCTTGACCTCCTAGGCTCAAATGATCCTCCCACCTCAGCCTCCTGAGTAGCTGGGACCACAGGGACATGCCGCCACATCTGGCTAATTTTTGCATTTTTTGTAGAGACGAGGTCTCACCATGTTGTCCAGGCTGGTCCTAGACTCCTGGGCTCAAGTGATCCCCTTGCCTTGGCCTCCCACAGTGTTAAGATTACAGGTGTGAGCCATGGCACCCAACGATATCTCTTCTTTTTATTGGCAAGAAAGATCTCTCCCCTTGTCAACAACTTGCAGGCCCATCAAGGAAAACAGGTGGCAAGACTACCTCAAATGACTCTCAACACTCCTCCTGGAGGGTGGCCCTTCTGGGGAGGTGACTGACTTTAACTAGAGGAGGCACCCTGGCATGCAGACCTGATTGGGGTGATAAGGCAAGGCTCCCACACCTGGAGGAAGGTGGTCTGGATCTAGGAGCCAGGGAGGATCAGGGTGCTTTCCTTGTTGAGTAGCTCAGAAAGCGGCTACTGACACCAAAGCACATCATGTTAGTTTCGAGGTTTGCTCCCCAGGGAGAAATTCCTGCCAGCTCGGGGGGGAACCACGCACAAGAGCTTTGCCACATCCAGCGCGTCGATGGGATCCACGTCCCTCAGTCCAGCATCCCCTGCGCCCAGCAGGCTGCCAGGCACGTAGTATGTGCTGAGCAGGTGTTTGTTGAACTGGATGGCCAAGGGCTTCCCCTCGCTGTGCAGCCTCTGGTGCTCAGTGAGGTGCGAGCTCCAGTTGAACATCTCCCCACATTTCTCACACTTAAACGACTTCTCCCCGGAGTGGATTTTCTGATGTTTAATGAGACAGTGGTTCTGGCTGAAGGCTCTGCCGCACTCGCTGCACTTGTAGGGCTTCTCACCGGTGTGGATGCGCTGGTGCACGATGAGGGACGAGTGGCAGCTGAAGGCCTTCCAACACTGGCTGCAGTCGAAGGGCTTCTCGCCTGTGTGGATGCGCCGGTGCACGATGAGGTAGGCGTGGGAGCTGAAGGCTTTGCCGCACTCGTTGCACTTGAAGGGCTTCTCGCCGCTGTGGATGCGCCGGTGCACGAGCAGGTACGCGTGGCAGCTGAAGCCCTTCCCGCAGTCGGCGCACTTGAAGGGCTTTTCGCCCGTGTGCGTCCTCTGGTGGAGGGTGAGGCGCGAGCGGCTGTTGAAGGCCTTCTCGCAGTCGCTGCACTTGAACGGCTTGTCCCCGCTGTGAATCTTCTCATGCACGGTGAGGGATGAGTGGCAGGTGAAGGCCTTGCCGCAGGAGCCGCACTGGTAGGGCTTCTCGCCCGTGTGGATGCGGTGGTGGCGTGTGAGGTGTGTACGCTGGTTGAAGGCCTTGCCGCACTCGCCGCACCGGTAGGGCTTCTCGCCGGTGTGCACCCGCAGGTGCATGCTGAGCAGCGAGCTGCAGCTGAAGGCCTTCTCGCAGGCGCTGCACTTGTAGGGCCGCTCGCCCGTGTGGATGCGCTGGTGCACGTTGAGGGACGAGTGGCAGCTGAAGGCCTTCCCGCACTCGCCGCAGAAGAAGGGCTTCTCGCCGGTGTGGATGCGCCGGTGCTCCAGAAGGTTGGTGCTCCAGGTGAAGGCCTTGCCGCATTCATCGCACTTGTAAGCCTTCTCCCGGCTGTGCCAGCGCCGGTGCAGCGTGAGGGAGGAGCTCTGGCGGAACGCCTTCCCGCACTCGCCGCACACGAACTCGCCCTCCCCGGCGCCCGCCCCGCGCTGCCGGCGCACCTGGGGGAACTTTTCTGGCTCACTTGGCGTGGAGGCGTTTTCCCCTGCACACAGTCTCGCGGGGGCCTTGGTTCTGCCCTCAGTGGCCTGGACGTTCTTGCGTGTGTCCAGCAAGGGTCCCCCCTCGGGAACGCGTTGCTGGGCGAAGAGGGGACACCTGAGGGGGAATTCCTCTACAGGGACGTCCCAGACCATGGCAGGTGCAGGCGCCCAGGGCGCAGCCTGACTCCTCTGCAGAGCACCTGCCTGGCGCCCCCACGCCTGCGCCCCGCCGAGGGGCCGCTCCATGATGGGCTCCTGGGCCGGTTCTTCTTTGCAAATGCCCTGCTGTTGAGAGGGCACCGCCTTCAGCTCCCATTCTGTAAGATATTGAAAATGATTTTCTGTGAGCAAGAGGAAACCTGGCCTAGAATTCAGATTTGAGAATTGGCCTGGAGATGCAGATAAGCCCAGAAAAGAGAGGAGAGGCCACCAGGGCCAAGGCTGGAAGGCGCAGGCAGAGAGAAGGGAGAGCCCAGGATGAGATGGGCAAGCAAGAGCGGGAAGAAGGGAGAGGAAGAACACGGAAGGAGCTACCAGAGAACAAAGACCAGGAGAGGCGGAGAAGCCAAGGGAATCCCGGAAGGAGCAGCTACTAGCACCAAGGGGGCTGAGAAAGGGGCAAGCTTGGGAGCTGTTGATGAGGATTACACGCATTCACAGACACGTCGGCTGACCGACTGCTCTGTATCAATACCATGGCAGGTGCTCGCAATACACAGGACAAATACATGTTTTTTCTTTGTTTGTTTGTTTTGAGACCGAGTCTCGCTCTGTCGCCCAGGCCGGAGTGCAGTGGCGCGATCTCGGCTCACTGCAAGCTCCGCCTCCCGGGTTGACGCCATTCTCCGGCCTCAGCCTCCCGAGTAGCTAGGACTAACAAATGAATTAAAAATTGTCTGTGGTGCCAAAAGGAAAAAAGGGCTCCCCACACCCCAGCGCTTCCCTTTAGAACACTGGGAATTGCAAATGCTTTCTCTGTCTCCAGACGCATGCAAACCTTTTCAGAAGCAAAATGAGCCTAGTAACAGGAGTCGAGTCCAAGATGTAACTTCCTGCTTGTCAAAAAGATACAAGAGGCTGGGAGCGGTGGCTCATGCCTGTAATCCCAGCACTTTGGGAGGTCAAGGTGGCGGATCACTTGAGCCCAGATCAAGACCAGCCTGGGTAACACAGTGAGACCCCGCTACAAAAAATACAAAATTAGCCAGGAATGATGGTACCTGTCTATAGTCCCAGCTACTCAGGAGGCTGAGATGGGAGGATCACCTGAGCCTAGGGAGGTTGAGGCTTCGAGCTATGATCATGCAACCGCACCCCAGCCTGGGCAATAGAGGGAGACCCTGTCTCAAAAAACAAACAAACAAAACCCAAAAAGCTGTACTCTTCCTTTAGGTGAAGACATTTGCCCTGTGTGCTGGGTTGGATGTGTCTCCTCTGTCAAAGGGGGAGGTTTCTTTCTCTCCTGTACACCACATCTGGTTAAACACTTATTCAATAAGAAGGCTTTCTTTCTTTTCTATCTCTATAGCAAGGTTTTCTGAGCTGGCAGGAGATTTTATTTCTAATTCTGTCCTCCCCAGGCTTAAAAGGGAGCAGTCTAGTGCAGCGGGCAGAGCTGCATGGTGGTGCTGCCTGTGGCCCCAACCCATCCAGAAGAGCAGGGCAAGTGGAACTGGCCATGGCACACATGGCAGGTAGCCAGGTGGAGAGTGAACAGCATGTGCAGAAGCTCAGAGGTGAGACAGTAAGATGAAGACAAGACACGCAGAGGCAGGAAGGCTGAGAGGTGACCCTGGCAAGGTGGATGGGTTCGAGGTGACCAGATGCCTGACTCAGAGGGCAGCCGGGGAAGAAAGGCCTTTTGCACAGAGGGTGACGTGATCATATGGTGTCTTGACTGGGGGCGGGGGAAGCAGAGGGTGGGGACACAGTCTCGCTCTGTTGTCCAGGCTGCAGTGCAGGGGTGCAATCACGGCTCACTGCAGCCTCCAACTCCTGGGCTCAAGTGGTCCTCCCGCCTTGGCCTCCCAAAGTGCTGGGATTAGATGTGTGAGTCCCTGTGCCTGGCATAATGGTTTGTCTTGAAGGTGGCTTTGGTGGTGTGTAAGGTGGTTGGAGCCAGCAGTTACGAAGGCCAGTTAGGGAGGCCATCTGAATAATTCAGGTGAAAAATGGCAACTTCAGACTGGAACCAAGGCTGTGAAAATGAACAGGAAGCAGCAGATCTGAGAGCCATTTAGGTGCTAAAACTGATGGCTCTAGCTGTTGACTGAAGGTGGCAAGAGAGGAAATGGGGGAGAGGATAAGACCTCAGCAAACACCCAAGCCTGGGTGGATGGTGGAAGCTTTTACAAAGACAGGGACGGGAGGAGGAAGGGCCAGTTCCAAGTCTGGTTTTAGACATGCAAGCAGAGGCCCACGAGATGGTCAGTGACACAGGGCTGCAGCTCAGCTGGTGTTGCTATAGTGTAGACCACATCCACACCAAGTGAGAGGTAAGAGTCTAGGGAAGGTGCACAGAGCAGAGAGAAGAGGCCCAGGCCAGAAAAAAGTTGTTTTGGCAGCAATAGGGCCAACAACACAGCAGGGCACATTCATCTAAGGGATACTGTGCAATCAGTAAACATCACGTGAGGATGCTCACTATGCCATGGCCAGTGTGGTAGCCAGACTCTGGCGTGAGTGCTGTGCTTCCGAGGGTGCATAAGGCTTTATTTATTTATTTGTTTGAGGTGGAGTTTAGCTCTGTCACACAGGCTGGAGTGCAATGGTGCGATCATGGCTCACTGCAACCTCTGCCTCCCGGGTTCAAGCAATTCTCCTGCCTAAGCCTCCAGAGTAGCTGGGATTACAGGTGCTCACCACCACGCCCAGCTAATTTTTTTTTTTTTTTTTTTTGAGATGGAATTTCACTTTTGTTACCCAGACTGGAGTGCAATGGCACGATCTCAGCTCACTGCAACCTCTGCCTCCTGGGTTCAAGCGATTCTCCTGCCTCAGCCTCCTGAGTAGCTGGGATTACAGGCATGCACCACCATGCTCAGCTGATTTTGTAATTTTAGTAGAGACAGGGTTTCTCTATGTTGGTCAGGCTGGTGTTGAACTCCTGACCTCAGGGTGATCTGCCTGCCTCGGCCTCCCAAAGTGTTGGGATTACAGGTGTGAGCCATCACGACTGGCCACATGTAGCTTTAGAAAAGTCTATCCGCACACAGAGGGAGGGCCCAGAAGAATCAGTGACATGGTCAGTTATTAGAGAACTGCTATCTCTGGGTGGAAAGATTATGCAGGATTTCAGTAACCTTTCAGCCTCATTTTCAGTATATTCATATATGAATCAAACAAAAATATGAATTTTTTGAAATATGAATTTTTTCAAATGAAATTCATTTGAAAAAAATGAATTTTTTGGGAACAGGAGGTCCTCTGGGCCAAAAGCGGTGAGGGTCTCAGACTGGAACCCAAATCCCAGTGTATACTCTGAATTTTGTTAAAGAGGACAAAGCAAGCATCAGAGGCTGGGGTGAGAAATAAAGACCAGAAAGCTGGGGCTGCAGCCACTGTGGCAGGTTGGGGCTGGGTGGTGTGTGGCAGCGGAGGGGGATGGAGGAGGGGCTGCCTTCCCCGACCCCCGTGTTCTGTGCTCCACAGCTTATCGGCTGCCTTTCCCACAGAAAGGTGTTTCTCGAGCTTTCTAGACACCTAACATGCTCAGCAGTCACTGTCCAATAAATTAAGCCGAATTTATCACTTATTTATCAACCAACTCAGAAGAGAAGTCTACAAAAAGAATGTTGGAGAAGAAAAACAGACAACCTTCTGCTCAACACCCACCCCAGTCCCCTTTCCCTTACGGAGGGCTGCCATCTTGGCCACAGCCTGGAAGCCCTCACTGACATTGACCCTGACCCTGATGCTGGCCCTGACCCTGACGCCGATGCTGACCCTGATGCTGATGCTGATGCTGATGCTGACTCTGACCCTGATGCTGATGATGGCCCTGACGCTGATGCTCACACTGGCCCTGATGCTGATGCTCACGCTGGCCCTGACACTGATGCTGGCTCTGACCCTGACGCTGACGCTGGCCCTGATGCTGATGCTGATGCTGACCCTGACACTGACCAACGCCAGCCGCCCCTTCCCTGGTGGCCCCCTGCCCCCAGTCCCACACCCCCAGCTGCCCAGCCAACACCACTGGCTCAATATTTCTATTCCTGCCTCCCCATCCCCATCAGCAGGTGGCCATTTGGTCCCAGTGGCCAGGTTTGTTCCCTGTTGTATCCCAGAACAGGTCTCAGCACACAGGCAGTGCTCAGTACGTGCTGAAGGGAGGCGGGCGGGAGGGTCTGGCGGGGGACCTGAGAAGGGGAGATGGAGCCGGGGCAAACTGAGGGAGGAAAATAGGGGCCATAGGAGGAGGTGCCACCAGGGGTGCTGGGGCTGGCACCCTTCCACCTGTGCCTCTGCTCACCTGGACAGGGCCCTCTGGGGACTTCCCTCTGCATGCTCCATGGCTCCTCGCCTCGTTCCAGATGAGAGATCACATCTGGCTTGTGCAGTGGAGGTCCTGCTCGTGGAGAGAAAGTGGGCTGGGCATGCTGCAGCTCTCCAGGCCCAGCTGACCTTACAGGCCGCCCCCTAACAAGGACAATGCCTGTGAAGTGGACACCCGCTCTGGGAACAGGAGGTCCTCTGGGCCAAAAGCGGTGAGGGTCTCAGACTGGAACCCAAATCCCAGTGTATACTCTGAAGACCCCACGTGTGCTGACGTCCTTACTTCATTGCTCGAGGACCGTTCCAGAGCCAGCTGGGCTCCAGGGTCCCACCTTCTTCTCTTCTCTCCCTGCCCCCATCCCAGGACCAGGGGAAACACCAAGCAAGGATGCTACCAGCTCTCACACTGTCCCCTGGGGACTTCTGGCGTGGCCGAGGCCCCTGGCCATGAGTGCCCCAAGGCACAGGCCTTGCTTCCCACCCCATGACATATCTGGCACCAGGGCCGGCACTGAAGGGATCCTCCTTAATATCTACCATGCAGAAGAAGGCTGACAGCCGACACCCAGCCTGGGGCTGGGGGAATTTTACCTAGGGCAAGAAGGTTCTGGTAGTTCTCCAACATCACATCCCGGTACAAGGCCCTCTGAGGGGAGTCTAGTTGACCCCACTCCTCCTGGGTGAAGTCCACAGCCACATCCTTGAAACTCACCGATTCCTGAAATGACATATAGGTTCTCACTCACCCAGGACTGATTCTGTGTCCATGGTTCCAAAGGAGCCAGAGATTGATTAAGGACCCTACAAGTAAAGGGTTAACCTCAGGTGACCTTCTCCCATGCCAGAAGGTCGTGCTGTAGACACTGACCATGACTGAATTCGGGGACCAGGGGCAGGGAGGGGGGCTGGGAATTGGCATGCATTCCCACACCACCTTCTAGATTGGGAAAGCAGGTCTGAATAGACACCACAGGGCCCTGGCAACTTGAGGTGGGACCCAGGGGCCGTACATGGCTGTTGTATCAGGCTCTAAGTCCTGGGTGAGATGCTATGCTTCCTGGAGTCAAGAATTTCAAACTCAAAAATTTGAGAGAATATTAATAGTACAAAAATCCCAGCAACTCTATTCAAAGCTCACTAATGCAAAAGGATCCGAAGCCAGACTAGAAACTGTTATTACACTCTAAGGAAGGAAACCTTGTATATATCAGCAAGTTCTGTGCCCCAAGGGACCAAGAGAGGCTACCTGCAGTCCTCACCTGACTGCCTTCCAATCCTTCCTGCCTGCTCCCCCTGGGCCTGGGCATCCTGGCCACCACCCAACTCCAGACTTGCTTTGATCCTTGAAACGATCAAATAGATACCAAGTAATTTCACTGCATCCCAGAACAAATCCCAGAAACACTGAATTCCAAAAACCTACTCAACAAAGTAAAATTCACAATGTCCAGCATCCAATCAAATAACTAAAAGGTGAAAAATACTAATGAAATCAGAGGAATTAAGAGTATATTAGAACAGTATGTGTTTACCTCAAAAGAAGTCATTAAGGGAGGAAACGGGAAACAAAAAAGACATAAGACATAGAAAACTAATAGCAAGGCCGGGTGGGGTGGCTCACGCCTATAATCCCAGCACTTGGGAGGCCAAGGCGGCAGATCACCTGAGGTCAGGAGAATTGCTTGAACCCAAGAGGTGGAGGTTGCAGTGAGCCAAGATTGCGCCACTGCACTCCAGCCTGGGTGACAAGAGCCAAACTCTGTCAAAAGAAAAAAAAAAAAAGGACATGTAAATCCAACCATATTAATAATTACACTAAATGCGAATAGTTTAAACACTCCAATTAAAAGGTGGAGATTGTTAAACTGAATTAAAAAAGCAAGCTACAGAAACCCACTTTACATACAAAGATAGGTTAAAAGTGATAGGATAGAAAAAGATAAACCCTGCAAATACTAATTTAAATAAAAAAAAGCTCAAGTGCCTATAGTAATAGCAAAGTAGATTTCAGAGAGAGGACTATCGGAGATAAAGAGAATATTACATAATGATAAAACAGTCAACTCATTAAGAACTCATAGCAATCCTAAATATAAATGTATCTACTAAAAGAGCTTCAAAATACATAATGCAAAAACTGACAGAACAATTAAAAAACACCATCATTCAACTTCACTTAACTGATATTTACATAACACTCTAACCAACAAAGGCAGAATACATATTTTTTCAAGGGCATGTGGAACATTTACCAAGATAAACCACACTCTGGGAAATAAAATAAATCTTGGTAGACTTGAAAGACTTTAAATCACACAAAGTTCATTCTTTGATGACAATAGAATTAAATCAGAAATCCATAATAGAAAGTTATCTGGAAAATGCCCTAAATATTAGGAAATGAAACAACACATTCTGAAATAACATATGGCTGAAGAATACAACACTAGGGAAATTAGAAGCTATTTTGAGCTGAATAAAAGTGAAAATGTAACATAACAAAAGTTGTAGGATATAGTTGAGGCAGTGCTTAGAAATTTACAGCGCTGAATGCTATATGAGGAAAAAAGGTATCAAATCAATATCTATGTTTCAATCTTAAGACACTAAAGTAAGTAAAGTAAGTTTCAATCTTAAGACACCAAGGAGATAATAAGGATCAGAAATCTCTGAAATGGAAAACAGAAAATAGAGAAAAATCAATAAAACAAAAAAATTGTTTTTTGAAAAGATCAATAAAATTGACAAACATATATTTACTATATGGCTCAGCAATTTCACACCTAGGTATTTATGCAAGAGAAATTAAAATGCACAGCCATACGTGTACTCAAATATTTATAGCGGGTTTATTTGTAATAGCAAAAGCCTACGAGTAACCTAAATGTCCATTGGCTGGTGAATGGATAAGCAAACTGCGGAGCAGTTTGCTCCATCCAATGGAGCAATGGGATGAACTGTATACCCCTCACCTCAAATTCTTATGTCTCAATGCTCGGTAACTCCGAGAGAGGTTTTTTTTTTGTTTGTTTGTTTGAGACATGGTCTCACTCTGTCACCCAGGCTGGAGTACAGTGGTGCAATCTCAGCTCACTGCAACCTCTGCCTCCTGGGTTCAAGAGATTCTCCTGCCTCAGCCTCCCGAGTAGCTAGGACTACAGGCGCGCATCACTACGCCCAGCTAAATTTTTGTATTTTTAGTAGAGACAGGGTTTCACCATGTTGGCCGGCTGGTCTTGAACTCCTGACCTCAAGTGTTCCACCCACCTCAGCCTCCCAAAATGCTGGGGTTACAGGCGTGAGCCACTGCACCCGGCCTGGAGAGAGGTTCTTTAAAGAAGTAATTCAGTTAAAATGAATTCAATGCAGTGGGCCTTGATCCAATATAACTGGTGTCCTCATAAGAAGAGGAAATTTGGACACAGACATAGAAGAGGTAAGACCATGTGAAGATGCAGGGAAAAGGTGGCCATCTACAAGCCAAGGAGAGGCCTCAGAAGAAATCAACCCTGCTGACACCTTGATCTCAGATTTCTTGCCTCTGGAACTGTGAGAAAATACATTTCTGTCATTTAAGCCCTCCTGCCATACTTTGTATGGCAACCCTAGCAGACTAATACAAATGGAATATTACTCACCCATAAAAAGGAACAAACTACTGATTCACACAACAATATGGATAAACTCAAAAGCATATGCTAAGCAAAATAAAGCAGAGACAAAAGACCACATAGTATAAATTCCATACGAAATCCTTAAAGAGGAAAATCTATAGGAAAACTATAGTGGTTACCAAGGGGAGAGGGGAGACGACTGAATGCACAGGGGCATGAGGACATTTTTGGGTCATGGAAACGTCCCATATCATGATTGTGGTGCTGGTTACACAACTGTATACGTTTGCTCAACCTCATCAAATTGTATACTTAAAATTGCATGATTGTGCTGTATATAAATTATACCTCAATAAAACCTTACCCCCCAAAACACTGGATTTCAGATGAGGAGGTAGAGATGAGGACAAATGCTGAGAACACACCCCTAACTGAGGCATGCAGGCATGAAGGATGACGATAGCAGAGGGAAGGAGAAAATGGGCTGAAACAAGGCTCCAAGCCAGGTGTGGGGGCACACACCTTGGTCCCAACTACTTAGGAGGCCGAGGTGGGGGATTTGCTTGAGCCCAGGAGTTGAAGGCTGCAGTGAGCTATGATTGTGCCACTGCACTCCAGCCTGGGTGACAGAGCAAGACTCTGTCTCAAAAAAAAAAAAAAAGAAAAAGAAAAAGAAAGAAAAACAAAAAAATAGCTCCAGAGGTATCAGAATATGGTGTTGGCCAGTGAGGCTGTCAGACGCTACATGGCTTCAGTGCGGGGAGCATAAACCAGCAAGAGTAGGGTAGGGTCTGAGGCCCACACAGGCCTTTTTGATGGGTATTTCTGGCCACTGGGAGAAGTCCATGTCTAATGTGTCATCATTCTGCAGGGAAAGGAATAAAAAACCCAGACAGTATGCACTGGAATCAGATGCTGATGTGGTAATGACACTAGCAGAGAAGTCAGAACAGACCACACAAGATGTCCCAGGAGACAGAACAACTTGAACTGTGAGTGAGAATGAGACTGTCAAGAGAAAATGCCAAAGCTGATGTGTACTCAGGAGAGTCAACTGGTTATTCAAAGATCTAACAAGCTAATATTTTAGGAATAGGAATATCACATGCACGAGGGACCTACCACCTAGATGGAGCTGCACAGACACATACAGACATACATACATGCACACACATTTTTTTTTGCTGAACCATTTGAAGGTAAGTTGCAGACATCATGATGTCTCACTCTACAGTCTTCAGCTTGTATCTCCTGTGGATATTCTCTTACATAATCACAGTACTATTATCACATGCAATAAATTTCATATTGATACAATATGACCTAAGAGACAGCCCATTTTCAAATTTCCTCTTGTCCCAAACTGCCCTTTATCAATTTTTTTGGATCTATCCCCTAAGCAAGGAACATGCATTGCATTTGACTGTCAAGTTTCTTGAGGACTATAAAGCACTGTGACACACTACAGAAGTGAGGCACAGCTCACAATACATGTTTTGCAGCTGTTTCTAGCTGGCTATAATCTGCCATCACCTCTTTTGAGTGGCAGGCTGACAAAATCACAAAATGCTAAAAAAAAAAAAAAAACCCAAAGACCCCTTATTCCTCCAGATCTTTCACTCTACTGTGCTCTCTTTGTCAACTGCACCATTCTAAATACAACCATGGGGTGACGTGGTTGCGGTAGAAAAACAAAATGAGGAACAGAGTCCACAGTCTGTAAAAGGAGGGATCTGGGTCCCATTTGGCTGCAGAAATTCCCAGGGCCAATTCCTTGCTGAGCCCCCAGATTCTCTAAATCTCCAGGACTCTCCATGAAGGCCCCATGCCAGGGGCCGGGTACAGAGGAAAGCACACAGGGATGTGTCCCCTACTGCCACTCTTAACCAAGTGCTGCAATCCAGCCCTTCCTGAGCTGCTCCACGTGCCCCTGTCTGATTCCACTCCCAGTAAACCAACCGTGCAAACATCCTGCACCAACCCCTGGCCAGCACGTGGATAGGCAAAGCGACCCCATGTGAGCCGTCAACTACTTTCTCAGATTCCACTAAAACCACTCCTCAGAGATCCCAGCACAGCGCTGGGCAGAGAGATCCCCAGCAACTGACCCACTGAATTGGACTGGGCGAGACATTCAATAGAGTACATCTCGAGGGCACACCTCGGGCAACATCTGGACTCTTCACTTGGAGCTGTTCCCACTGCCCAGAGCTTCCTGAGGACTGGCCAGCAGGTACCCGGGTGAAGGTCTGTGGAAGGCTGACGATCCAGGGCTGGGGAGGGAATGTGCCAACCCTCTTCATAAAGAAGGAAGAACACACAGCCACTCACCTTGGACCTGGCTTCGGGAAGACCCCAACCCGATATATCCTCGAGATTCTCTTTCAGGGAAAGAGCAGGATCCTGAGAGGAAAGAGCTGGGGAAGGAGAAATGAGTCAAGGTCACGGCTACCAGGCTCACGGCTGAGCTTAAAGCCCACCTGTCGTGGCACAAGTGAAAATCAGAGAGGAGGCAGAAACTGCCAGCAAGGCCAGGTGGGGAACGAGACCCAGTAGCTAGCACCAACAGAAACAGCATCGAGGAATAATCTGCCTGTGTCTCAGACACTCCAATTCATGACGAAAAGAGCTGCTACCCCCAATCAAGCACGTCTGAGTGGGAACAAATGATTGGGCACGGGGAAGAAAGAAGCAGGAGGCCAGGAGCGATGGCTCACGCCTGTAATCCCAGCACTTTGGGAGGCCGAGGCGGGCCGATCGCTTGAGCTTAAGACCAGCCTGGGAAACATGGCAAAACCCCGTCTCTACTAAAAATACAAACATTAGCCGGGCGTGGTGGCGCGCGCCTGCAATCCCAACTACTTGGGAGGTTGAGGCGGGAGAATAGTTTGAACCCGGGAAGCAGAGGTTGCAGTGAGCGGAGATCAAGCCATTGCACTCCCGCCTGGGTGACAGAGTGAGATTCCATTTAAAAAAAAAAAAAAAAAAAAAGATGCTGGATGCTTCTGGGAAACTGGCCTGATCTCTCTGAGTGTCAATATCCTCAAGTGCAAATCCACAGACATACTGACTACAAGAGTGAAGCTGTACCTGTCTTCTCGGGCTCCGGGGCAGGGATCTCCATGGCCTCCACGGCAGCCTCCCCGGGAGGAGCGGGCAGCTGTGTAGCCTCCAGGATCCAGGGCAGGCCCTGAAGAGCGAGTCCTGCTCCTGGGGCTGAGGGGCCTGCAGCGGAGCCCCGCGGGGCGGCCACGCGCTCACAGCTGCACGATCACACGCACGGAGCCCCCTCCCCGCGCCCGGCTGAGGTGGGGTTCAGGCCGGCTCCGCAGATACCCACTCCCCACACCAGGCTCAGCCCCATGCCCGGCGCACTCACGCCCCGGCACACCCCCGCCACACGCTCCTCCCGGCGAACTCGCGCTCGGAGACCAGGGCCAGGCCTAAGGTTCCGCGGCCCGGAGCCATCGGACGCGGAGCGACCAGCGGACAGGTCCCGAAGCGGACAGAGACCGCCGACGGTCTGAGGGACCGGCAAGTGGACAGACCGGACTCCCACAAAAGGACTGCGACTGCCACAAAGAGCAGCAGGCGGCCGCTGCGGGAAAGTGCGCCTGCGCGAAATGGGCGCAAACTACACCTCCCGGGAGCGTTTGCGCCGCGCAGGCGTCAGACTCCATTTCCTAGAGCGAGTTCGGGCCGGTGCTTGCGTCCCGACGCGAACGAGTATCTAGCACATCCTTCTAGGAAATGTAGTTCCTGGGCCCACAGCCGGGAGCTCCGGCACCCGCCATGCTCTTGCGGGCGAATGTCGCTGTGTATCTCCGTGTGCGGATCAGTGTAGTGCCGCTGCATGGGTGTCTAATTGCGAGGATATTGGGAGGGCGGTGTCCAGGAACTAGAATTTGTCCCGTTAGTTCGTCCACGTCCCCACGTAGCTGGGAGTCGGGTGGGTTCCTGCCCACATCTGTCTGCAGGAAAGACTCAAGCCCCTGGTCTTGCGGATATTGGGAGTGGTGGGCCTGGCCTCGAGGGGTTTTCCAGGGGCCCTGCCCCCACTCCCCCTTCTCGAGCCACATATCTGAGGCCCATGGGCGGGGGTCCCCAGAGGTGGAGAGCCTTGGCCTAGTCCCCCCAGAGGGTCCTGTCCACAGTTCACCCTTGGGGCGGGAAAGGAAGGTCTGGGTGGCGGCCCAGTCCTGGCGGCACAGAGCTCTGCCATGAACACAGTGATGACGCCAGCGACAGAAACATTGAAGATGTACTGAGCACCAACGACACGCCAGGCCTACTTCAAGAGCTTGGAGTACATTTTTCTGGCAGAATGCTCACGGCAGTGCAGGGAGGTTTGCTAACTACTGTCATCCCATTTGGGAGATGAGGAAGTTGTGGTACAGGTGCGTGGGGTAACGTGTCGCAAATCACATAGCCAGAAGTAGGAATCCAGCACCGAAGTGCATTGCCACATTCCTACTGAGAGGTGGTCCGGGGTGGGGCGGGGTGGTGCACACTCCAAACCCTTCAGCCTCCCACCTTAACCGCAGCTTAGGCTTGGCCACAGGCTCTCACTTGACACCTGTCCACTGCCCACATCAGCACAGCTGTGCCCAGACCTCCCCTGCCCAGGGCAGCACCCGTGTTTGATTTTGTTTTGAGACTGGGTCTCACTCTGTCGCCCAGGCTGGAGTGCAGTTGCACAATCACGGCTCACCGTAGCCTCAATCTCTTGGGCTCAAACTATTCTCCCACCTCAGCCTCCCGAGTAGCTGGGACTTACAGACATGCACCATCACGCCCGGTTAATTTTTATATTCAGCGCCCATTTTTAATAGCAACCCAGTGAGAGGGGACAGCGTGCTGGCAGTCCTCACAGCCCTTGCTCGCTGTCGGCCTTGGCGCCCACTCTGGCCGTGCTTGAGGAGCCCTTCAGCCCACCGCTGCACTGTGGGAGCCCCTTCCTGGGCTGGCTGCGGCCAGAGCCGGCTCCCTCAGCTTGCCGAGAGGTGTGGAGGGAGAGGCGCGGGCGGGAACCGGGACTGCGCGCAGCGCTTGCGGGCCAGCACGAGTTCCGGGTGGGCGTGGGCTCAGCGGGCCCCGCACTCGGAGCTGCCAGCCGGCCCCGGGCAGTGAGGGGCTTAGCACCTGGGCCAGCAGCTGCTGTGCTCGACTTCTCGCCGGGCCTTAGTTGCCTCCCCGCGGGGCAGGGCTCGGGACCTGCAGCCCGCCATGCCTGAGCCTACCCACCGCCGTGGGCTCCTGCGCGGCCCAAGCCTCCCCGACAAGCGCCGCCCCCTGCTCCACGGCGCCCAGTCCCATCGACCACCCAAAGGCTGATGAGTGCGGGCGCACGGCGCGGGACTGGAAGGCAGCTCCACCTGCGGCCCCGGTGCGGGATCCACTGGGTGAAGCCAGCTGGGCTTCTGAGTCTGGTGGGGACTTGGAGAACCTTTATGTCTAGCTAAGGGATTGTAAATACACCAATGGGCACTCTGTGTCTAGCTTAAGGTTTGTAAACACACCAATCAGCATCCTGTGTCTAGCTCAGGGTTTGTGAATGCATCACTCGACACTGTATCTAGCTACTCTGCTGGGGACTTGGAGAACCTTTATGTCTAGCTAAGGGACTGAAAATACACCAATCGGCACTCTGTATCTAGCTCAAGGTTTGTAAACACACCAATCAGCACTCTGTGTCTAGCTCAGGGTTTGTGAATGCATCAATCAACACTGTATCTAGCTACTCTGGTGGGGACTTGGAGAACCTTTATGTCTAGCTAAGGGATTGTAAATACACCAATTGGCACTCTGTATCTAGCTCAAGGTTTGTAAATGCTCCAATCAGCACTCTGTGTCTAGCTCAGGGTTTGTGAATGCACCAGTGGACACTCTGTATCTAGCTAATCTAGTGGGGACGTGGAGAACTTTTGTGTCTAGCTCTTTGGGTCCAGGCTGCCTTTATGAGCTGTTAACACTGCGAAGGTCTGTAGCTTCACTTCTGAAGCTAGCGAGACCACGAACGCACCAGAAGGAAGAAACTCCACGCACGCTGCGTTTAAGAACTGTGACACTCACCACGAGGGTCTGTGGCTTCATTCTTGAAGTCAGTGAAACCAAGAACCCACCAATTCTGGACACACCAGGACAAGAGCCTTGGTGGGGTATAGAACTGTTGATTACACAGTGCATGAGTCTATGTGTAAGTTTGTGTATGTGTTTGTTTCTCTGTGTATCTTACAGGTGTAGGTGTTGGTCTGCTTTTGCCTCACATTTCTTATGTGTTTCTGTCCTGGTGTGCCTCTGTGAAACAATGTGTACGTGCGCCTGTGCACAGGTGACTCTATGAGTGTGTATGTGGGCACTGTCTCAACAGTTCTGGAGTCTGGATAGGTGTTTGTGTGCAGGCTTGTGTACATGGGACAGGAACGTGTACATGGGAGTGGAACTTGTGTGCACGGTGTGCTTGCTGATGAGTCTAATGTGATTATCTGTTGGCATCTGGCTGTTGCATCTGACTAACAGGTCAGGTCTGAGTCTTTCTTTTTTTGTTTTTGAGATGGAGTCGCGCTCTGTTGTCCAGGCTGGAGTGCAGTGGCGCAATCTCAGCTCACTGCAACCTCTGCCTTCTGAGTAGCTGGGACTACAGGTGCCCACCATCACACCCGGCTAATTTTTTTGTAATTTTAGTAGAGATGGGGTTTCACCATGTTAGCCGGGATGGTCTCGATCTCTTGACCTCGTGATCCACCCGCCTCGACCTCCCAAAGTGCTAGGATTACAGGCCTGAGCCACCATGCCTGGCTGGGTCTGAGTCTTTCTGTATAAGTGCACGTGTATGTGTGTGTGTGCCTCACTGTTTACACAGATCTGAATGTATGACTGGCATATCTGTGCATGTAACTCTGCAGTTCATCTCTGTAGATTGTGGATGTATCATCTATGTCTGCTTGCCTGAGTGTGTTCTGTGTGATAGTGAGTAGATGCCTTACGCTGGTGACTATGGATGGCGTCTTGTTCAGGTGAATTTGTAGACCTGTGTGTGTGTGTGTGGTTCTCTCAAAGTTCTAGTTTGTTGTGAGATGGTATGCACCTCTTTTCATTTGTGGGGCTGTAGACCTCGCAGGTCCAGTTGTGGCTGTGTGTGTGCCTGCATGTGTTCTTCTGTATGCCACTCTGTGTTGACTTCCAGGGCTCATCAGCGTCAGTATGTGCATCCTTGTGTACATGTGTATGTCACTGTGGGCCTCATGGATCCCCTGTGTCTGTAGGAAAGCCAGTGTGAGCCTAGGGATTCTATATTGAGTGCTCTGTCACCTGCGTCTCTGCAAAGGCTGTAGGGACAGGGATGTGTCCAGCCTGAAGGGAAGAGTGGAAGGGAGGATGCTGTTACTGCTTTCTGCTCACTATAGACTTCTGAGGATGGGAAAGGCATTTACCGCAAGACCATTTAGCCTAAGATTCTCACTTACATAAGAAGTCCCAGGTCATGTTCTGATTCCTAAGTTCTCTGATTCCTCAATTCTCGAGGGTTGACCAGCAGGGCTGTGTGAAGGCCCAGTGAAATAATGGATATATATGCCCTTTTTTTTTTTTTTCCTGAGATGGAGTCTCACTCTGTTGCCCAGGCTGGAGTGCAGTGGTACCATCTCGGCTCACTGCAGCCTCCGTCTCCCGGGTTCAAGCAATTCTCCTGCCTCAGCCTCCCCGGTGGCTGGAACTACAGGCACCTGCCACCACGCCTGGCTAATTTTTGTATTTTTGGTAGAGATGGGTTTCACTATGTTGGCCAAGCTGGTTTCGAACTCCTGACCTCAGGTGATCTGCCTACCTTGGCCTCCCAAAGTGCTGGGATTACAGGCATGAACTACCATGCCTGGCCTAAAGGCTTTTAAAATTCACTTGTATAAGCTGACTTAGTTTTCTTTAACTTTGTGGAAAAATACAAAAATGGCAATCTCTTTTATCACACAAATGTCTTTTTAATAGAGTTTTTTTCTAATTGATGTATTATGTACTTTTCATTCACTAATTATTAATTGCTTACAATTGAAGTGTTTGATGAATTAATATTTAATTGCATAGATGAAGATGACTAGTCATAGGCATTTTACCAACCAATACTCATTGGATTCATGTGATGTTGCAGGCCGAAAGAGGGAGGGTCATGATCAACTCTGTGTACCACTGGAGGTTATATGAGTAAACAGTAAACTGTTCTCATGAATGCAGAATGTTGGCAAACTGCGTCTGCCACCCAGAGGGAATGCTGAGGGCAGTCATGCCCCAGGCCCGGTGTTTCTTGAGATTAGGCACATCTGAAGCCTGTTAGCAATAATGTGAACCTGTGATCAATTGAGAAGCTGACCAATCATTACCTCCTGCTCCCTGCTCTTTCTACTCAATAAATATGAAGGACTGTAGAAGCTCAGGGCTGCTGCCCTTGCTCACTAGAAGCTGGGAGCCCTCTTCTTCTTCCCTGACCCTTCTTTAAACAGTTCCTTTTTTCCTTGGTTTTCATTTCTTCATTCGTCCTCCTTCGTTCAGTCCCACAGTAACTGTGGCAAACCGTGGGGACTGCCACAATGTGATGTCAGGGAGCTTTTTTATTTGGTAAAAGGGAAGAGATACCAGAAGAATGAACGCAAGAACTGAAACAGTGGAGACACCTAGAATGATTAGTCTAAGATTTAAATCATTTTGTTGTCTTCCCAGCGTACTTATTATCCTGATCATTGTCATCAGCATTGTTTGGGTCCTTTTCGCACAGATTTCTCAAAATGGGTAACTCCATAACAGTTGGAAGCTTACGAATTCGTGTAATTTGTAAGAGGGCAATTTGGGAGTACCTATCTATTTTAAAATTCCAATAACCTGGGAATTTCATCCCATGTCTAGAGTCTTTTATGTAAAATATTTCCACAATTAGGAGAAATATGTGCATGGGGATTTTCTATGTAGCAGTGTTTTGATAGAATAGAAAGTTGGGGCAAACCAAATTTCCATCATGAAGGAAATAGTAATACACTGAATAATAATACAGTGAATATTATGCAGGCTTTAAACATCAAAAAAGAGCTCAACTTCTGACTTCCGATGATCACATTGAAGTAGGTCACTGCTGGTTTACATTTGATTTTCATATGGGAACTCCAGGTGTCTGCCTTAGTGATTTTACATGTGGCTAAATTTAGCTAATGAAAAGCTGTTCAAAGTACGGCAAAATGAAACTTTAAAACAGCATCTTGTCAACAACCAAGTGGACTCGTTTCACATAAAACCCTCACATTCATCTCCCTGTCCATCATTCTGTCTGTCCACACAGGCATCATTTGTGGCTTCATCTACATCTGGGGGCATCATCCACAGCTGGGGGCTTCATCCATGTCTGGGGGCATCATCCGCAGCTGGGAGCTTCATCCACAGCTGGTTTGCCTGATCTGTATCTGAGTCACAGATACAGATTATTAAACCTAGCAATTTTATTGAGTTCCACTTTAATAGTCTTTGTTTCAAAAGTTGTTTGTTGATAATTTAATGAAATAAACTAAACCAGAATTACCCTCTTTTAATTATTTCCTTGTGTCAATATAGAAAGAGTGAATTTAAGGAAACACTGAGATGCCCCTGTCCATGTTTGTGGATGGGAGTGTTGGATCTAAAGCCTTTCTCTGGTAGGTCTCCAGAAGATTGCCCTGCCTTACGCTTGCCGTCTGTGGGTTCCAGAGGCTTCCATTTGAAAGGAGCCTCTCTCCCCACTCTGCCTCAACCCACACCAGCTCTCCCGTAACCCACTGACTTTGTAAATGCTTTCTTCCACCTGCACCTCATTGAATTCAAGACTTTGGAAAATAGTCAAAAATTCTAAAAAGGTGGGAGTGGGTGTGATCTGGAAATCCCTGCTGTAATATTTTTAAGGGACTCTGCTGGAAACTATTAGTTTATGTTTTAAATAAAACCATCCCTTAGCACTAGAATATCAAGCCATTCATTTTTTAACAGAACTTTGAGATATAATTCAAATACAATAAATTTCACCCACACACAGTGTACACACAATTCAATGGTTTCTAATATATTCACAGAGGTCTGCAAAAATTGCCACAGTTTAATTTTAGACAATATCATTTACTGAGATCCTTACATGCATATAGATGTAGATATATATAATTTTAATATCATCTTGAATATTGTAATATTTAATATTGTACTATATCTATTTGTCTTTATATTGCTGTTTTATTTTGTTATTCTGAATGACGATCTCCATGTACCTTTATATAGGTTTAAAATACACCTTTTACAACTGAAGAAATTAAATTGTTTCTAGTAAATCACATAAGAAACACATATGCTATCGTTATAAAAATTCAAATACTGCTTAGGTCTGTAGAACGAAATGTGTCACCGCCAGCTCCCAGCCCACTCAGTCATCTACATCCACTTACACAAAGATAGACATGCCCATGTTTTTACATAACGTAATCCTGCTTTGTGTGTTGTTCCCTAACTGGCTTTTCCATATAAAATAGAATGTGGTGATCATTGCTTATGAGTGCATATAGGTCTCTCTCATTCTTATTTATAGTTGCATCATTATTCAACAGGGTATTTGACCATAATTTGGTCACTTTTTCACTGTGGAATTTTTATGTTGGATTCAGTTATTTTTTACCGTTACCTACACTACCCTGGGCATACCTGTATATTCATCTTTTTGGTACCTTAGTTAGGTGGGTTTTTTCTTTTATGATTGATTTCTAAAAATAAAATACTGAGGCAAAGTATAAATTTTTAATATTATTATTATTTTTTTGAGACAGAGTCTCGTTCTGTTGCCCAGGCTGGAGTGCAGTGGTGTGATCTTGGCTCACTGCAAGCTCAGCCTCCCAGGTTCATGCCATTCTCCTGCCTTAGCCTCTCAAGTAGCTGGGACTACAGGCGCCCACCACCACACCCAGCTAATTTTGTTTTTGTGTTTTTACAAATAACACGGGGTTTCACCATGTTAGCCAGGATGGTCTCGATCTCCTGACCTCATGATCTGCCTGCCTTGGCCTCCCACAGTGCTGGGATTGCAGGCATGAGCCACTGCACCTGGCCATATTTTGATAAAAAATTAAAAATCTGTGTTTCAAAAAAATTTAATGATATTATACTCCCACCATCAGTATATGAGAGTTCCTATTTCCACACACCCTTAGTTACAGAGGAAATGACCAATGCTAATCTTGGCCAATTTTATGATTAAGAAATATTTCCATTTTTAATTTGGATTTCTCCACTTATTAGAGAGATTGTGCATTTTTGCATATGTTTACTGGCCAATTGTATTTCTCGCTGAGAATTTCATTATGATTTACTAGTTTTCTAATTCATGTAATGATATTCTTTATATATTCTGCACATTTATTAATTCCATATAATTAGCAAGTTTGTTTCTTAAGGTCTGTATCATAACTTTTATTTTGTTTATATTATCTTTGTTTTGAAGAAACTTTCATTTTTACATAGTCAAATTGTTGAACATTTTCCCTGCCATTTCTGGATTTTGTGACTTGCTTTCAATAGTATGTCCTTTTAGGGCTTTATTGATTTGTTTTGTTTAAAGAACGTGCTCAAATCTTACATTATTTAGTAATTTTCTTTCTCCCATTAGAGTACATGGACATTACTAATTCCAGCTAATGTAGATCAAATGTATCATTTGAATTTCTGTGTAGTAATGCACATTGTAGATAAGTTCTGATTTCTTTATTCCGTATTAGATGGATATTAAGGTTGTTTTTAAAAATTCCCACCACTGATGACTTCAATAATCATTAATATACATGGATCCCACTGATGTTTTTGTTTTATATTTCTTCTTTTCTGTAGTATAGGATTCTCAAAGTGGTGTAACTGACCTATGATACATTTTAATTATAATTTTAATTATACTGGCAGATTACTTTCCAAAAAGTTGATCAATTCACACTCTTATCAACTACATAAGTAAGCCTCTTCCTATGTAGGCTAAATAACACTAAAAGATTTTTTAAATAAAAATGCTAATTTGGCTGGAGAAAAATCCCATAGGTGCTTTAATTAATCAATTTTTTTTATTTCAATTAGTTGTCTATTCATAGCCTCTGTGTGTGTGTGTGTGTGTGTGTGTGTGTATTTCTATTTGGCAGTTTATGGTTGGAAAGACTCCTAAAAAAAGAAATCTAAAAAACACACTAAATACTAAAATATATCTGATGAGTAAGAATTAAATTTCTGCATATCCAAAAAATTGCTAAAAATATTAAAACTGTAGTCAAAATAGCAGCTCATGAAACAAAGCAAACAAAAATACTAAACAAAAGAAACAGGCCAGGAGCAGTGGCTCACGCCTGTAATCCCAGCACTTTGGGAGGCCAAGGCAGGAGGACTGCTTGAGTCCAGGAGTTCGAGACCAACCTAGGCAACGCAGCAAGAACCCATGTCTACCAAACAATTAAAAATTAGCCGGGCATGCTGATGCATGCCTGTAACCCTAGCTTCTCAGGATACTCAGGTGGGAGGATCACTTGAGCTCAAGAGATCAATGAAGCCATGTTAATGCCACTGCACTGCAGCATGGATGACAGAGTGAGATGCCATCTCAAAAAAAAAAAGGAAAAGAATACTCTAGCTCCACTTTCCCACCACAGAAATCTAACTGGCAACTATCCACAGATGGGAATACCCTCAAGAATATATATCCCAGAACACAGAAGGAATGTTGCCCAGGCTGGACGGAGTGCAGCGGAGTGATCTCGGCTCACTACAACCTCTGCCTCCCGGGTTCATGCGATTGTCCTGCCTTAGCCTCCCGAGTAGCTGAGATTACAGGTGCCTGCCACCACACCCGGCTAATTTTTTGTATTTTTATTAGAGATGGGGTTTCACCATGTTGGCCAGGCTGGTCTTGAACTCCTGACCTCAGGTGATCCACCTGCCTTGGCCTCCCAAAGTGCCAGATTACAGGCGTGAGCCACCGTGCCCAGCCGACTATCTATTGACTTTTGACAAAGGCACAAAGAACACGCCAAGGGGAAAGAACACTATTCAATAAATGGTGCTGGGAAAAGTGGCTATTCATATGCAGAAAATAAAATTAGACCCTTATCTTACACCATGCCCCAAAATCAACCCAAAATGGATCAAAGACTTTAACATTATGCCGGAAACTGTAAAATTACTATAAGAAAACACAGAGGAAAAGCTCCATGACACTGATCTGGGCAATGATTTTTTGGGTATGTCCCCAAAAGCACAGGCAATAAAAGCAAAAATAGAAACAGGATGGCATCAAACTGAAAAGCTTCTGCACAGCAAAAGGAACAAGTAATAAAGAGATAACCCACGTCGTGAGAAAAAATATCTGCTAACCATACATTAGAAAAGGGGCTAATATCCAAAATATATGAGGAACTCAATCAACTCAACAGCAAAAGAACCAATAAGCCAATGTAAGAATGAACAAAGGAACCAAACACATTTTTCAAAAGTAGACATACAAACAGCCAATAGGTTCATGAAAAAATGCTGCCTCAAAGGCAGGTCCTGGGACCAGTAACATCACTATTATCTGGGAGTTTGTTCAAAAGGCAAAATATCAGGCCCCACTGCAGACTCACTTACCTGGAAGCTGCATTTGACAAGATTCCCAGGTGATCCACATGCACGTTAAAGTTTGAGATGCTTACTATAGACAGCAACTACTGAAGAAGCTCTGGGGCCCGGAGCTGACCAGTGGCGACCTAAATCTTCAGGAAAATGCAAATTAAAACCACCGTGACATAACATCTCCCTCTCATCAGAACAAGTTTTATGAAAAAGATGGAAGGTAAGTTTTGGCCAGGATGTGGAGAAAGGGGAATCCTAGTACACTGCCGGTGTATAGTACAGCCGCGATGGAAAATGGCATGGAGGTTCCTCAAAACACTAAACACAGAACTATCGTGTGAGCCAGCAATCCCACTTCTGGGAATATATCCAAGGGAATTGAAATCAATGTGTTCAGGGATATCTGCACTCCCATGTTCACTGCGGCCCCATTTACAGTAGCCAAGATGTGGAATCTGCCTAAGTGAATCAGCCTAAGATGAATGCGTACAGAAAAGGCGGTGCACGCATACAACGAAGTACTATTCAGCCTTAAAAAGAACAAAACTCAGCCGGGAGCAGTGGCTCATGCCTGTAATCCCAGCACTTTGGGAGGCCCAGGCGGGCAGATCACCTGAGGTCAGCAGTTCAAGACCAGCCTGACCAACATGGTGAAGCCCCATCTCTATTTAAAAAAAATACAAAATTAGCCAGGTGTGGTGGCACATTCCTGTAATCCCAGCTACTTGGGAGGCTGAAGCAGGAGAATCACTTGAACCCAGGAGGCGGAGGTTGTGGTGAGCCGAGATCACGCCATTACATTCTAGCCTGGGCAACAAGAATGAAACTCCATCTCCAAAAGAAAAAAAAAGAACAGAACTCTGTCATTGGGAATGACACGAATAAATCTAGAGGGCATACTGCTAAGTGAAATACAAATACCACAGAAAGACAAATACCACATAATCTCACATGCCCGTGGAATCTTTTAAAAGTTGAATTTGGGAGCAACCCACTCGGGTCCCCTTCCACACTGTGGGAGCTTTGTTCTTTCGCTCTTCGCAATAAATCTTGCTGCTGCTCACTCATAAAAAAAAAAAAAAGTTGAATTTGGGCCAGGCGCCCTGGCTCATGCTGGTAATCCCAGCATTTTGGGAAGCTGAGGCAGGTGGATCACTTGAGGTCAGCAGTTTGAGACCAGCCTGGCAAACATGGTGAAACCCTGTCTCTACTAAAAATACAAATATTAGATGGGCATGGTGGCGGTCGCCTGTAATCCCAGCTACTTGGGAGGCTGAGGCAGGAGAATCGCTTAAACCCGGGAGACGGAGGTTGCAGTGAGCTGAGATTGTGCCACTGCACTCCAGCCTGGGTGACAGAGTGAGACATCTCAAAAAAAAAAAAAAAAAGTTGAATTCATTCAGTAGAAGAATAATGGTTACCAGAGCTGGTGAGGTGGCAGAACAAGGGAATGGAGACTTCCTCTTCAAAAGGTACAAAGTTTCAGCCAAGCAGGAGAAAAAAGTTTTGAGGTCTATTGCACAGCAGGAGACTATAGTCAATAATAATGAATATTTCAAAATAACTAAGGAAATTTTTTTTTTTTTGAGATGGAGTCTGTGTCATTCAGGCTGGAGTGCAGTGGCGCGATCTCGGCTCACTGCAAGCTCTGCCTCCTGGGTTCATGCCATTCTCCTGCCTCAGCCTCCCAAGTAGCTGGGACTACAGGTGCCCGCCACCACGCCCAGCTAATTTTTTGTATTTTTAGTAGAGGCGGGGTTTCACTGTGTTAGCCAGGATGGTGTCGATCTCCTGATCTCATGATCCCCCCGCCTCAGCCTCCCAAAGTGCTGGGATTACAGGTGTGAGCCACTGTGCCCGGTCTAAGAGAGAAAATTTCTAGTGCATCAACTTAAAAGAATGCCAAGTAAGTGAGGTAACAGGTATGTTCATTAGCTTGACTTAATCTTTTCATATTGTATTGTTAAGTTAAATTTGGTCTAAAACTGCCTCCACAATTCATATTAGCGCCAAACTGGAAAGTCCAGCCACAGAAGAGTAGATGAGCAAATTATGGTACACTTGTGGAATGGAATACTACTCAGCAATAGAAAGCAATGCAGCAACACCAAGGAGCCTCAAAAACATTAGCTACAAGAGAGTGCGTACTGCATGACTCCCTCTATATGAGATTCTAGAAAAGGCAAAACTAGTCTACAGTGACAGAGGGCAGATCAGGGGTTGCCTGGGGCTGGGTGGGGAAACTGCCAGCAAAGGACCACAGGGATTTCCAGGTTATGGGAATGTTCTGTATCATGATTGAGGAAGTGGTCATGAGGGTACACACATTTCTGAAAATTCATCCAGCTGGACACTTAAAATGGGCGTATTTTCTTGAATGTAAATTTTTCTCCGTAAAGTTGATTTTATTTAATTAATTAATTTATTAAGTTATTTATTTTTGAGTTGGAGTCTCACTCTATCACCCAGGCTGGAGTGCAATCGTGCAATCTCAGCTCACTGCAACCTCTGCCTCCTGGGTTCAAGTGATTCTCCTGCCTCAGCTTCCTGAGTAGCTGGAATTTCAGGTGTGCACCACCGTGCCCAGCTAATCTTCATATATTTTAGTAGGGACAGAGTTTTGCCAAGTTGGCCATGCTGGTCTTGAACTTCTGACCTCAAGTGATCCACCCGCCTCAGCCTCCCGAAGTGCAGTGATTACAGATATGAGCCACCATGCCCAGCCTATAATGTTGATTTTAAAACAAGAGAAATCAACATCACCAACAAATTAATTAATTAATTAAAATAAAATAAAGCTGCCTCCATATATAGCACATTATAATCTAACTTAATACATGTGAAAGGACAATAAATCTTGGGGCCCCAAGAAGCTAAAGGGAAAAGTCAAGCTGGGAACTGCTTTGGGCAAACCTGCCTCCCATTCTATTGAAAGTCTCCCCTCTGCTCACTGAGATAAATGCGTATCTGATTGCCTCCTTTGGAGAGGCTCATCAGAAACTCAAAAGAATGCAACCATTTGTCTCTTATCCATCTAAGAGTTGGAAGCCCCCTCCCCACCTTGAGTTGTCCCACCTTTGCTTCGAGCTGTCCTGCCTTTCCGGACCGAACCGAACCAACATTCATCTTACATATGTTGATTGATGTCTCATGTCTCCTTAAAATGTATAAAACCAAACTGTGCTCTGACCACCTTGGGCACATGTCAGGACCTCCTGAGGCTGTGTTATGGGTACATGTCACCAACCTTGGCAAATAAACTTTCTAAATTAACTGAGACCTGTCTCAGCTATTGGGGGTTCACATAGGTAAACAAAACAAACTGCAACCTAACCTGAGAATATGCCCTTGGAATAAGTAGCCCAGTCTCAGCCAATCACAGCAGCAGAGCTCTTGGCCCTTCACAGGCTGCAAGCTGCCAAAAACGTTCAAATAAGGCAACTGCAGAGCTGTAACCAACAGGCTATTTCTCAATGAAACTTACATTTTCTGGCTATAAATATTCCCTGCCCACTTGTGGAGCAGAGATCTCTGAACCACTTTTGGTTCTCAGTGCTACCTGGTTCATGAATCTTTTTTCTGTTCAACTAAACTCTGTCGAATTTAGTCAAAGGCTTTTCTCTTTAACAGTATACATACATCACACATCACATTGTACTACATAAATGTAATTCAATTGTGATTTATAAATTTAAAATAGTATATTTTTTTGAGACAGAGTCTCGCTCTGTCACCCAGGCTGGAGTGCAGTGGTATCATCATAGCTCCCTGTAACCTCAAACTTCTGGGCTCAAGCAGTCCTCTCACCTCAGCCTCCTAAGTAGCTGGGACTGCAAGTGCATGCCATCATGCCCAGCTAATTTTTTTTTTTAAATTACTGTAGAGATGGGGGTCTCACTATGTTGCCCAGGCTGGTCTCAAACTCCTGGTCCCAGTGGATCCTCTTGTGTGATCCTCCCACCTCAACCTCTGAAAGAACTGGGATTACAGGTGTGAGCCACCACGCTTGGCCCAAAAATAATATATAATTTGTTTTAAAACACTAGATGATTTTTTTTCAACTTTTATTTTAGAATCAGGGGTACCATGCAGGTTAGTTACAAAGGTATACTGTGTGATACTGAGGCATGGGGTATGCTGGAACCCATCAACGGGATATTTTGGTTGTCAACTACCTGAAAAAAGTATCTTTTCAAATCAACAGCTGCAGCACTATTTTAAAAAATGGAAATGTAACAATAAAGGTTAAATAAATTTTGACAAATTTATAAAATGGAATACTATGGTGACATTAAAACCATTTTAGACTGTTTAATGAAGATAGAGAAAACTACAATATTTTACTGAATAAAAAAAGAAATTATAGAGAAATCTTTTTTGGGTTTTTTGAGACAGGGTCTCACTCTATCACCCAGGCTGGAGTGCAGTGGCACAATCTAGGCTCACTGCAGACTCCTCCTCCGTTCAAGTGATCCTCTGGTCTCAGCCTCCCAAGTGCCATCATATCCCAAGTGCCACCATCACCACCTAATTTTTTACTTTTTGTAGAGATGGGGTTTCACTGTGTTGCCTAGGCTGGTCTGGAACTCCTGGGCTCAAGCAATATGCCTGCCTCAGCCTCCCAAAGTGCTAGAATTACAGGCATGAGCCACCACACCAGCCAAGAAATCATATTGTATGAACCCAGCTTTATAAAACATAAATATAAACTACTCACACATACTGGTGGTGGAGGGGGAAAGAACTGAGAGGAAATATACCAAAAATGGCATTAATGTGTAACTCTCAGAGGGATTACAAATCATTTTTACCTTTTTTCTTCATATGTCTCTTACTTTCCAAATTTCCTGTAATTAATTAATATGCAATTTTAAAATAAGCAATAATTCATTTAGAGAATAGATTTAACATCTATATTCTCTAATTACTTTTGTTGGCAGTAGTGTTCCTATTCCAAGTTCAAAAAAATGAATAAATTAGGGATAAAAAGAAGTGTTCAAATCTTTTTTCTTAATTCTTTTTTTTTTTTTTTTTTGAGATAGAGTTTTGTTCTTTTCACCGAGTCTGGACTGCAACGGCATGATCTTGGTTCACCACAACCTCTGCCTCCTGGGTTCAAGCTATTCTCCTGCCTCAGCCTCCCAAGTAGTTGGGATTACAGGCATGCACCACCACACCCAGCTTATCTTGTATTTTTAGTAGAAACAGGGTTTCTCCATGTTGGTCAGGTTGGTCTTGAACTCCCGGCCTCAGGTGATCTGCCCACCTCGGCCTCCCAAAGTGCTGGGAATACATACCCTAGGCCATGTGCTTTCCTATGTGTCACCTCCATCCATCCTCAACAGCTCTGTGGCTTCGGCATTGCTACAACCATTGTGCATTTTTATGCGGGAAGTGGGGATTTGAAGTCATTTTGCTCTCCCAAGAAAACCCATGCTCTTGTCATGACCCCACATCAGACAGACTTGGGTTCAGATTCTGACTGTGACACTCATTAGCTGTGCGAACTTGGGCACATCTTTTAACTTCTCTGAAGCTCAGCTACTTGTACTAAAACAGGGGTAATGACAGAAAAATGAGGTTATTAAGAGAATTAGAGAGTACACCTCTAGGGCTTTTTGATTGTAAACAACAGCAACATACTCTAGGGCTAACTTTGGAGAAGGATGGAAGACATTTATTAGAAGCATATGAATTAGCTCATATAACTAAATGCAAAGCAAACAGCCAGGTCTTGGAAAGGATGAGAGCCAGGCCAGCTGAAGAGATCTCGAGAATAGGGAGGTAACTGCCTTCCTTCTTCAGGGGATTCTTGACTGCATGAAGCAGCTCCAGTTGTTTTCGGTGCCTAAGATGTAGGCACTGTTACCTGGCCCTCCCTTACCCCTCCAAAAGTTTGAAAGAGGGTCCCTCCCCATGAGCGCTGAGGCCCGAGGCCCAGTAGAGTCAGCAGTGGTATCTCTGCCTTTGCCCCACCGATGATTGCCAGCTGCCAGCTGTCTTCTGCCACTCGCTCCTTAGGACTTTCATTGTCAGGAAGTCAAGCTTTTCAGGAAATAAAAAGTAACCTTTTTTTTTTGAGACAGAGTCTTGCTCTGTCATTCAGGATTGAGTGCAGTGGCATGATTTTGTCATGACACCATATTCCAAGTTCAAAAAAATCAATAAATTAGGTCCAATGATTCTTCTGCCTTAGCCTCCCAAGAAGCTGGAATTATAGACACCTGCCACCACACCTGGCTAGTTTTTGTATTTTTAGTAGAGACAGGGTTTTGCCCTGTTGCCCAGGCTGGTCTTGAACTCCTGACCTCAGGTGATCTGCCCACCTTGGCCTTTCAAAGTGCTAGGATTACAGGTGTGAAACACCACACCCTGCTGTAAGTTCTCTTCTTCTTTTTTTTTTTTTTTTGATGGAGTTTCACTATTGTTGCCCAGAAAGGAGTGCAATGGTGTGATCTTGGCTCACCACAACCTTCACCTCCTGGTTTCAAATGATTCTCCTACCTCAGCCTCCCGAGTAGCTGGGATTACTGGCATGTGCCACCATGCCCAGCTAGTTTTGTATTTTTTAGTAGAGACGGGGTTTTACCATGTTGATCAGGCTGGTCTCGAACTCCCGACCTCAGGTGATCTGCCTGCCTTGGCCTCCCAAAGTGCTGGGATTACAGGCGTGAGCCACCGCACCCGGCTGATTTTTGGATTTTTTTTGTAGAGACACAGTTTACCATGTTGGCCAGGCTGGTCTCGAACTCCCGACCTCAGGTGATCCGCCCACCTCGGCCTCCCAAAGTACTGGAATTACAGGCGTGAGCCACCATGCCCAGCCTTGTCAACTTCTTTACCTAGGCCTTGCCCTCAGCATTTTTTTCTCTTCCCCTTATAGGCCTGGTTGGTTTACACAACATTGGACAGACCTGCTGCCTTAACTCCTTGATTCAGGTGTTTGTAATGAATGTGGACTTCGCCAGGATATTGAAGAGGTAAGACTGTTCTTCAGGCTGATAAGTGTTTGTATTATTTCTTTTTCTTTTTTTTTGAGATGGAGTCTTACTCTGTTGCCCAGGCTGGAGTGCAGTGGTGCAATCTTGGCTCACTGCAAGCTCTGCCTCCCGGGTTCAAGCGATTCTCCTGCTTCAGCCTCCCGAGTAGCTGGGACTAGCCCGCCACCATGCCTGGCTAATTTTTTTTGTATTTTTAGTAGAGATGGGGTTTCACCATGTTAGCCAGGATGGTCTTGATCTCCTGACCTCGTGATCTGCCCGCCTCAGCCTCCCAAAGTGCTGGAATTACAAGCAAGAGCCACTGCACCCGGCCTGTATTATTTCATTTTTAATATATTCAGTTATTCACAGTGACTTGGACTTTTTGAGTTCTCTCAAAAGCTGGCAGAGGAAAGATCGGCTTCTGCATATTCTGGCCTACACATTATTTCTAAAACTTCTTAGGTTGGTCTGGGGTGCGGCCCAGGTATTGGTACTTTTTTTTTTTTTTTTTTGAGATAAAGCCTCACTCTGTCCCCAGGCTGGAGAGGGATGGTGCAATCTCGGCTCACTGGAAACTCCGCCTCCCAGGTTCAACGGATTCTCCTGCCTCAGCCTCTCAAGTAGCTGGGATTACAGGCGCCCGCCACCACACCTGGCTAATTTTTGTATGTTTAGTAGATACGAGTTTTCACCATGTTGGCCAGGCTGGTCTCAATCTCCTGACCTTAGGTGATCTGCCCGCCTCAGCTTCCCAAAGTTCTGTGATTACAGGCATGAGCCACTGGGCCCGGCCAGGTATTGGTACTTTTTAAAAGCCCTCTTTGGGTGATTTTAAATGCAGCCAGGATTGACAGCCACTGACTTGGTTAAAAGACAGAGTTGGGACTAGAACAAAGTCGGAGAAGGAGTAAGTCAGTGGGGAGTACACACCCCTGCTTCCACCAACGCTCACACAATGCACTCTCTCCCTCTGTCTCTCTCTATCACTCCTTTTCTGCCCTGTGCTCTCTCCTTTTTCCCATCCAAAAAATGCCTGTGATTAAATGAATCATTGCCAAACCACACGGACAGCCTTTCATGTTGCCTTTCTTCCCAGGACCTAACCCAGCATGTGCCTCTGCAGTCTGGAGAGCTTTAGGCTGGACATTTTGCTGCTTGCCCGAGATGTGGAGCCAGGACCTCGTGCATCTGCCGTCTGCTCTAGCACGATTGCTGGGCAGGGTGCAGAGGGGCCAAGGCAGCAGTCATGCTGATCCCCCTCTCTAGAGGGTCCGCTGTAGAGCAGATTCACTCACATGGTGCTTCTCAACCTTGACCACACATTGAAATAATCTGAGGAACTGAAAAATTCTGATAACTGCCCGCGCCCCGCACCCCCGCGCCCCGACCCAGAATTCTGGTTTAATTTGTATGGGAGTGGCCTGGATATGAAGATTTAAAATTTCTCCCAGGTGATTCCAGTGTGCACCTAGCTTTGAGAACTACATGTAAGGAGGTTTCTGGTTGTTCTTGTGTGGCAGGATCACGGTGCCCAGGGGAGCTGACGAGCAGAGGAGGAGCGTCCCTTTCCAGATGCTTCTGCTGCTGGAGAAGATGCAGGACAGCCGGCAGAAAGCAGTGCGGCCCCTGGAGCTGGCCTACTGCCTGCAGAAGTACAACGTGCCCTGTAAGATACCCACCCACTGGGTTCCTGGCTGCTGATCCAAAGGGGATGGGAAGCTTAGAGAGTGAAGAGAGGAACTAATGGGCAGTGAAGCAACAAGAAGCAAGTTAGGTAGCCTGGACCCCTCAGATTATAGAGACATTTGTGTAAGAGGCACATATCTTTGGAGGTGCAGAATTGATATTATTTATGGTCATTTTACTTCCATACCTAACCTTTCTCTGCCTCTCAGTAGAGTAAGTGAAGGCATCTCCTCCAAGCTTATTCCACCACAGTTAGGGAACTGCAGGAAAACAGAATAAAGGAATAAAAAAGAGAAAACATGTTCTACAAAATAATTCACAAATAGGTTAGGTTTTTTTTTTAGATAGCTATATTGGGATGTGCATCACATACTGTAAAATTCATCCATTTAAAAACATACAATTCAAAGGTTTGTAGTGTATTCACAGAGTTGTGCCTCCATCATCACAATCTAATTTCATAACATTTTCATCACCCCCAGAAGAAATCCCACACTTACGGGTTTTCCCTTGTGTATAATACATTGCTTTTCTCTTGCTGCTTTCAGAATTCTTTGTCTTTAACTTTTGAAATTGATTATGACGTGTCTTGATGTGGGTTGCTTTAGATCAGTCTTATTGGTGTCCTTTGGGCTTCCTGGATGTGGATTTGTATTTCCTTCCCTGGGTTGGGAAGTTTTCAGTCATTATAGGTATGCGTTGCTTACCAACAGGGATACGTTCTGAAAATGCATCAGAAGGTGAATTTGTCATTGTGTGGACATCATAGAGTGGACTTACACAAACTTAGATGAGACAGCCTACTACACAGCTAGGCTGCATGCTATGGCTCTGTGCTCATGTGGTCTGCCATTGACTGAAATGTTGATCTGCAACTCGTGACTGTTATTTCTTTGGATAAGCTTTCCATCTCTTCTCACTCTCCTCCTTCTGGGACTCTGATAATGCCTATTTTGGTCGGCTTGATGTCCCCTAACTCTCTTAAGATATCTTCACTCTTTTTCATTCTTTTTCATTTTTGCTCCTCTGAATGATTTCCAGTGACCTATCTTCTAGTTTGCTAATCCTTTCTTCTGCTTGGTTTAGTCCGTTGAGCTTCTCTTTTGAGCTCTTATTTCAGTTATTGTATTCTTCGGCTCTATTATTTCTTTTGAACTTTTTTCTGTCTCTGCTGAAATTCTTACTTTGTTCATGCACTGCTGTCCTAGACATGGTAAGCATCTTCATGATCATTATTTTGAATTGTCTGTAAGGTAAGTCACTTATCTTCATTTCACCGGGGGCATTTTCTGGAGATTTATCTTGTTCTTTTGCTTGGAACATATTTCTCTGTTTCTTCATTGTTCTTGATTCTCTGTTATTTTCTGTACTTTAGTTAAGAAAAATACCTCTCCCAGGCTGGGCATCGTGGCTCACACCTGCAATCCCAGCACTTTGCGAGGCCGAGGGCAGATCATGAGGTCAGGAGATGGAGACCATCCTGGCTAACATGGTGAAACCCTGTCTCTACTAAAAATACAAAAAATTAGCCGGGCGTGGTGGCGGGCGCCTGTAGTCCCAGCTACTTGGGAGGCTGAGGCAGGAGAATGGTGTGAACCTGGGAGGCAGAGCTTGCAGTGAGCCGAGATCGCACCACTGCACTCCAGCCTGGGCCACAGAGCAAGACTCCATCTCAAACAAAAAAAAGAAAAATACCTCTCCCAGTCTTGTCCCACGGGCCTTGTATAAGAGACGAACTTACCAATTAGCCCTGCCAGACACTCGGAGCACCTCTTGACCCTTTGTGTTGTCCAAACTGTCATCTATGTTCTTAGTGGCCCTCAGGAGATTAGAATGTGTCATGTCCTGTCAGTGCCCCAGATAGGGGAGATAGAAACAAGCCCCTTGAGGTGCAGCTGGAGACGTTGGGGCATTAAATGTGTGTTCCAGTTTATTCTATCCTCAGGGAAAAGCTGGGAGCATGAGTTTATCTGCCACTTGCTCTGCAAAACGCTGGACAGAGGATCTGTGGCAAGTGCCTGCACTCATGTTTAAACTGCACACTTCTTCATGCATTGTTTTACTCTTTGTCACCCCCAGGGGCCTGGCAAATGCTGGCTGTTCTCTGCTTAGAGATGGACAGGTTAGCTGGAAGCTTGACGCTATCTGTTGAGCAAACTAGTGGGAGCAGCTGTGGAGGTGCTCACCTGCCTGTTCAGGGTCTCAGAGGAGCACTGGTTTCCTGCTCTGTCAGCTCCCAGATGCGTGGAAACCCCAGGGCAGCAGCTGCACTGTGCAGACAAACTCTTTCTAGGGAGAAAGTAGGAGCTGGGCCTTTTTGCCTGTTCACGCTGCACTGGGCCTGGGGGGATGTTCTTTGGTCTCTGTGCCCCTGTGGGACTTACAAATACAGAGCCTTGTCAGCTCCCAAAGCTCAGTGATTGAGGAGCTAGACCTTCATTTGAGAGGGGTAAATGTTGTGTACTCAATATGTGAAGTTAGAGACCTGATTTTACCATAGAGCAGGGGGTGGGAGAAGGCATGGGACTTGCCCACAGGCCTGTCCAGACTCCTGGAAATCTATTGTTTACCTGCCTCATTGGCTCCAGGTGCAGGCCACTTATTAATAGAAGCCCATCCCTCAGGCAACAGCTAGGAGAGCCCGCAGATATATCCTTCCAGGGAGGAACTGGGAGCCTGGCATTTCTGCCTGTTTGCTGTGTGCTGAGCACAGCTGCTGGAAGTGCTCATGTGCCCGTTTAAAACTGCCTCTTTGTCCTCTGTGATCACAGATGATTCATAACTGCTGACCCATGTCTGCTCCCAGAGCTAGGTGACCCAGCAGCCAAGCCCTTGAGTGGGAACTGCAAAAGCTGGGGCTGCCTATGTGTGGTCCAAACCCTCCCCTCTCCAGGAGAAAGCTGGGAGTAGGGATTCCTTTCTCACAGTAAGGTACTGTGTCTGGGGTGGGGCTTGTGGTGCGAGTGTGTCTCAGCTTTTCCAACTGGTTGCGATGTGGGTGTTCTCCCCATTGCCCCCTGTGCAGGCCTCTCTCAGCTGGTTTCTGGGTTTCTTTCAGAGGGAGTTGATCTGTGTGTAGATGAGAGTTTTACCGTGTGTCCATGGGAGAAGGGGAGCACCAGGAACCTCCTTCTCTACCATCTCGCTTATGTCACCCTCTGTGATTCTTTTTATACATAGTTGAATTTGATTCACTAATATTTTGTTGAGGAATTTTGCATTTATGTTCACGGGAGATACTGGTTTTTAGGTTTTTTTCTTACAATGTCTGTCTGGTTTTGGTGTTAGGATAATGCTGGCCTCAGAGAATGAGTTAGGAAGTGTTCTCTCTGCTTTTGTCTTCTGGAAGAGGTTGTAGGGAATTGGTATAATTTTTCCCATAAATGTCTGGTAGAACCCATCGTTCACTAGTGAACCCATCTGGGTGTAACTGAGTACTCCCATTTTCTAAGAGATAGTTATATTAGTTTTCTTATTATTTTCTTTTCACTTCTTCTCATCCCATCCCTCACCCCTCACCCCGCGGCCGTGTTTCCTGTTTCCTGTTAGCCCTTTAGAAATGCAAATATCACCTTTCGCCTACCCCTCTCCAGACATTCCCTGCTGGGCAAAAGGAAGAATCTGTAAATGGAGGTAGGCTGATGGAGGTTTGATTGAGAACAGGGCAAGTTCTTCCAGCTGATCTTTCCTGAGACTTGGCAGTACATTTGCAGCCCAAAGCATACCCACCAGGGAACTCTCCCTGCCAGGGGGTGGCTTCCAAACTTCCACCCTCTAGGGGTTTGTCTTTCACCCACTAGGAAGGCATGGAGAAAGCATGCCCACTCGGCCTTTTTCTGCCTGGAAAGGCGCCAACGCAGCTGCTGGGAACTTGATAACTGCCCGGTAGAAAACCGCCATTGCTCACTCCCGCCACCCCCACAATACACCTTATGAAAATGCCCCTCTCTCCTCCAAAGGAGAAATGGCACATTAAAAGGAGGGATGTGTCTTGCTCCTTGCCCCAGGCTGGCTTCAGAATAAATTCACGTTTGTATATAAAACCTTTTGTATCACATTTTTTTTTGTATCAGAGTTAGTTGAGCTGTACACTCAGTGAGCAGCTCATCAGCTTTTGGCTGCATAGGTACTGTGTTCAGCTTTCCCTCCATCCTCAGTCTGGAGAACCTCAATCAACCTAGCTCCAGGTTTATGGATTCTTTCTTTTGCCAGCTCTAATCTGCTATCGACCTCCTCTAGTACATTTTTCATTTCAGTTATTGTTCTCCTCAACTCAAGAATTTCTGCTTGGTTCTTTTTTTATAGTTTTTTCTTTATTGATACTTTTTATTTGGTGAGGCAGCATTTTCACACTTTCTTTTACTTCTTTTGACATGGTTTTCTTTAGTTCTTTGAACATATTATAACAGCTAAAGTCTTTGTTTAGTAATGCCAACATCTAGGGCTTCTCAGTGAAAGGTTCTATGATTGCTGTTTTCCTGGGTGGCCATGCTTTTCTGTTTCATTGTAGATCTTGTCTCTTTTGTTGGAAAATGAACATTTTAGATAATGTAAGGTGGCAACACTGGACATCAGAGATCCCCACAGCAGGGTTTGTTGTTGTTGCTGTTTTATTGTTACTGGGCAGTTCGTGATTCTGTATTCACCTTCATTGCTTTCTTGCATGTGGCCTTGTGGTCAGCCAGAGGGGAGGGATCGGAGCCCTCTCAGGTCTTACTTGGGCATGCGCCTGGCCTTCTAGATCCTCAGGAATGTATCAGTGCTTTTCAAAGACCCTGTGGACATCTCATTCCCCAGGCTGAGTGCAGTGGTGACATCACAGCTCACTGTAGCCTCAACATCCTGGGCTCAAGTGATCCTCCTGCTTCAGCCTCCCAAGTAGCTCTGACTACAGGCATGCACCGCTACTCTCAAGTAATTTTTTAAATTTTTTATAGAGACAGAGTGTTGCTATGTTGCCCAGGCGGGTCTCAAACTCCTGAGTTCAAGCGATCCTCCCACCTTGGCCTCCCGAAGTGTTAAGATTATAGGCATGAGCCACTACTTCTGGCACTGGAGCTTAAGTATTAAGAGGCATTCTCAAAAATCAATACCAAACTTACTGTTCGTTTATTGATCACTTCTTCTGTCATGCCAACTTAGCCTTGCAGTGGGGTGGAGGACTAGGAAGAGACAAAGTGATGAGTGTTCCTGTGTGTCTAAGTACCAGGGCATGAGAAGCAACTCTGAAGACCTCACTAATTGGCTGTTCCTTTTCTCTGTGGCCAGTGTTTGTCCAACATGATGCTGCCCAACTGTACCTCAAACTCTGGAACCTGATTAAGGACCAGATCGCTGATGTGCACTTGGTAAGAACCTAGAACCAGAGCACTCGGAAGCTTAAGATGCTGCTCATTTCACTCATTCAGCTGTTGTTCCCATAGTGTGTAGAGGAATAAAAGAGTTAATCCCCTGTAATCCCAGCACTTTGGTAGGCTGAGGCAGGTGGATCACGAGGTCAGGAGATCGAGACCATCCTGGCTAACACAGTGAAACCCTGCCTCTACTAAAAATACCAAAAAATTAGCCGGGCGTGGTGGCGGGTGCCTGTAGTCCCAGCTACTCGGGAGGCTGAGGCGGGAGAATGGCGTGAACCCAGGAAGTGGAGCTTGCAGTGAGCCGAGATCGCGCCACTGTACTCCAGCCTGGGTGACAGAGCGAGACTCTGTCTCAAAAAAAAAAAAAAAGAGTTAATCCACATAAAACACTTATCACAGTTTCATAATATTGTTACTGGTATTATTTTGCACCTTTGTGAGGAGCTTCTGTCTCTTGGCTCCACCTTCTGGCAGTTGGCCTGACCTGGCTTATGGTGGTGTTCCCATCTCACCTCTCCGCTCTCCCTCTTGCAGGTGGAGAGACTGCAGGCCCTGTATATGATCCGGATGAAGGACTCCTTGATTTGCCTTGACTGTGCCATGGAGAGTAGCAGAAACAGCAGCATGCTCACCCTCCCACTTTCTCTTTTTGATGTGGACTCAAAGCCCCTGAAGACACTGGTAAGGGGATTCTCTTGGTATTTGCTGCCCCTGTATGTGTTAGTCCATTTTCTGTTGTTATAACTCAATATCTGAGACTAGGTAATTTATTTCTTACAGTTCTGGAGGCTGGGAAGTCAAGGTTGAGGGGCTGCACCTGGTGAGGACCTGTTTGCTGGTGGGGACTCTCAGAGTCCTGAGGCGAGGCAGTGCAGGGCATCACATGGCGAGGGGCTGAGCATGCTAATGTGCCGGCTCAAGTCTCTCTTCCTCTTCGTATGAAGCCACCAGTCCCACTCCCAGGATAACCGATTAACCCATTAATCCATGAGTGGATTAATTCATTTACGAGGGCTGTGCCCTCATGATGCAATAACCCCCCTACCTTTTTTTTTGGAGACAGATTCTTCCTCTGTCACCCAGACTGAAGTGCAGTGGCACAATCTCAGCTCACTGTAACCTCCGCCTCCGGTGTTAAGGGATTCTCCTGCCTCAGCCTCCCAAGTAGCTGGGATTATAGGTGCCCACCACCATGCCCAGCTAATTTCTGTATTTTTAGTAGAGATGGGGTTTCACCATGTTGGCCAGGCTGGTCTGAAACTCTTAACTTCAAGTGATCCCCCTGCCTCAGCCTCCCTGGGATTACAGGCATGAGACACCTTGCCCTCCCCAATTATCTCTCAAAGTCCCCACCTTTCCATACAGCCACACTGGGGATTCAGTTTCTACCTGGGTTTTGGGAAGGACAAACCCTCAAACCATCACACCACGCAGCACAGTGTGGCCAATTCCCCCTTGCTTCTTTGATCTATCTCTGGCTTCTGGAAAGTCACTTATTTCATTTTCATGGCGCTGGCCAATTTCTCCTTTGTTTTGGCAAAAATGTTTTTCCCTCCTACCTCCACTTCCCTCATACTGCTCCCTTAATAGGAGCCCCCTCCTGTTTTGTTTCTCCAGTCAGTAGGTGCCCTTTGAGATCCTGCCAAGTGGACCACACCAGGCCAGGCATTAAGGGGGATATGAGGAGAACCAGAAGAAAAGCTGAAACCCTCAGCTGCAAAGTGTGGGGAGGCTGTACCTGATACAGTTTGGGTCTGTGTCCCTGCCCAAAAATCTCCTGTTCAACTGTAATCCCCAGTGTTGGAGGTAAAGCCTGGTGGAAGGACATTGGATCATGGGGGAGGGTTTCTCGTGAATGGTTTGGCACCACCCCCTGTGGTACTGTCTTTGTGACAGTGAGTTCTCATGAGATCTGGTTGTTTAAAAGTGTGGAGCCAGGCTGGGTGTGGTAACTCACGCCCATAATCCCAGCACTTTGGGAGGCTGAGGTGGGTGGATCACCTGAGGTCAGGAATTTGAGACCAGCCTGGCCAACATGGTAAAACCCTGTCTCTACTAAAAATATAAAAAATTAGCTGGGCGTGGTGGTGCAGCCTGTAGTCCCAGCTACTTAGGAGGCTGAGGCAGGAGAATCACTTGAACCCGGGAGGTGGAGGTTGCAGTGAGCTGAGATCGCGCCCCTGCACTCCAGCTCCCCACTTGGTCTCTTGCACCTGCTCCTCCCAGGTAAGGCGCCTGCTCCTGCTTGGCTTTCCGCCATGATTGGGAGCTTCCTGCGGCCTCCCTAGAAGCAGATGCTGCCATGCTTCTGGTCGGCCTGCAGAACCATGAGCCAATCAAACTTCTTTTCTTATAAATTACCCAGTCTCAGCTATTGTCTCACAGCAGTGTGAGAACAGACGAATATAGTATTCTAGGTGGGAAATACCAACGCTGCTTTTTCCCTGTTCTCTTGGGTGGGACAGGAGGACGCCCTGCACTGCTTCTTCCAGCCCAGGGAGTTATCCAGCAAAAGCAAATGCTTCTGTGAGAACTGTGGGAAGAAGACCCGTGGGAAACAGGTACTCATTCCCTAAATCAGACTCAGCTGTCCCTCGGTGCATATGGGGGATTTGTTCCAGGACCCCTGCTTTTACCAAAATCCACACACACTCAAGTCACACCCAGTCGGCTCTGTGGAACCCACGTATAGGAAAAGTCAGTCCCTCATCTATGCGGTTGTGCATCTGGGATACTTTATTTTTGATGAGCATTTGGTTGCAGATGTGGAACTCGTGCCTATGGGGGAGGGCAGGCTGTATTTATTTACAACAATTTGTGTATAAGCGGACCCATACAGTCCAAACCCGTGCTGTTCAGGGGTCATCTGTCCTTCACTAGTCTGGGGTTGCCCCCCGTGTATTTCCTGATAGAATCATCAGAGGCCCCGAGACACCCCATGGTGGGTGAGAAAGGGAATCTGGGTCTGGCTAGTATCTGGGACGCTGTGGTTCTGATATCTGGAGCCGTGGATGTGGCTTCTCATGTCGCATCACTGAGAGGGACTGCAGGAGGGGGCCTGAGAGCAGCCGGCAGGGCGTTTCCCTCGGGGCGAGACCAGCTCCCTGGAGCAGACGCGGTGGCTCCCTGGGTCCCGGTACCTGTGCAGAGCACTGTGCCCTTGTGCCTCTTGTGGGGGGCCACATGGTGGTAGAATAGCCAAGTTTTGCATTATTCTCAGAGGAGCTCAGCAGATTCAGTGAACAGGAGCCTTGAACTCCATGATGTCGCCCTGCTCCCCTCTTTTTGGGAAGAACGCGTTGCTAGCCCTGACATTTCTCTGACTCTCTCATTCCAAGTGGACTTCATCTCCAGAGTGATTTTGTTTTTTCAGGTCTTGAAGCTGACCCATTTGCCCCAGACCCTGACAATCCACCTCATGCGATTCTCCATCAGGAATTCACAGACGAGAAAGATCTGCCACTCCCTGTACTTCCCCCAGAGCTTGGATTTCAGCCAGGTCCTTCCAATGAAGCGAGAGTCTTGTGATGCTGAGGAGCAGGTGAGATGATCCCGACCTCCTTGTCATCCTGCCTCTCCCCAGATGCCATGTCCTTTCTGTTTTCCCTTCCTTCACCCCCAGTCTGCTAGGAGCCACCTGTTCCTCAGAGACTGTCCCCAGCCTCAAAAGCCTTTCTTCTTTCTAAATATTGGATTTGTGTTCATATGCCTCACAGCACTGAGGGACAGAATCCAGAATTCAGTAGGCTTCTTTGGAAATAATGTGGAATACATAGAAATGCGTAGGCAAACATGTCATTATGTGTTCATAGTACCAACCAAACTTTCTTCCTCAGATGGCCTGTGCCCCCTTTGAGGATAATCATAAAGTAGCCAGTTGACTGGACCACATTTAATCAGAGTAAAGTTTAATTCACTTGTCCTGAGATAATAACTTATCAAGAGATTCTGAGAAAAAAAGAGACACAAGGCCAGGTGATGTGGCTCATGCCTGTGATCCCACACCTCAAAAGGCTGAGGCAGGAGGATTGCTTGAGCCCAGGAGTTCGAGACCAGCTTTGGCAACATAATGAGACCCCGTCTCTCAAAAAAAAAAAAAAAAAAATTAGCTGGGTGTGGTAGCACAAACCTTTAGTCCCAGCTACTTGGGAGGCTGAGTTGGAGGATCACTTGAGCCCAGGAGTTTGAGGCTGCAGTGAGCTATGATCTGTCATTGTACTCCAGCCTGGGCAACAGCACAAGACCCTGTCTCTAAAAACAAAACAAGAAAAACTAAAAAAAAAAAAAAAGACACAAATATCTTTTTTTCCATAGATTTGAAATGCTACATAACAAATTTTGTGTTTCTGTATGTACGGGTCTATTTTTGGAGTGTCTCTTCTGTTTTATTGGTCTGTTTGGCTATTTATGCTCTAGAACCATGACATTTAGAAAATTAAGACCTGATAATACGTTACAATAGCTCCTATTATAACATGATTTCTTTCCCTACTTAGGCCATATACATTTCATAGGATTCTCTTTTTCTTTCCTTCAAGTTCTTTTTATTTCTACCTGCAGATTCTGCCCGATGAAGTATATTTAAAATTGTTTTTCACTTAAAAAAGACTTTTTTGGCTAGATGCAGTGGGTCACACCTGTAATCCCAGCTCTCTGGGGGGCCAAGAGGATTGCTGGAGTCCAGGAGTCGAGCCCAGCTGGACAACAAAGCAAGACTCCATCTTTGCAACAACAACAAAAAAGACTTTGTTATGGAACATTACAAATAGATACCAAAGTGTGTAGTGAAGGAAGAGTTAGACAGTGAATCCTTGGCTGTAACAGTTACCAAAACGCATGGCAGGTCTTGCTTTTCCTATAACCCACCCTCTTGTTTCACCCAACCCTGTACTGGATTTTTTTGAAGCAAATCCCAGACATCATACTATTTCACTTATAAACACTTCATTATGTATCCCTAAAGAATAAGCACTCAAAAGATAATCATCTCCATCTTGCAATTCCTTAATAGCATCAAATATCTGGTCAATGTTCAGACTTCCTGACTGTTGTGTAATCTATGTGGTTTGTTTGACTCTAGATCCAAACAACACCTACACTTGCATTTGGTTAAGTTTCTTTCTTTTCTTAAGTTCCTTTTAGATTTCCGCTCCTTTTCTTTTCCTTGCAGTTGATTTGGTTGAATATTTTTTTCATATGCCAGCACTGGCTGGTTGATATCATTTAACATCACCTATAACCCTTTTATTTCTTGTAAACTAATATTTAGATACAGATATTGCCCTGCATTTTGTAAAGTTCTGCACAAAGTCTGCAAATGGAAATAGGGATAATTTCAGCCTCCACACGGGTGACTCAGCTTTGCGTGTGCCGCCCTTGCCCTCTGTCTCCCCTCCCCCTACAAAAGACTTTTTTGGCTGGGTATGGTGGCTCAGGTTAGGGTCATTCCTGGGCTTGTGGAGAAACAGAACTGTGTTCTGATGATCCCCACCCCTCCCAGGGGAAAGTTCTAATCTTGCCTTGGCTTTGGGGGCCTCTCTCATGACCTCCTGCCTTCCATCTCTTGTGTGCTCTGCCCTGCCAAGCTGCTGAGCCTTCGCAGTTCAGGATCCACACTCAGGAAAGCCCCTCCTGGAGGGTGCCCACTGGCCATGGGTCAGGACTGTTTTCTAATATTCTAAAGTCCCAGAGTCGGGCCTCGGGTGGACAGGTATAAATGTGTGAGGCAGTCGTGTTTGTGGTGGTGGGTGAACTGTCTCGTGCCTGTCTCTTTCCAGTCTGGAGGGCAGTATGAGCTTTTTGCTGTGATTGCGCATGTGGGAATGGCAGACTCCGGTCATTACTGTGTCTACGTCCGGAATGCTGTGGATGGAAAATGGTTCTGCTTCAATGACTCCAATATTTGCTTGGTAAGAAACATCATCCACAATTGCCTCCAGGCTCTTGGGAGTTGCTAGGGGTGGGCTTGTCTGGAGGATGAGGGGCACATTATAGCGTCCTGTCCTCTGTGGGTGCTTGTGTCAGCTGGCTGCTTGACCCCATTTGTTTCTGGCTTCCAGGTGTCCTGGGAAGACATCCAGTGTACCTACGGAAATCCTAACTACCACTGGTAAGAAACAGATTTGGGTAATTGGAGTCTGATGAGCTCACATAGGGTCCTTTGAGCTGCATGAAACGCCCGTGGATTTCCCTGTTACTAACATGCTGATGGCTCACTGTCCACCTCATCTCCAGCACTCACCCCACCACCCCATGTTTGCCTCACACGTCACACTCCAGGAATATTAAAGTACAGGTAGCTGCCAATCAGCCGTGCCCTCCATCTCCCGTCTGCTGTGCACATGCACTTCCTGGCCGTATTGTCCTCTCCTCGTTTACCATCTAGGCCAACTCCCCACTCATGTTTTCATACTCATGGCCTTTTCCTATCCTGTGAATCCTTTGCTGATTCACCCAGATTCGTAGGGGCTTCTTGTATGGTTTTTTTTCTTTTTTTTTGACGGAGTCTCGCTCTGTTGCCGGGCTGGAGTGCAGTGGCACAATCTTGGCTCACTGCAACCTCCGCCTCCCAGGTTCAAGCAATTCTCCTGCCTCAGCCTCCTGAATAGCTGGGACTACAGGTGTGTGCCACCATGCCCAGCTGATTGTTTTTTGTATTTTTAGTAGAGACGGTGTTTCACGATGTTGGCCAGGATGGTCTCAGTCTCTTGACCTCATGATCCACCTGCCTCAGCCTCCCAAAGTGCTGGGATTACAGGCATGAGCCACCACACCTGGCCTTCTTATATGATTTTATTGCATTTGAGCATACCTCTTTTACAGCGAAGATCTTTTTTTTAATTTAATTTTATTTTTAGAGATGGAGTCTTGCTTTGTTGCCCAGGCTGGAGCATTGTGGTGATCATAGCTCACTGCAGCCTTGAACTCCTGGGCACAGGTGATCCTCCCACCTCAGCCTCCTGAATAGCCAGGACTACAGGCATGTGCCACCATGCTTGGAATATTTTTAAAAAATGTTTGTAGAGATGAGGTCTCGCTGTGTTGCCAGGCTTGTCTCAAACTACTGGGCTCAAGCCATCTGTATGGTGTCCTCATTAGTGATGTCGTATATAACGTCCTCATCAGCGATGTCATATATAGCATCCTCATTAGCGATGTCGTATACAGCGTGCTCACTAGCAATGTCTTTTTTTTTTTTTAATTATACTTTAAGTTTTAGGGTACATGTGCACATTGTGCAGGTTAGTTACATATGTATACATGTGCCATGCTGGTGTGCTGCACGCACTAACTCGTCATCTAGCACTAGGTATATCTCCCGTTGCTATCCCTCCCCCATCCCCCCACCCCACAAGTCCCCAGAGTGTGATATTCCCCTTCCTGTGTCCATGTGATCTCATTGTTCAATTCCCGCCTATGAGTGAGAATATGCGGTGTTTGGTTTTTTGTTCTTGCGATAGTTACTAGCGATGTCTTATACGGTGTCCTCATTAGCGATGTCGTGTACAGCATCCGCGTTAGCGTGCCTTGTCGGTGTCATTAGCAATGTCGTATAAAGTGCCCTCATTGGTGATGTCTTGTACAGTGCCCTCATTAGTGATGTTGTGTACAGTGTCCTTGTTAGCGACGGCTTGTACGGTGTCTTCGTTAGCGACGTCATATACAGCGTCCTCATTACCGATGCCTTATATGGTGTCCTCATTAGCGATGTCCTGTACAGCGTCCTCGTTAGCGTGTCTTGTACGGTGTCATTAGCAATGTCATATACGGCGTCCTCGTTAGCGATGCCGTGGACGGCGACCACGTTAGCGACGCCGTGGGCGGTGTCCTCCTTAGCGACGCCGTTGGCGGCGTCCTTGGTAGCGACGCCCTGGGCAGCGTCCTCGTTCGTGATGCCCTGTGCGGCGACCTCTTTAACGATGCCATGGACGGCGACCTCGTTAGCGATGCCGCAGACGACGTCCTCGTTAGCGACGCCCTGGACGGCATCCTCGTGTGTGACGCCCTGGACTTCGACCTCGTTAGCGACGCCCTGGGCAGCGTCCTCGTTTGCGACGCCCTGGGCGGCGACCTCGTTTGCGACGCCGTGGGCGGCGACCTCGTTAGCGACACCCTGGGCGGCTACCTCGTTAGCAACACCGTCGGTGGCACCCTCAGTAGCGACGCTCTGGGCGGCGTCCTCCTTAGCGATGCCCTGGGCAGCGTCCTCATTCACGATGCCCTGTACGGCGACCTCTTTAACAACGCCGTGGACGGCGACCTCGTTAGCGACGCCGTAGACGACGTCCTCGTTAGCGACGCCGTGGACGGCGTCCTCCTTAGCGACGCCATAGGCGGCGTCCTCCTTAGCGATGCCCTGGGCGGCAGCCTCGTTCATGACGCCCTGGGCGGCGGCCTCCTTAGCGATGCCCTGGGCGGCGTCCTCGTTCGCGATACCCTGGGCGGTGACCTCTTTAACGACGCCATGGACGGCGACCTCGTTCGCGATGCCCTGTGCGGCGTCCTCGTTAGCGACGCCCTGGGCGGCGTCCTCCTCAGCGACGCCCTGGGCGGCGTCCTCCTCAGCGACGCCCTGGGCGGCGTCCTCCTCAGCGACGCCCTGGGCGGGGTCCTCCTCAGCGACGCCCTGGGCGGGGTCCTCCTCAGCGACGCCCTGGGCGGCGTCCTCGTCTGCGACGCCCTGGGCGGCGACCTCGTCTGCGACGCCCTGGGCGGCGACCTCGTCTGCGACGCCCTGGGCGGCGTCCTCGTCAGCGACGCCGTGGGCGGCGTCCTCGTCAGCGACGCCGTGGGCGGCGTCCTCGTCAGCGACGCCGTGGGCGGCGTCCTCCTCAGCGACGCCCTGGGCGGGGTCCTCCTCAGCGACGCCCTGGGCGGGGTCCTCCTCAGCGACGCCCTGGGCGGGGTCCTCCTCAGTGACGCCCTGGGCGGCGACATCGTCAGCGAAGCCGTGGGCGGCGTCCTCCTCAGCGACACCGTGGGTGGCGTCCTCCTCAGCGACGCCGTGGGCGGGGTCCTCCTCAGCGACGCCCTGGGCGGGGTCCTCCTCAGCGACGCCCTGGGCGGGGTCCTCCTCAGCGACGCCCTGGGCGGGGTCCTCCTCAGCGTCGGCCTGGGCGGGGTCCTCCTCAGCGACGCCCTGGGCGGGGTCCTCCTCAGCGACGCCCTGGGCGGGGTCCTCAGCGACGCCCTGGGCGGCGACCTCGTTCGTGATGCCCTGTGCGGCGACCTCTTTAACGATGCCATCGACGGCGACCTTGTTAGCGATGCACTGGATGACGTCCTCGTGTGCGATGCCCTGGACTTCGACCTCCTTAGCGATGCCCTGGGCGGCGTCCTCCTTAGCGACGCCCTGGGCAGCGTCCTCGTTCGCGATGCCCTGTGCGGCGACCTCTTTAACGACGCCATGGACGGCGACCTCGTTAGCGACGCCGTGGGCGACGTCCTCATCAGCGACGCCGTGGGCGGCGACCTCAGCGACACCGTGGGCAGTGGCGTCCTCAGCGACGCCCTGGGCGGGGTCCTCCTCAGCGACGCCCTGGGCGGCGTCCTCGTGTGCGATGCCCTGGACTTCGACCTCCTTAGCGACGCCCTGGGCGGTGTCCTCGTTAGCGACACCCTGGGCGGCGTCCTCCTTAGCGACGCCGTGGGCGGCGTCCTCGTTCGCGATGCCCTGTGCGGCGACCTCTTTAACGACGCCATGGACGGCGACCTCGTTAGCGACGCCGTGGGCGGCGTCCTCAGCGACGCCCTGGGCGGGGTCCTCCTCAGCGACACCCTGGGCGGGGTCCTCGTCTGCGACGCCCTGGGCGGCGTCCTCGTCTGCGACGCCGTGGACGGCGACCTCGTCAGCGACGCCGTGGGCGACGACCTCCTCAGCGACGCCGTGGGCGGCGTCCTCCTCAGCGACGCCCTGGGCGGGGTCCTCCTCAGCGACGCCCTGGGCAGCGACCTCGTTCGTGATGCCCTGTGCGGCGACCTCTTTAACGATGCCATCGACGGCGACCTTGTTAGCGATGCACTGGATGGCGTCCTCGTGTGCGATGCCCTGGACTTCGACCTCCTTAGCGACGCCCTGGGCGGCGTCCTCCTTAGCGACGCCCTGGGCAGCGTCCTGGTTCGTGATGCCCTGTGCGGCGACCTCTTTAACGACGCCATGGACAGCAACCTCGTTAGCGACGCCGTGGGCGGCGTCCTCGTCAGCAACTCCGTGGGCGGCGACCTCAGCGACACCGTGGGCAGTGGCGTCCTCAGCGACGCCCTGGGCGGGGTCCTCCTCAGCGACGCCCTGGGCGGCGTCCTCATGTGCGATGCCCTGGACTTCGACCTCCTTAGCGACGCCCTGGGCGGTGTCCTCGTTAGCGACACCCTGGGCGGCGTCCTCCTTAGCGGTGCCGTGGGCGGCATCCTCGTTCGCGAAGCCCTGTGCGGCGTCCTCATCAGCGACGCCCTGGGCGGCGTCCTCGTCAGCGACGCCCTGGGCGGCGACCTCGTCTGCGACGCCGTGGGCGGCGTCCTCCTCAGCGACGCCCTGGGCGGGGTCCTCCTCAGCGACGCCCTGGGCGGGGTCCTCCTCAGCGACGCCCTGGGCGGCGTCCTCCTCAGCGACGCCGTGGGCGGCGTCCTCCTCAGCGACGCCCTGGGCGGGGTCCTCCTCAGCGACGCCCTGGGCGGCGTCCTCGTGTGCGATGCCCTGGACTTCGACCTCCTTAGCGACGCCCTGGGCGGTTTCCTCGTTAGCGACACCCTGGGCGGCGTCCTCCTTAGCGATGCCGTGGGCGGCGTCCTCGTCAGCGACGCCCTGGGCGGCGTCCTCCTCAGCGACGCCCTGGGCGGGGTCCTCCTCAGCGACGCCCTGGGCGGCGTCCTCCTCAGCGACGCCCTGGGCGGGGTCCTCCTCAGCGACGCCCTGGGCGGGGTCCTCCTCAGCGACGCCCTGGGCGGCGTCCTCCTCAGCGACGCCCTGGGCGGCGTCCTCCTCAGCGACGCCGTGGGCGGCGTCCTCCTCAGCGACGCCCTGGGCGGGGTCCTCCTCAGCGACGCCCTGGGCGGCGTCCTCGTGTGCGATGCCCTGGACTTCGACCTCCTTAGCGACGCCCTGGGCGGTTTCCTCGTTAGCGACACCCTGGGCGGCGTCCTCCTTAGCGACGCCGTGGGCGGCGTCCTCGTCAGCGACGCCCTGGGCGGCGTCCTCCTCAGCGACGCCCTGGGCGGGGTCCTCCTCAGCGACGCCCTGGGCGGCGTCCTCCTCAGCGACGCCCTGGGCGGCGTCCTCCTCAGCGACGCCCTGGGCGGCGTCCTCCTCAGCGACGCCCTGGGCGGCGTCCTCGTCAGCGACGCCCTGGGCGGCGACCTCGTCTGCGACGCCGTGGGCGGCGTCCTCCTCAGCGACGCCCTGGGCGGGGTCCTCCTCAGCGACGCCCTGGGCGGCGTGGGCGGCGACCTCCTCAGCGACGCCGTGGGCGGCGTCCTCCTCAGCGACGCCCTGGGCGGCGACCTCGTTCATGATGCCCTGTGTGGTGACCTCTTTAACGATGCCATCGACGGCGACCTTGTTAGCGATGCACTGGATGGCGTCCTCGTGTGCGATGCTCTGGACTTCGACCTCCTTAGCGACGCCCTGGGCAGCATCCTCGTTCGCGATGCCCTGTGCGGCATCCTCGTTAGCGACGCCCTGGGCGGGGTCCTCCTCAGCGACGCCCTGGGCGGGGTCCTCCTGAGCGACGCCCTGGGCGGCGTCCTCGTGTGCGATGCCCTGGACTTTGACCTCCTTAGTGACGCCCTGGGCGGTGTCCTCGTTAGCGACACCCTGGGCGGCGTCCTCCTTAGCGATGCCGTGGGCGACGTCCTCGTTAGCGATGCCCTGGGCGGCGACCTCGTTCACGATGCCCTGTGCGGCGACCTCTTTAACGATGCCATCGACGGCGACCTTGTTAGCGATGCCCTGGATGGCGTCCTCGTGTGCGATGCCCTGGACTTCGACCTCCTTAGCAACGCCCTGGGCAGCATCCTCGTTCGCGATGCCCTGTGCTGCGTCCTCGTTAGCGACGCCCTGGGCGGGGTCCTCCTCAGCGACGCCCTGGGCGTGGTCCTCCTCAGCGACACCCTGGGCGGCGTCCTCGTCTGCGACGCCCTGGGCGGCGACCTCGTCTGCGACGCCGTGGACGGCGACCTCGTCAGCGACGCCGTCGGCGGCGTCCTCGTCAGCGACGCCGTGGGCGGCGTCCTCCTCAGCGACGCCCTGGGCGGGGTCCTCCTCAGCAACGCCCTGGGCGGGGTCCTCAGCGACGCCCTGGGCGGGGTCCTCCTCAGCGACGCCCTGGGCGGCGACCTCGTTCGTGATGCCCTGTGCGGCGACCTCTTTAACGATGCCATCGACGGCGACCTTGTTAGCGATGCACTGGATGGCGTCCTCGTGTGCGATGCCCTGGACTTCGACCTCCTTAGCGACGCCCTGGGCGGCGTCCTCCTTAGCCACGCCCTGGGCGGCGTCCTCGTTCGCGATGCCCTGTGCGGCGACCTCTTTAACGACGCCATGGACGGCGACCTCGTTAGCGACGCCGCGGGCGGCGTCCTCGTCAGCGACGCCGTGGGCGGCGACCTCAGCGACACCGTGGGCAGTGGCGTCCTCAGCGACGCCCTGGGCGGGGTCCTCCTCAGCGACGCCCTGGGCGGCGTCCTCGTGTGCGATGCCCTGGACTTCGACCTCCTTAGCGACGCCCTGGGCGGTGTCCTCGTTAGCGACACCCTGGGCGGCATCCTTAGCGACACCCTGGGCGGCGTCCTCGTTCGCGACGCCCTGTGCGGCGTCCTCGTCAGCGACGCCCTGGGCGGGGTCCTCCTCAGCGACGCCCTGGGCGGGGTCCTCCTCAGCGACGCCCTGGGCGGGGTCCTCGTCTGCGATGCCCTGGGCGGCGACCTCGTCTGCGACGCCGTGGATGGCGACCTCGTCAGCGACGCCCTGGGCGGGGTCCTCCTCAGCGACGCCCTGGGCGGCGTCCTCGTGTGCGATGCCCTGGACTTCGACCTCCTTAGCGACGCCCTGGGCGGTGTCCTCGTTAGCGACACCCTGGGCGGCGTCCTCCTTAGCGATGCCATGGGCGGCGTCCTCGTCCGCGACGCCCTGTGCGGCGTCCTCGTCAGCGACGCCCTGGGCGGCGACCTCGTCTGCGACGCCGTGGGCGGCGTCCTCCTCAGCGACGCCCTGGGCGGGGTCCTCCTCAGCGACGCCCTGGGCGGGGTCCTCCTCAGCGACGCCCTGGGCGGGGTCCTCGTCTGCGACGCCCTGGGCGGCGACCTCGTCTGCGACGCCGTGGACGGCGACCTCGTCAGCGACGCCGTGGGCGACGACCTCCTCAGCGACGCCGTGGGCGGCGTCCTCCTCAGCGACGCCCTGGGCGGCGTCCTCCTCAGCGACGCCCTGGGCGGGGTCCTCCTCAGCGACGCCCTGGGCGGGGTCCTCCTCAGCGACGCCCTGGGCGGCGACCTCGTTCGTGATGCCCTGTGCGGCGACCTCTTTAACGATGCCATCGACGGCGACCTTGTTAGCGATGCACTGGATGGCGTCCTCGTGTGCGATGCCCTGGACTTCGACCTCCTTAGCGACGCCCTGGGCGGCGTCCTCCTTAGCCACGCCCTGGGCGGCGTCCTCGTTCGCGATGCCCTGTGCGGCGACCTCTTTAACGACGCCATGGACGGCGACCTCGTTAGCGACGCCGCGGGCGGCGTCCTCGTCAGCGACGCCGTGGGCGGCGACCTCAGCGACACCGTGGGCAGTGGCGTCCTCAGCGACGCCCTGGGCGGGGTCCTCCTCAGCGACGCCCTGGGCGGCGTCCTCGTGTGCGATGCCCTGGACTTCGACCTCCTTAGCGACGCCCTGGGCGGTGTCCTCGTTAGCGACACCCTGGGCGGCATCCTTAGCGACACCCTGGGCGGCGTCCTCGTTCGCGACGCCCTGTGCGGCGTCCTCGTCAGCGACGCCCTGGGCGGGGTCCTCCTCAGCGACGCCCTGGGCGGGGTCCTCCTCAGCGACGCCCTGGGCGGGGTCCTCGTCTGCGATGCCCTGGGCGGCGACCTCGTCTGCGACGCCGTGGATGGCGACCTCGTCAGCGACGCCCTGGGCGGGGTCCTCCTCAGCGACGCCCTGGGCGGCGTCCTCGTGTGCGATGCCCTGGACTTCGACCTCCTTAGCGACGCCCTGGGCGGTGTCCTCGTTAGCGACACCCTGGGCGGCGTCCTCCTTAGCGATGCCGTGGGCGGCGTCCTCGTTCGCGACGCCCTGTGCGGCGTCCTCGTTAGCGATGCCCTGGGCGGCGTCCTCGTTCGCGATGCCCTGGGCGGCGTCCTCGTTCACGATGCCCTGTGCAGCGACCTCTTTAATGACGCCGTGGGCGGCGACCTCGTCAGCGACGCCGTGGGCGGCGTCCTCCTCAGCGACGCCGTGGGCGGCGTCCTCCTCAGCGACGCCGTGGGCGGCGTCCTCCTCAGCGACGCCCTGGGCGGGGTCCTCCTCAGCGACGCCCTGGGCGCGGTCCTCCTCAGCGACGCCCTGGGCGGCGTCCTCCTCAGCGATGCCCTGGGCGGCGACCTCGTTCGCGATGCCCTGTGCGGCGACCTCTTTAACGATGCCATCGATGGCGACCTTGTTAGCGATGCCCTGGATGGCATCCTCGTGTGCAATGCCCTGGACTTTGACCTCCTTAGCGACGCCCTGGGCAGCGTCCTCGTTCGCGATGCCCTGTGCGGCCACCTCTTTAACGATGCCATGGACGGCGACCTCTTTAGCGACGCCGTGGGCGGCGTCCTCATCAGCGACGCCGTGGGCGGCGACCTCCTCAGTGACGCAGTGGGCGGCGGCATCCTCAGCGACGCCCTGGGCGGCGTCCTCGTGTGCGATGCCCTGGACTTCGACCTCCTTAGCGACGCCCTGGGCGGCGTCCTCCTTAGCGACGCCCTGGGCGGCATCCTCGTTCGCGATGCCCTGTGCGGCCACCTCTTTAACGATGCCATGGATGGCGACCTCGTTAGCAATGCCATGGACGACGTCCTCGTGTGGGATGCCCTGGACTTCGACCTCGTTAGCGACGCCCTGGGCGGCGTCCTCCTTAGCGACGGCCTGTGCGGCATCCTCGTTAGCGACGCCCTGGGCGGCGTCCTCGTTTGCGATGCCCTGTGCGGCGACCTCTTTAACGACCCCGTCGACGGAGACCTCATTAGCGACACCATGGACGGCGTCCTCAAAAGCGACGCCATTGGTGGAGTCCTCGTTAGCGATGCCCTGTGCGGCCTCCTTGTTCGCGATGCCCTGGGTGGCATCCTCGTTAGCGATGCCCTGCGCGGAGTCCTCGTTAGCAATGCCCTGGGTGGCGTCCTCGTTAGCGATGCCCTGGGCAGCGTCCTCGTTAGCGATGCCGTGGACGGCATCCTCCTTAGCGACGCCCTGGATGGCGTCCTCAAAAGCGATGCCGTTGGCGGAGTCCTCGTTAGTGATGCCCTGTGCGGCGTCCTCGTTCACGATGCCCTGCGCGGCGTCCTCGTTCACGATGCCCTGCGCGGCATCCTCGTTAGCGACGCCCTGGGCGGCGTCCTCCTTAGCAATGCCCTGGATGGCGTCCTCAAAAGCGACGCCCTTGGCGGAGTCCGCGTTAGTGATGCCCTGTGCGGCATCCTCGTTAGCGATGCCCTGTGCGGCGTCCTCGTTCACGATGCCCTGGGTTGCGTCCTCGTTACCGATGCCCTGCGCGGCGTCCTCGTTAGCGATGCCGTGGGCGGCGACCTCGTTAGCGATGCCATGGGCGGTGTCTTCATTAGCGATGCCCTGGACTGCGTCCTCGTGTGCGATGCCCCGGACTTCGACCTCGTTGGCAATGCCCTGGACAGCGTCCTCGTCTGCGATGCCCTGGGTGGTATCCTCCTTAGCGACGCCATAGGCGGCGTCCTCATTAGCGACGCCCTGGGCGGCGTCCTCGTTAGCGACGCCGTGGACGGCGTCCACGTTAGCGACGCCGTGGACGGCGTCCTCGTTAGCGACGCCCTGGACGGCGTCCTCGTTAGCGACGCCCTGGACGGCGACCTCGTTAGCGACGCCGTGGATGGCGACCTCGTTAGCGACGCCGTGGGCGGTGTCCTCGTTAGCGACGCCCTGGGCGGCGTCCTCGTTAGTGACGCCCTGGGCGGCGTCCTCGTTCACGACACCGTGGGCGGCGACCTCGTTAGCGATGCCATGGGCGGTGTCCTCGTTAGCGATGCCCTGGACTGCGTCCTCGTGTGCGATGCCCTGGACTTCGACCTCGTTGGCGATGCCCTGGATGGCGTCCTCGTTGGCGATGCCCTGGACGGCGTCCTCGTTAGCAGTGTCATATACAGCATCCTCAGTAGCGATGTCATATACAGCATCCTCATTAGCGATTTTGTGTACGGTGTCCTCATGGGGAGCTAGAAGAACACAGAGTTAAGGTCAGTGCCCTGGTGCTGGAGACTGTGAATCACCCAGGGGCTTGCTTGGTGTGATGCATGGAGGTGGCTGATCACAGCATGGGTCAAGCTGATGGTGGGACATACTCCCAGGTGGACCTGCACTAGTGAAGCTAAGGGATGTGGCTCAGAACACTTTCTGCTGTGGGAATCAGTTTCCAGGTTCAGGTATGCATTATCCGGTGAAATGGGGAAATATAAAAAAATAGAAATTGACAAATTCATGAAAAGCCTCCCATGAGTGCAAGTGTGAGTTTTTTTATCCACTTTACATTCAGTATGCATTCACACATACAAAATATTTTTACAAGAAATCAGAAATTCAAATTTTTGTCAGTTATGTTAAATCTAACTTAGCTGCCAACATAAAGATTCTATTTCATTTACTTGGTCTCGAGAAAATCTAGCACATAGTAAGTAGACCAAAATGTTTATTAAATGAAAACACAGAGCAGAGATAGGGGGGCTGCTAGGCAGACTGGGTTGCACCTGATTACCTGGATGATAATTAACTGCACAAAACCTCGGTCAAATTAATATTGAAACTGCCTTTTGCTTGGGCTCGTTTCCCTTGCGGAAGAAAGATGACCAAGAAGATGAACAGGAAAGAAATGAGAAACAGAGGCCTTTGCTTAGTAGCTAAAGGCCACCTTCTGTAACATGAACTAGTCTGCAAGTGGCCTTGAACTCTGCCGTGATTCAGTGACAGAGTTCCCTCATGTCTTCTACCCAGGTTGAAGTCCAGGAAAATTGCGACTGTCCTCTTTACAACTTGCGAGACCACACTGCTTCTGCATTTGCCTGTTGTATGTATGAGATTTACACGTGTTTTAAAGCAACATTTTGTTTCAGTTGGGCTGGTGGCCATACCCGGCACTAGCCAGTCAATAGTGAGATGGCTCCTCATGGAGGAGGCTTGGCTTGAGGCTGAGGGTCTTTAACCCACATATACAAGAGAGTTGCCACTAAGGGATGGAAGCCAGGCTAATAACCAAGTGCCACACAGAGTTCCTATCTGTCCCTTCTCACCATTTTTGGCTGGCAGGATTTGAGCATTTTAGGGCTTGGGAAGATAGTATTACTAAATCTACTAAAATACATCACCCATCCTTATAGACTTTGGCCAGTTGCTGAGCAAATTAACTTCACAACTGAAGTGGGCCACACTGGCCTTTGTGGTCCCCCACTCCTCTTAGAATTTGTGAACATGGGGCCTACTGGAGGGTGGGAGGTGGGAGGAGGGGGAGGATCAGGAAAAATAACTGATATTAGGCTCAATATATGGGTGATGCAATAATCTGTACAACAAACTCTCATGACACACATTTATATATGTAGCAAACCTGCACATCCTGCACATGTACCCCTGAGCTTAAAAGTTAAAAAAAAAAAAAAAAAGGATCGGTGAGCTGAGCCAAACACCTGGGGATTTTTGTGCTTTTGATACACTGATGACTATGCCTGTCCGTGGGGAGATGAGCCTATAACTGCCCTGGGTTGTGTGACCACGGAGGCCACTTTATGATGATGGGCAGTGTCTGGGGCCTTTTGGGCTCGGTGCTTTAGGGCTTATACGTGAATGCTGGACTCCCTGTGTGGTGGTGAACACCCCATGACTAAGTGCATGTCAGCGTCAGCACTGGCCCACACTCCTGGGTTCATGTTTTCACTTTTTCATTCAGGAACTCGGGAACTGGGGCCACTCCCTTGGCCCTTCAGGTTCTCCACCTGAGCAGTGGGCTAATAAGGCAGACCTGGGGATGGCTCTGGTGAGGGTGGAGGAGTCACTGTACAGAGAGAGTAGAGCGGGGGTGGATTTTATTGTTAGAAGTGGACACTGGTGATTGGGTTGTATAAGTGGGAAATCTCTCCTGAGAAAACACACAGCCTCACCTGTACAGAAACACACACATTCACACCACACGATGCAGCCTCACACAAGACACCACCAATCCTCAAGCACCCAACTCAGCACCACCCAAAAGGGAGCACAGCTGCTTCCTCAAAATTTAGCCATAATTTTTCCCTGGGGAATTCAGGTTTAAAAAAAACACTTCCCCTATACTTATTCCTATCACAATCCCAGGATCAGGGTGGCTCTTCACATTGAAACCAGGCAAGGATGCCACACCTTTCTTGGCATCCAGATTGTTTTCTTGGCAAGTGATTCCAGAATACTTACTAGATTCACGCCTCAGAGGGGCCACCTGCACCACCTGCAATACAGAAACAAAGCTTTTTGAGGGGTATGTCATGTTGTGGATTGTTTGCACAAGGCTCTGTTTCTCTCAATGAATATTGAAAACTTGATCAGAAAGTGTAGTCAACTTCAAGGCCTCCAAAACAAGGGTAGGATACACACTGGAAAAGACATCAGCTTCTGGATGGTGTATCTCTCAGGTCCACGTAGGTTGGCAAGTGCAAAATACTGAATCCAAGGAGAAGACATTGCTTCCAAGGACAAGGACCCCAAGGATACAGTCTACAACCTGAAGCCATCATAGCTAAATGCCATTTTGGATTACATATCAGTTGCTAAGAGTCACTTCTTCCTCCCCCTCAGAAAACTGCATTTAATACCTGTCATGGACATTGTCATTTTTTCACATGTAAAGTCAGTTGAAAAAGAAAGACACCAAGAAAGGAACATTTCTATTTCAGAGAAAGCAAGGGAACCTTACCCTCGCGTTGACTGGCCTCTCTCCATCTCCTCTGTCCTTGTGAACTAGAGACTCCTCAGAGGCTAGGAGGACACAGAGCAACAGTTAGTCATAGATGCTTTTGTTCATGAGTTATTCAGGGAGCTCTGCTTAATGTGGACAACAGGACAGTGTTTGTGGATGTGTTTCATTAAAAGCGCAGCTTGAGCTCCTGCTAGAAAATCTTCCCTCGTGGAAAGACAGGCAAGAACGAGGAGCTAAGGAGCAAGAAATAGAGTCCCTGGCATTTTGCTGATGGCAACTTAAGGCAATGGGAATGAGTCAGTCTACAAATGGTACTGAAGCACATGCTATAGTTTGATGAGAGTCCCACTGCTCACACTGTGAGGTTTGAAACCCAGCTAAATGGTTTTCTAAACCCTGTAAAAACAATATTAGCTTGCAGGATTTATGTCCCAAGACTACTTTTACCTCTGAGGATCCACAGTGGCTGTCACTGCAGTTATTATGTGTTTTAGCATTTTGCACTTGAATAAAAGCAAAGTTTAATAGACAGATTGGATTCAATTCTAGGCAAAACAGTCTATGGTATTTATTCACTAATCCTTTGTTATAACTGCTGATGGGAGAATTAGAAGTACTGAAATTATATCTTTTAAAATTAATTAAAGCATAATTATTAATCACACAATATTTTTTCATCCAGGCTTCCTTTTCTTTGTCATGCATGCATATTAGTTGAGGATGGAGAATATCTACGCTTGTTCAGGCCAGCCAACATACGACAGTTTACTTCAAGAGAGGAGACATGGGTTGAATGCTGGTATGTTTTAACTCTGCAGCGCAAACAGTTGCAACAAGTGTGGTGAACTCATCACCAGATGGCCCTTTGCTGCCTTATTTGTCATTGTGCCTTACATGTAGCTTGCAGGATTTGATTACGCTTATGTTTTGTGGTGATCATACTTTCAACTATTCCTAAAATACTGCTTCAGTCTTATCTGTTTGGGGTCAACTGCTGAGGATTTCATACAAATTAATGAAGTTTGTGAATCTAAAGTTCTACACAAAGAGGGAAATATTCGCAAATCATTTATCTTGTAAGAGACTAAAATTTAGAATATTTTTAAATATATTTAAGATATATTCAAAAATCTACAGCAACAAACTAACTAAATAAAAATCAGACAACTCTTTAAAAATGGGCAAAAGACTTCAACATATATTTCCCTAAAGAAGATATAGCCACAGATAGTAGCACAGGAAAAGCAGCTCAGGATCATTAGTCATTAGGGAAATGCAAATGAAAAACACAAGCAGCCATCAATATACACCTACTAGGATGATTTAAAGGAAAATAAGTGTGAACAAGGATGTAAAGAAATTGTAACCCTGATACATTGATGGTAGAAATGGATAAAGTTGCAGCCACTGTGAAAAACAGTCTGCAGTGGCTCAGAAGGTTAAATATGGAACCCCTGTTGGACCCAGGAACTCTACTCTTAGGCACCCCAAAGAATAGAGAACAGAAATCAAACAGATGTTTGTATACTAATGTTTATAGCATCACTTTTCACAGGAACCAAAAGGTGGAAATAATCCAACCATCAATGAACAAATGAACGTAATAAAAGCAAGGTGGTCTGCATGCAATGCTACATCATCCATCTGTAAAAAACGAACATAATTTTGATAGATGATACAACATGGCTGGACATTGAGAACATTATGCTTAGTGAAATAAGCCAGACACAAAAGGAATATATTGTATAATTGTAATTACATGAAGTGCCTAGAATAGTCAAATTCATACAAGAGAAAGTGGGATAGGAATCACCATGGGCTGGAAATAGGGGGAAGGCACTATATTGCTTATTGTGGACAAGGTTTTGTAAGAAATCATCAAAATTGTGGGTGTAGATAGTGGTGTTGGTTATGCAACCCTGTGAATATACTGAATGCCACGGAGTGCACACTTTGCTTAAAAGGTTCAAATGATAAATAATGTGTTATATATATTTCCCCACGATAGAAAACACACACAGCCAAGCCCAGATGCCAGTCTTGTTAGCTGCCTTCCTTTACCTTCAAGAGTGGGCTGAAGCTTGTCCAATCTTTCAAGGTTGCTGAAGACTGTATGATGGAAGTCATCTGCATTGGGAAAGAAATTAATGGAGAGAGGAGAAAACTTGAGAATCCACACTACTCACCCTGCAGGGCCAAGAACTCTGTCTCCCATGCATTGCTGACCCATCTCAGTATTTCCTGTGACCACCTCCTTTTTCAACTGAAGACTTTGCACCTGAAGGGGTTCCCAGGTTTTTCACCTCGGCCCTTGTCAGGACTGATCCTCTCAACTACTGACCATTTCACCTCCATTCATGTCCATGCCACATCAGGCTGTGTTGTCTAGATGGAATGAATCCACCCCAAATGTCCCTTTCTGGAGGAAGCCACCATTACGCTGTACCTCCAAGCATAATGGTACATCCACACACACCAAGGCACCTCGCTCATGCAAGGTGTGTGTCCTCTAACAAAGTTTCACGCTCTAAACCCAGATAACTTTTCAAATCCAAGTTCTGTTGATTCCCCTACTTTGGGTGCTCCATAGATGCTCATTTGTCTACTAAACACTGCCCCAGGCAATTAAATATTCCAAAGTGACCAGCAGAATTTTTATGTTAATTCTGACATTGCATTGTTAGTACAAGTGTTTTTCCCCCTTCAAATTTATGTCTTTGTTACTGATAAATGTAACTGATAATGCGTTTTTCAGTTATGTTGCCAAGCATATTTATATAAAAATATACTCAGATTGTTTTCAGAATTTGACAAAGATGATAGCAACAACGATAATCTCATTTGTTTTATACTAATCTTTGTGTGTTACTTTCATCATTTCTTACATATTGGGGCCTACCATACATTGTACAGTGAAAGTAGTGCTATGCATCATGGTAGGAATATAAATTGGCAAAAGTAATTTAGAAAATAGTTCTCTTGTTTCTTAAAAAAATTAGGCTGGGTGTGGTGGCTCATGCCTATAATCCCAGCACTTTGGGAGGCAGAGATGGGTGGATCACCTGAGGCTAGGAGTTTGAGACTAGCCTGACCAACACAGCAAAATCCTGTCTCTACTGAAAATACAAAAATTATCCAGGCGTGGTGGTGTGTGCCAGTTGTCCCAGCTACTCGGGAGGTTGAGGCACGAGAATTGCTTAAACCTGGGAGGTGGAGGTTCCAGTGAGCCGAGATTGTGCCACTGCACTCCAGCCTGGGTCTCAGAAAAAAAAAAATTTTTTTTTGACCAAAATGTCATTATGCATTACATGACTGTATATGAATGCTCAAAACTACATTACTCATCAAAGAAAATAACCAAATAATTAAATGTCCATTAACTGATAAATGAATAAACACTATCTGTATGAATAAACACAGCAGACTATGAAGGAAAACACATGACCAGCACGTACTAACACGTCAATTAACTTCAAACATGGTATGCGAAATGAAGGAAGTCAGATTCCAAATATATATATATGTCCATTTCTATAAAGCAAGCGGGAAATTTATGGAGATGGAATGTCACAGCAGTATTGCTTAGGGCTGGAGATGGGAGTGGGGATTAACTGCCAGTGCGGAAGAGAGAACTTGGGTGAGGGAAACATATTTAAATTAGATCGTGGTGATGGGTGCACACAGTATCAATTTAATAAAGCATCAAATTGTAGACCTTTTCAGTGGGCAAACTTTATGGTGGGCTCACACCAAATATAGGTGTTAAAAATAAATTAATGTTATGGAAATTCTTGTCGGGTTTTTAACAAGTCAAGGGATATGCTGTGAAAGCAGCATTAATTCAAATGGTTGTCACAGGTTACTTAAAGTTAATCAGATAGTTGTCCTACAAATATAGGATGAATGTTATTCATGAATTTCCTGAATCTATTGCAATAATCACATTTTTTTCCATTAAACTCTTGAGGTAGCTAATTTTATTTATTGCATTTTCAATGTTAATCTACTATTTCATATTCTGAGATTAACTCACATTAGTCAGAATTTACAGTATTTTAAAATATCACAGAATTTAATTTACCTTATCTGGTTTTGGTTTCAAGACTATACTAGCCATTTCATTTAATTGTACATGTAGGGTATTCTAATTTATGGAAAACTATTACATCTTCCTTGATTTTTTTTTTTTTTTTTTAGAAATTACTTCTAGGGATCTGTATGGTAGAGTCCATGGAGAATTGTTTTAATTCTCCATTCATGTCTTCAGTGGGTATAGGATTGGTCATATTGGTCATAGTTTTCTGCTCGGATTTCAATAAGAAACTTGTGGAAGAACCTGAAGGGTGGGATCTTTGAGGGAGCCTAAGACTGAGCAAGACAAGCTAAGAAGGAGGGCAGTGCCACAGCAGAACTGCTATTGATGCCCCCTCGCCTAGATTGCAGAAGAGACATCCAGCTGTAGACACTGAGGTGCAGGAAAACAATGGAGCACCATCAGAGAAAGCAGTGCCCAGGAACAAGGAGGCACTGATGGTAGCAAGGGGGAAAGACAGCTGCCACAAGGCTGTTCAGATGAGGGTCTCAGGCTGCATAGACACCCACACCAGCTGAGGGGTCCTGGTTTTCATAAAGTGTGTGGCTCAGCTAGGCCACCAACAAGCAGTTCACAAACAGTAGTAATACGACACTTTCCAAAGACCTTACTTGAGTAACACGGTGATCCTCACAAATTTCCAATCAGGATGGTCGCACAGTTCCTCCTGCTTTAGGACTCAGAGCCTGCCCGTGGTCACAGTGGGTAGGTGCAGACTCTGAAGATGCACTTTGGTCAGAGACCCCGCTGAACTCTGTCTAATGAGGACCTCTGTCCTGTCTGCTGACCACCGGTCAGAGGTGCAGGCTGCAGTGGGGAGTAAGAATGCCACCTTCTCAATGTTGGGAAAACTCCCTGCCAGAACTGAGAATGGCCCTTTCTAAGCAGAAGGCAAGCTCAGACTAAGGAAGGAGGCCAACCACATCAGGTTGGCAGATTGCCAAAGATTCACTCAGGGAGAGCCCACATCCTGGGCCATCTTGGGTGGTGGCAAGATGAGGTAGACGACTGCTTTTGCAACACATACCTGACAACAAAAAATCAACAACTGTAAAAGAGCCACAAAATCCCCAAATATTTGCAAATTAGCAATGCACTTTTAAATAACTCATGGGTTAAAGAAGAAGTCTCAATAGAAAATTAAAAATACTTTTAACTACATTAAAAGAAAATGTGACTTGGCAAGATTTCTGGATGTAGCAAAAGCAGTCCTTAGAGGGAAATCTATAGCATTGGATGCAATATACTAAAAATCACAAGACCTAAAATCAGTAATATCATGTTTCAATTAGGGAACTATAGAAAATAGAGGAATGCAATGGAAAGCAAGTAAAAGTAATACACAACATCACAGAAATCAATAAAATTAAAACACTGAAATCATCAGAAAATCAATAAAACCAAAAGCTGGTTCTTTGATATGCTCATTACAATGAATGAATTGATATGCAGGCTAACCAAGAAAAAGAAGATAACACAAATGACCAATTTCAGAAATAAAAGAGGAGCCATCTCTACTGAACTGTTAGGCATTAAAAGGAATATTATGAACAGTTCTATGACCGCAGTTTGATAACCTCAGTGAAATGTATCAATTCCTTGAAAGGCGCTCTTCCCAAGGTCATGCTAGAATCCTAATTTGAATAAACTTATATCTATTAAATAAGTTGAATTCACATTAAGAGCATTCCGAAAAAGAAAGCACCAGGCCCAGATGGTTTCTCTCATGAAATCTACCAAATTCTTCAACAGGTGAATAAAAAGACAAAAATTCATTTAATGCAATATTATTTGGTGATTTAATGTGCCATTTTTTGCCATTAAGGCATAAAAAAGACATGAAAGCAGCTAAAGTGTACATCAATTTAGTGCAATAAATTCATCTTAAAAAACTACATAATATATGATTCCAACTATATGACATTCTGGAAAAGGCAAAGCTGAAGCGATAGTGAAAATATTAATAGTTGCCAAGGTTTCTGGAGAAAGAGGACAGAGATTAATGAGAAGAGAGGATTTTTAGGGAAGTGAACATTTTCTTTATGAGACCATAAGGGTGAACATAATGTTTTAAATATTTCAAAATTCATATATATGTATAACAGAAAGAATGAACATCATGCTAATGTAGACTTCAGATAATAATGTATCAATATGTTCTCATTATTCTAGCAAATGTACCACAGTAATGTAAGATGTTACTAATAGGTGAAATTAGGAAGTGAGGGTGAGGAGACAGAATAATATGGGAACTTCGTGTATTATATACTCAATTTTTATTTATTTATTTATTTTGAGATGGAGTTTCACTCTTGTCACCCAGGCTGGAGTGCAATGGCATGATCTTGGCTCACTGCAACCTCTGCCTCCCGGGTTCAAGCGATTCTCCTGCCTCAGCCTCCTGAGTAGCTGGGATTACAGGCACCTGCCACCACACCCAGCTAATTTTTTTGTATTTTTAGTAGAGATGGGGTTTCACCATGTTGGGCAGGCTGGTCTCTAACTCCTGACCTCAGATGATCCGCCTGCCTTGACCTCCTAAAATGCTGGGATTATAAGTGTGAGCCACCACGCCCGGCCATATGCTCAGTTTTTATGTCAATTTAAAACCCTCTAAAGACATATATTAATTGAAAAATAATAATATAGCACCACTCTTTCAGGGAGATCTATGCTTATGTTTAACAACCAGGTAAGTTCTAGACATTAGCTTGAAACATTGTCTATCATTAAACATGAACCAAAATTGACTTTTAAATAGATAATTACTTTTGTGGTTGTAGCAATATTTACTCACCAGGCAAATTAGAATCCTGACACATTAAAAAATATGGCTTAGTCTCTTCACAGTTTCCTCTTACATATGGGACACTGAATACTCCCCGCAATTGCAATTCTTGAATCAACTTAATTAATGAACTTCCACAGTACCTTCTTGTGGGTACCTCTTCTTCTTTACCCGGGAGCCAGGAGGTCTCCGACACTGGTTGGTGTGCACAGCATATCTTCTTGTATTCTCTATCAGAGAAGATGCTGGTTAATGCATTTACAATAGATAGGGCTGTTGACATCTTGCTGACAGAAGACCAGAGGGAAAATAGTGATAATCTGTTCTAAGTTTAAACTTATGATCCTTTTCTTTACAGGCTTCCAAGCAGAGCCCACTGAATCAAATTTGGGTTTCAGGAAGATCACGGAGTTCAGTGAGCACTCAACACCTCTATCAGACAGACTGCGTGGGCAGTGCCTTCCTGGAGAGGAGAACACAGCAGGATGACTGTGAGTGCAGGGCTGGTGCAGAGTGGGGGCCCGGATTCAAATTCCACTAAGCCATGTGGACCTAGCAAGCTCATGTCCTCCCTCTGCCCTCAGTTCTCTGCACTGTCATAATGTAATTTTAGCAATACTTTTTAGGCCCTATTTAGGCCCTACTTCTTAGTATCACAGTACAGGGCTAAAAAATCACTAAATACAGGAAAACCTTAGAGAGGACTGGTACTTCAGTAATGTTCTCTAAGTGTTTACTACATGCCAGGAGGAATAAGCTGGACACTTAGCAGTGGCAGAATATGGAGGGGGAACTTGGATGGCTCCGGGGCAGTGGAGCATGCTTTCCTGTTCAGCTTTTCCGTGGGCGTGATGCCTTATGGTTTATGGAGAACATCAGCCCTGCAGGGGGTGCAGAGGAGGGGCTGTGGCTGAGATTTTACACTTGAGGGTGCTGACATTCAGAGATGATAAGTGACGAGCAGAACCTCAACCCCGCTGAGTGAAGGACCTGAGATGGGAAATGTATTTGGTTCGCTAGAGAGAGAGATTCCTGAAAAACTGCCACCTCTTCCTCACGCCCTGTGCCAGAGACCCAAGAGACCCCTCACTGTCTTTCTCCAGTCCTCCTAGCCCAAGGTGTGTGGGTGGACAAAGGTGATGCTCTGGAGGAAATGCCTGAGATAAGGACAGGTCCTTAATGATAAAGAATTCTCCTTCCTCTTTCAGATCCTTGACCTCCCCAGTATGACAGCTTAAAGGCTGTCATCTCTGTGGCCTGCCTCTCCTTTCCCTTCACCCTGCCAGCTGCCTCTCAGTGACTGTCTCCTCCAGTGACTACACTGAGGGACCAGGGACTGCTTGCCTCCCGAGGCTGCTCAGACCTTCTGACACTGCAAAATGATTGTCAAAAGATGGGTCTGCAAAGAGTAACTTCCCTTCCACTGATCAAACCTGAATATGCAAGCTACTGTGAATTAACTGGAAAAGTGGCCGTGTGGGCTGGTGCTTTGGTGACTTAATGAATTAAGTCTGCAACCCCCACTGCCTCCTTGACTATTGATCAGAGCTGCCTGCAATAAGGTCTGGCTAAGAATGGGCAGTGGCTGCACCAGCTCTGGGTAAAATTTGACCTAAAATGACCAATCTCATTCACTAACCTCACCATAGTCTCATGGGTTCAATGGACCTGTCCAATCCTTTGCTCTGTTCTCTCCGTCACCTTCCTGTGTAAGTTTCCTCCACCACGCACATAATAGAAACATGGCACAGGGGAGCTAATCACCTCTTTTATCCCCCACTTCAGGCTCACACAGAAGTTTATAGTAAAAGCCTTTTCAAATGACTGCTTTAACTGCTGCTACAGCATGTGTCATCAGTTGAATGGAATCTGTCACGTGACTTTAAGCAACCCTTTGTTGAGAGACAAGATTCAATACTAGGGACAGTATTCTAGTGTACTACATCACTGATTTTATGTTATGAAGATCATCAGTTATTGAAAATGTGTAAATAACGAAGCCCAGCCTTACTCTTCAATGCTGTGTGTGTAAATCCACTGAGTGTGCTGACCCCCATGCTTGTACCCACCTGCTAACACAGAAAGGGTCCACTCAGAAGGGAGGCACAGCTCCAGCACTGAGGCTGTCCACACCAGCTTCACAAGAGTTGCCACAAGGACGACGGATACCCGGATAACAACCAAATGGTAATTTGAGTACTTAATGGTCATGATCCCTAAAGTGTGTAGCTCAGAGGGCTTGTGGTGATAACTCCATCAAGACTCTAAAGCATCTCCCCAATTCTTATTGGACTTCATCCATGTCTTGAGGAGACCCAGCTATGACACGCAGGTACCACATTGCCCTACTTAGTGCCTCCCTTAGTGTTTCAGAACCTGTGATTTGATCAGAAACATGGGCTTTCTATGTTGGTTTCACACTAAGGACTATGTGACACCTGCAGGAAGATGTCTACATAGCTACCTGGATTATGAGATCATGAGGCTCTCTTATGTGAGGGATGGCATTTGGGATCTCTGCAGGAGTGGGTAATTCCAGGCATAGAGGGTGCTGGAACTCCCTTGCATGGTGAATAGTGATCTCTTCACTGGCTGATAAATAGAGGTTGTAGTTCAGGCCTTCAACGTTAGCGCCGTATGAGTAAACATTTTGACTCTTCACTATGCAGCAAGTGAACCAGGGCACATTTATGTATGTGGCTTAGTTTCTCCATCTGGCATGTGGGCTCAATAAACAAGCTCACAACATATGGGCATGATGATGATGAGGTGTGAACTAATGTAAGTAAAGTATGTGGTCTGATTTGTTAAATTAAGAAAAATGGCACTGAGAGTTGTGCTGGGTAAACACAACATTTTTTTCCTGGGGGAAACACACATAGACACACATTCACAAGCAAATCATGCAGACGTGCACACAGACCACCTCACCCCACCTCCACCCTAATACACACATACCCACACACAACCTAATGTGAACACGTTCCCAGAAACTATACATAGATAAAAAGAGTATGTCACCTGGAAAACCAGTTTCTTTTACTCTACCCCACATCCTCATTCCCACCAGATGTCTTGGATCATGGAGGCTCTCCAGACAAAAGCCAGCAGTTAAGCTCCAGATTTCCTATAGAATCCTTTTCTAAGAACCAGTGAGTGATTCCAGAATACGTACCATTGAATGTGCTCCCTGAAGTCACCTGTAATTAGAGAAGGAAAACACTCTGAGAATCAGGCTATGCTATGGATGGCTCACACAGGTCTTTTGTTCACTTGGAAACTCTGGGTAACCAAGATTGGAAATAAGGTTCAAGTCAAGAGCCCCAACTCTAGAGTAGAGTTCCCTTAGGAAAGCACAGGGGCTTTTCTTGAAGAATGTTTCTGTCTAGGTAATTTTTGAGTAGCAATTGCAGAATTCTTATCTAAAGTGGAAAGCTTGTTCCTGAAGAAAACATCCCTTAACACGCAGTGTACTATCTGACACTGCCAATTTTGCATGTCCTCTGGAATCAGGTGTCAGTTGGTAAAATACACCTCCTCCATCCCCAAGGAAATATTATCTAACATCTATAATGTAGTGGATAATTTTCCCATAGCTGATATCAACTGAAAAATAAAGGATCCAAGAAAACAACATTTACATCTTAGGCAAAGACAGGCTACTTTACCTTGGTAGTAGAGTAGGGCTCCCTTTTCACACACCTTTTGGAAAGCTTCTTTGAGTCACCTAGGGGATGTAGAGGGACACAGCATGGCTGTCAGTTCATTGGCAGTGCTACTCATGAATGACTCAGGGACTGGAACTTAGGGGTGTGCCTGGTTAACAAGCATGGAATGAGCTTCTCCTGGACCATCTTCTTCATGGACCAAGGAAGGCAAAGAAAGAGCAGCAAGGAAATGAGAGTAGAGCCCCCTTGGCTTTCCAGGTAATGGCAAATGAAAGCAACGTGAAATAATCAAACTCCAAATGAACAAATGCTAAAATACATGCTAGGATTCAACCACAGCATCCTGTCACTTCTTCAGACCCTTTAAAAGCCCAGCAGGACTGCCACTACCTTCTTGACATCTACCAAGTCCCTTTCAACCTCCACAGACCCACATACACTGCTACTGCATTTATCATGGAGGGTATAGGGTTCTGCCTTGTTTATGTGTGAATTTTTTAAAAACTAGATTTAATACCATGCACCAGCATTAATTATATTTATTTCTGTTCTTGGTTATGAAAATAATCAGTCAGGCATAGTGGCTCACACCTGTAATCCCAGCAGTTTGGAAGGTGGAGGTGGGCAGATCATTTGAGGTCAGGAGTTCGAGACCAGCCTGACCAACATGGTAAAACCCCATCTCAACTAAAAAAAAAAAACAAAAAAACCCCAGCTACTCAGGGGGCTGAGGCAGGAGAATCCCTTGAACCTGGAGGCAGAGATTGCAGTGAGCTGAGATTGCACCACTGCACTCCAGCCTGGGTGACAGAGACTTCATCTCAAAAAATAAAAAAATAAAAAATCAGGCCAGGTGTGGTGGCTCAAGCCTATAATCCCAGCACTTTGGGAGGCCGAGGCGGGTGGATCATGAGGTCAGAAGATTGAGACCATCCTGGCTAACAGAGTGAAACCCCATCTCTACTAAAAACACAAAAACTTTGCCAGGCATGGTGGCACGTGCCTGTAGTCCCAGCTACTTGGGAGGCTGAGGCAGGAGAATCGCTTGAACACAGGAGGCAGAGGTTGCAGTGAGCTGAGATCATGCCACTGCACTCCAGCCTGGGCAACAGCGCAAGACTCTGTCTCAAAAAAAAAAAAAAACCTCCCCTAAAAATAATCAATTATTAAAGATTAGAAAATACTGAAATACTTATATTTTAAAATAACCACTATAACCATACATTTTCCGTTCAGTCTTCCTTTGCCCTGTGTTTGCAGTCATCATGTGAGGGGCTGCCTATGTTCAGCCCAGGCAACTCACAGCGAGAGAGGGCAGAGCGGGGAGATGGCCCCTGGTGAGCACTGAGGCTCTTCAAACCAGCTGCCGAGGGAGTTGCAAGCAGGGTGACACATGAGCCTCATTATTTAGTGGTATTTTATGTTCTTACTTGTCTTGTCCCCAGGTTGTGTAGCTCACAGACTTTTTTTTTTTTTTAACATTTCTATAGGGGTCATTTGAAGTTCATAATGCCATCAAACATCAGTACAGGGTCTTCCCATTATTTACCGGCTTTGGGACGTGTGCTGAGGAGTGGCCGCACACTGAAGGAATGTGACCGGTTGTCCCAAGTGTTGTCCTCCAACTCAAAATCCGCAACCAGTTCAAAAGCATTTGGGCTTTTATGTGCCTTTCACATAAAGACTATGACACAGCTAAGCTATTCATATACTAATACCTGCCCTGAGCTGTGTGACGACAGACACCACCCTATAATGTGGCCAGTGTGTATGAACTCTACAGGCTCAGATCATTCCACACATACATGCAGATGTTGGAACTCCCTTGCACAGTGACTCATGATCCCAAGGCTGAGTGCTGAGGGCAGGTCACTAGTTCAGAGCCTCAGCATTGGGGCTGTATGCTTGGGTTCCCATCTTGGCTCTTTTGCTGAGGGGCTCATAAGCTTGGGCACATTCATCTCTGTCTTTTTCTGCCAAGCGAAAGGTGATAATAAATCAATCATGCCATTTGTCTGTGGTGATGGCCGAATGATTTGATGTAGGTAAAGTGAACAGTATAAGTGCTCATGAGGCTTAATTATCAGTGAAATGTCTTGCTTTAGATTTCACAGCTTAATAAGGCTCAGAGGCTTATTCGCGCCCAGGATTCTGAACTCCCAAGTCATTGTTCTATGACATACACCTGCTTGGCCTAAAACCGACCACTTTATCATAATGCAGACCCAGTTTTGAAAGAAGCAGATAAAGTTGTCAAAAGTACTGCGTCTGCCTCAGCGCATACTCAGTGCGCTCCACACAAAGGGCATCACCATCGGCCACAATGGCCCAGTGGCCTGGCTGGCACAGACAGTGGTAGAGCAAAGGGCAACAGATCCCTAATCCGATCACCATGGTCGATAGGGCATCATAAACCTTCCAGGGTGAAGGCACAATCCACATTGTGAGGTCCAACTGCTGCCATGTAGAGAGGTGTGTTTTTACATGTACAGGAAGATCATTGAAGATAAGTGTTTTATATCCATGGTTAACAGATGAGATGACCATGAAATGAACACCAGTGTACTGGGTGGAGCAGCTTATCTATTCAGTCTTCTGCACTAAAACCTGTGAAACAATATCATCTTGCCTTATTTACTAACAAATACAAGTGCCTCTAAACTTAGACAGTTTCCAAGTCATGGAACTGATGAGCACTTAGCTCCTGCAGAGAGCTCTGGATGAGGGGTCGGGAGAACAAAGTCACACAATACATCAAAACAGCATTAACAAGTAAACAGGTTTTCAAAGCTCTCTACATGCAAATTTACACAATTATCCTTTTAATTTTTATCTTCATATATATGTACATAATCTACTTGCTTCTGAGTATAAATAAAACTGTATGTTCTTAGTTAATAGTCTCTACCAATTCATTCTATTTATCTTTCCGAGTTGAAATACTGCATCTCATTGGAAAACAAAAAAAAATTTGACTAAGATTACACTGGAAAGGTGAGTAGGTTGGGTAAATGACTGTGATTGACAATTCCATGATTTTGGAGGAGCCCCAAAGCATAAAAATAAATGTGTGTTTTATTTCACACGTAGACAATACACATTTTTATTACTTTAAAAAATTAGTATGTGAATGGAAATGACTTACTGCAAATTTATTAACGTAAATACACATTTCACAAAAAAAGAAGAGAGGAAGGGAAAAACATGTTAAAAACAAAGAGAGGTACATTTTATTGTGTGAAAAGCCTCCAACCCATCCATACTACTGTGGCTTTGTTCCAAAGTTTTGGAAAGTAATGATTTCATAGGTTCTTAATAAGGTTAAAAACTGCATTAAAATAGACTTTGCCATATTCTCCCTTAGGAAATAACTTAATCTGTGGGGTGGGGGATGGAACGTTGAAGGATGCAGGATGTAAAAGGAAATTATATATATATATTAGATATATGTATATATTATGTATATATGTATATATATTATGTATATATAATAATATAAACAACATATATAATTTGGGAATTTGGGAATAAACTGAATCCCAATTCACACTGGGACTACACCAGCTGCCACCATGCCTGGCTAATTTTACATATTTTTAGTAGAGACAGGGTTTCACTGAATTTGCCAGGATGGTCTTGATCTCCTCACCTTGTGATCCTCTTGCCTTGGCCTCCCAAAGTACTGGGATTACAGGCCTGAGCCAAGATACATATTTTTTAAATGAAGAAAAATTTCAAATGTACTATCTTTGGTATAATAATCAAATATATAAATTGAGGTATAAAACATAACCATGAAAGATATTTATACCTGCATATGGAAAATACAGAGGATAATGTTTTAAATAACATATTTTGAAAACATTAACTAGGAATTTGAAAAGATCGCATTTGACAGGCCAGTATGAACATACCTTGAATGCAGCAAGACAGGTTCCCCATAAGAAAAATCAAACTCAGGGAAAATGAAACCACAAAGGTTCAATGTGCTCTGACCATTGAAAAACTCAGCACAGACAGTGGCACTTAGGACCAACGGCAGGAGATCCCTAATCCCATCACCATGGCGATAGGGCATAAACATTCCAGGGTGAAGGCACAATCCACATTGGGAGGTCCAACTGCTGCCATGCAGACAGGTGTGCTTTCACAGGTACAGGAAGATCATAGAAGGCTCAGTGTCTTGTTTCAAAAACTGAATCCCAAGCTCACACATGATTATGCTGTGCTTCTCGAAATAAGTTATGAGACGGGAAACAGGGCATCACATACATATATATCTATATAATTATATATAATATAACATATATTTAATTATATGTAATATAATATATAATATATATAATTTGGTTTTAGATCCTGCATCCTTACATTATATTTAATATAAGAATATATAATTATATATATTATAATATATATAAAAATATATAATAATTATATGTATAATATAATGTATATAATTATGTATATAATTATATAATTACATATATAATTATATACTTACATAAATAATATAATGACGTATAACATAAAGATATATCATATCCATTTTATATATTATATATAATATAATACACTATATAACATAATATATAATATATGAATTATAAATGATGGACAATATATAATAAATAATATATATTATATTATAAGATTCATAATATATCTTATAATATAATATATAATATATCATAATATAATACATATTATAATATAATATATAACATATACTATAAATAAAAATACTATATTATAATATACAACATATTATGATCTATATAATATAATGTAATATATAATATATAATGATGTATTATATATTTTCATATATCATATATAATATAACATAATGATATATAACATAATACATAATATATATAACACATTATATATTATATATCATATATTATATATAATATATAATATGTAATATATTATGTATAATATAATATATGATATGATACATCATATATCGTATATCATATATTATATATCATATATCATATAATATAATCATATATGATATATGATATATTATATATATAATATATTTAATATATGATATATATTATATATTATGTAATATATTATATATGATATGATATATAATATATCATATATCATAATATAATACATATAATATATATTATGTTACATATAAAATATAATATAAAATATTATATAATATATAATAATAATATAATATAATGTATAATATATTATGATATATAATATCATATAAGATAATATATTATATAGTATGATATATAATGTATGATATAATATATTATAATATATATTATTATATATTCTATATAATATAATCTCATTATATATAATATATTGCATATAATATATTATGTATAATATATGAAATATTATATAATATAATATATGATATGTATTATATTATATTATAGATATACAATGTATATAATGTATAATATATAATGCATATATTATATGTAATATATATTATATAATATATATAATCTATAAAATATGACATAATATGATATGACATATAATATATATTATATGTATTATATATTACATATAGTATATATAATATATAGTATATAATATATAATATATAAATATGCATTATATATTTATAAATATATATTATATATATAATTTTTTTTTGACAGAGACTTTTTCTGTTGCACAGTCTGGAGTGCAATGGCGCCATCTTGGCTCACTGCAACCTCTGCCTCACGGGTTCAACCAATTGTCTTGCCTCAGCCCCCCAGGTAGCTGGGACTACCCCACACTGGGACTACACCAGCTGCCACCATGCCTGGCTAATTTTTTGTATTTTTAGTAGAGACAGGGTTTCACTATATTGGCCAGGATGGTCTTGATCGCCTCACCTTGTGATCCTCTTGCCTTGGGCTCCCAAAGTGCTGGGATTACAGGCCTGGGCCAAGATACATATTTTTTAAAGGAAGAAAAATTCCAAAGGTACTCTGCTTGGTACAATAATCAAATATATAAATTGAGGAATAAAACATAACCATGAAACCTATTCATAACTGCATATGGAAAATACAGAGGATAATATTTTAAATAACGTAATTTTAAAGCATTAACTAGTAATTTGAAAAGATCGCATTGGACAGGCCAGTATGAACATACCTTGAATGCAGCAAGACAAGTTCCCCATAAGAAAAATGAAACTCAGGGAAAATGAAACCACAAAGGTTCAATGTGCTCTGACCTTTGAAAAACTCAGCACAGACAGTGGAACTTAGGACCAACGGCAGGAGATCCCTAATCCCATCACCATGGCGATAGGGCATAAACATTCCAGGGTGAAGGCACAACCCACATTGGGAGGTCCAACTGCTGCCATGCAGAGAGGTGTGCTTTTACATGTACAGGAAGGTCATAGAAGGCTCAGTGTTTGGTTTCAAAAACTGAATCCCAAGTCCAAATATTATTATGCTGTGCTTCTTAAAATAAGTAATGAGATGGGAAATAGGGCACCCCAAATATATATATATATAAAATTATATCTAATATTATATATAATATACATAATATCCTTTTAGATCCCGCATCCCTATATTATATATAATATATTATATATAATAATATATAATTATATATATAATGTATATAATTATATATGATAACATAACTATATATATAATTATACACATATTACAATAATATCTAATATATATTATATATTATAGAATATATAATATATATTCTATTATATATAATAATATAAAATACATATTATATTATATATAATACAATAACATATAACATATATTATAATATATATGATATAATAATACGTAATATATATTATAATATTATGTATAATATAGTAATATGTAATATATATTATTATAATCTATATAATATAATATGTTGTATAATACATAATATGTATACTATGTATACATAATATGTATACATAATATAGTGTACATATATATTATATATGTATATAATATATAATATATGATATATTTTATAATATATCATACAATAATATATTACAATATAATCTATATAATATCACATATACAATATATAATATAACATAATATGTAATAATATAATATATAATATATTATGATATATATAATATAATATAATATATTATATATTATGATATATTATATAAAATATAATGTAATATAATATATTATATATTATGACATATATATAGTATAATATAATATAATTATATATAATATAATATATAGTATAGGATATATTATATATACTATATCTTATATAAGACATATCCTATATTATATATAATATATGATATATAAAATATAATATGTAACATATATGATATATAATATACAATATATATACTATATTTTATATATAATATATATTAAACATAATCTATAATATATATAATATGTACTATATATTATACATAATATATATACTTTATATTATGTATAATATATATTATATATAATATATGTAATATATAACGTGTATATTATATAATATATGATATATTAGATTATAAATGATATATCATATATTACATATGATGTATCATATATAATATATAATATATGATACATCATGTATTATATATGATATATCATATATTACATAATATATACTCTATAGTATATGGCAAATAATATAATATATAATATGTCATATTATATGTAATATATTATATAGAATCTATAATATAAATTATATATAATCTATAAAATAAATTATATGTATAATATATAATATAAATTATATATATAATATATAATATAAATTATATATTATATATTATATATTCCGTATATAATATATGTATATTTATATTTATATTATATGTAATATATATTATATAATATTTTTAATACATAAAATATGACACAATATATATGATATGACATATAATATATACTATATATTATATATTACTTATATTCTATATATAATATATAGTATGTAATATATAATATAAATATGCATTCTATATTTATAAATATATATTATATATAATGTATATTATATAAATATAATATATATTATATATTACATATATTATATAAATATAGTATATATTATATATAATATATATTATATAAATATAGTATATATTATATATAATATATATTATATAAATATAGTATACATTATATATAATATATATTATATAAATATAATATACATTATATATAATATATATTATATAAATATAATATATATTATACATAACTTATATATGTATAATTTTTTTCAGACAGAGACTTTTTCAGTTGCACAGTCTGCAGTGCAATGCCGCCATCTTGGCTCACTGCAACCTGTGCCTCACGGGTTCAACCGATTGTCCTGCCTCAGCCTCCCTGGTAGCTGGGACTACACCACCCTGGGACTACACCAGCTGCCACCATGCCTGGCTAATTTTTTGTATTTTCAGTAGAGACAGGGTTTCATTATATTGGCCAGGATGGTCTTGATCTCCTCACCTTGTGATCCTCTTGCCTTGGGCTCCCAAAGTGCTGGGATTACAGGCCTCGGCCAAGATACATATTTTTTAAAGGAGGAAAAATTTCAAAAGTACTCTGCTTGGTACAATAATGAAATATATAAATTGAGGAATAAAACATAACCATGAAACCTATTTATAACTGCATATGGAAAATACAGAGGATAATTTTTTAACATATTTTGAAAGCATTGACTAGTAATTTGAAAAGATCGCATTTGACAGGCCAGTATGAACATACCTTGAATGCAGCAAGACAAGTTCCCCATAAGGAAAATGAAACTCAGGGAAAATGAAACCACAAAGTTCAATGTGCTCTGACCTTTGAAAAACTCAGCACAGACAGTGGCACTTAGGACTAACCGCAGGAGATCCCTATTCCCATCACCATGGCGATAGGGCATGAACATTTCAGGGTGAAGGCACAATCCACATTGGGAGGTCCAACGGCTGCCATGCAGACAGCTGTGCTTTTAAATGTACAGGAAAGTCATTGAAGGCTATGTGTTTTGTTTCAAAAACTGAATCCCAAGCCCACACATTATTAAGCTGTGCTTCTCAAAATAAGCTCTGAAATGGGAAATAAGGCACCCCAAATATATATATATGTATGATTATAAATAATATAATATATATAATTTCCTTTAACTTCCTGCATCCTACTGTGATATATAATATAATAGTATATAATAATATATATATCATATATGTATTATATGTATAATTATATGTATATCATATACGCATTATATGTATAATTATATAATTGTTATATGAATAATAAAATATATATATAATTATATGCATAAATATATAATTATGTATATAACATAATGAAATATAGTATATTTTATATATTATATATAATATAATATACTATATACAATATAATATATAATATACATTATACATAATATTATATATGATGTAAAATATATAATGTATTATATATCATAATATAATAATATAATATAGTATGTACTATAAATAATAATAATATAATATAATATATAATATATTATGATATATAATGCAATATAAAATATATCATAATATACTTTGATACACTATAATATATATTATGATATACTATGTATAATATTATATCAATATATATAATATAATAAAAATATATAATATATGATATATGATATATCATATATGACATATAATATGTGATATATGATATATCATATATGACATATAATATATGATATATAATATATCATATATGACATATATGAGATATGATATATCATATATGATATATTATATAATACACATTATATAATATATGATACATGATATATCATATATCATATATTACATAATATGTCATACATTATATGTACTATATCATATATCATATATTATACATAATACATCATATACCACATATTATATGTCATATAATATAATATATATGTCATATTATATATATATTATATGTCATATAATATAAATATAATATGTCATATTATATAAATATAATATGACATATTATATAAATATAATATGACATATTATATAAATATAATATGTAATATTATATATTATATGTAATATAATATAATATATAATATTTCATATTATATACATTATAGGTAATATATGATATATATTTTATATAATATGTGATATATATTTTATATTAAATACATAATATATATTTTGTATTATATGTAATATATACTATATATTTCATATTATATATAATATACACTATATATTATATATTATATGTTATATATACTATATATTATTTGTTACATATAATACATTGTATATCACATATTATATATAATATATAATATAAATTTATTTTATAAACATGTATTATATGATATATAATATATAATATAGTATATATTTTATATATTGCATATTACATACATTATGTATTATATATAATATAGTATATACTATATATTACATATTATATATTATATACATATATGTTATACATAATATATAATATTAATTATATGTAACATATAATGGAGAATATCGATTATATGTAATATACAATATATATTATATATTAAATATCATTTATAAAAAATATTTTATATATAATGTATAATATATGTTATATACTATATATTATGTATATTATACATAATATAAAATATATAATATGTATAATATGAAACATATATTATAAATTATAATATATGATATATAATATATAAGATATTTAATATGACATAATACTTATGATATGGAATATAATATATAAAATATATGTCATATATTACGTATATAGTATATGTATTATATATAATGTATATACGTAATGTATAATGCATATAATATATATTATATATTATGTGTATAATATATAGAATATATAATATATAACATATATTATATATAAAGTATATAATATGTTATATAGAATGTATAATATATATTATATATAATGTATATTATATATTATATATAATGTATATTATATATTATATAGAATGTAGATAATATAATATATATTATATATAACATACATTCTATATAATATGCATAATATACATTATAAATAATGTTTTATATATTATATATAATACACATTCTATATAGTATATGGAATGTATATTATCTATATATAATTATTCAGACATATATATAAAATATATAATATATCATAATATAATATATAATATAATATATAATATACCTTATATTACATATATAATATCATATATATTATATGATATATATTATATATATATATAATATGACATATAATAATATAATATATATAATAATATAATATATAATATGATATATATATAATATATATATAATATATATTATATATATATATAATATAACATATACTATTAAATAACATATAATAATATAATATAATACAATACATAATTTATTATGATATATAATATAATATGATATCTTATGTATTATGATATATTATATATAATATATTATGTATAAGATAATATTATATATTTTGATATATTATATAAAAGATGATATATTACATATGGTATGTTATATATAATATAAATTTTGATATATCATATATTAGGATATATTATGATATAACATATATTATGATATGTTATATACAATATAATATAATTTTATATAATATAATATATAATATATACTGTATGATATATGAAATAATATATAATATATGATATTTGATTTCATATATATAATATATTACATATAATGTATATATCATATGTAATCTATTTTACATTATATATAATATATATTATAATAACTATATATTATATATAATATATATGTTATATTTCATATATATTATATATTATATATTTTATATATACTATGACATAATATATATGAGATGACATATAATATATTATGTATATTATATCTTACATATATACTACATATTATGTATTGCATATACTAGATTATATATTTTATATATTATATAAATATGTATTACATGTATTTATTACGGATATGATATATATATGTTATATGCATGGAATATATGTAATATTTGTTATATATATTAAATATATGTAATATATGTTATATGTATATAATTTTTTTTAAACAGAGTCTTTTTCTGTTACACAGGCTGGAATGCAATGGCACCATCTTGGCTCACTGCAACCTCTGCCTCACGGGTTCAAGCGATTGTACTGCCTCAGCCTCCCAGGTAGCTGGGACTACACCACACTGGGAGTACACCAGCTGCCACCATGCCTGGCTAATTTTTTATATTTTTAGTACAGACAGGGTTTCACTATATTGGCCAGGATGGTCTTGATCTCCTCACCTTGTGATCCTCTTGCCTTGGCCTCCCAAAGTGCTGGGATTACAGGCCTGAGCCACGATATATATTTTGTAAAGGAAGAAACATTTCAAAGGTACTCTGCTTGGTACAATAATGAAATATATAAATTGAGGAATAAAACAGAACCATGAAACATATTTATAACTGTATATGGAAAATACAGAGAATAATTTTTTTAATAACATATTTTGAAAACATTAACTAGGAATTTGAAAAGATGTCATTTGGCAGGCCAGTATGAACATACCTTCAATGCAGCAAGACAGGTTCCCCATAAGAAAAGTCAAAATCAGCGAAACTGAAACCACAAAGGTTCAATCTGCTGTGACCTTTCAAAAACTCAGCACAGACAGTGGCAGTTAGGACCAACGGTAGGAGAACCCTAATCCCATCACCATGGCGATAGGGCATAAACATTCCAGGGTGAAGGCACAGTCCACATTGGGAGGTCCAACTGCTGCCATGCAGACAGGTGTGCTTTTCCATGGAAAAGAAGGTCACTGAAGGCTCAGTGTTTTGTTTCGAAAACTGAATCTCAAGCCCCCAGATTATTATGCTGTGCTTCCTAAAATGAGTTCTGAGATTGGACGTACAGCACCCCAAAATATATATATATATTGAATTATATATATTATATATAGAATTACATATAATATATATAATAGATATAATTTCCGCTTACATCCTGCATCCTTATATTATATATATTATAAGAATATATAATGATATATAATTATATATATACAATTATATAATTATATATACAATTATTTTACATATAATATAATGACATATATTATATATTATTTATATTATATATTATATAATATAAATAATATATAATATATGAAATATCTCTTATATATAATATTATATGTCATATAAAGTATATAATATATCATTATATAATATATATAATATATAATATATCTTATGTTACATATATAATATAATATATATTATATGACATATAATAATAATATGACATATAGTATTATATAACAGATAATAATATAATACAATATATAATGTATTATGATATATAATATAATATATTGTATATTATGATATATTATATATAATATATTATGTGTAAAATAATATTATATATTATGATATATTATATAAAAGATGATATATTATATATTATGATATGTTATATATAATATAAATTTTGATATATCATATATTAAGATATATTATGATATAACATATATTATGATATGTTATATACAATAAAATATAATTTTATATAATATGATATATAATATATAATATATGATATATGAAATAATATATAATATATGATATTTGATTTCATATATATAATATATTACATATAATGTATGTATCATATGTAATCTATTTTACATTATATATAATCTATATATTATATTTACTATCGATTATATATAATGTATATGTTATATTTCATATATATTATATATTATATATTTTATATATAAGATGACATAATATATATGATATGACATATAATATATTATGTATATTATATATTACATATATACTATATATTATGTATTGTATATACTATATTATATATAATGTATATTATATATTATATATAATAAGTAATGTATATTTTATGTATTAAATGAATATATATTACATGTATTTATTACTTATATGATATATATGTTATATGTATGAAACATATGTAATATTTGTTATATATATTAAATATATGTAATATATGTTATATGTATATAATTTTGTTTAAACAGAGTCTTTTTCTGTTGCACAGGCTGGAATGCAATGGCACCATCTTGGCTCACTGCAACCTCTGCCTCACGGGTTCAAGCGATTGTACTGCCTCAGCCTCCCAGGTAGCTGGGACTACACCACACTGGGAGTACACCAGCTGCCACCATGCCTGGCTAATTTTTTATATTTTTAGTACAGACAGGGTTTCACTATATTGGCCAGGATGGTCTTGATCTCCTCAACTTGTGATCCTCTTGCCTTTCCTCCCAAAGTGGTGGGATTACAGGCCTGAGCCACGATATATATTTTGTAAAGGAAGAAACATTTCAAAGGTACTCTGCTTGGTACAATAATGATATATATAAATTGAGGAATAAAACAGAACCATGAAACATATTTATAACTGTATATGGAAAATACAGAGAATAATTTTTTTAATAACATATTTTGAAAACATTAACTAGGAATTTGAAAAGATGGCATTTGACAGGCCAGTATGAACATACCTTGAATGCAGCAAGACAGGTTCCCCATAAGAAAAATCAAAATCAGCGAAACTGAAACCACAAAGGTTCAATCTGCTGTGACCTTTCAAAAACTCAGCACAGACAGTGGCAGTTAGGACCAACGGTAGGAGATCCCTAATCCCATCACCATGGCGATAGGGCATAAACATTCCAGGGTGAAGGCACAGTCCACATTGGGAGGTCCAACTGCTGCCATGCAGACAGGTGTGCTTTTCCATGGAAAGGAAGGTCACTGAAGGCTCAGTGTTTTGTTTCAAACCTGAATCCCAAACCCACAGATTATTATGCTGTGCTTCCTAAAATGAGTTATGAGATGGGACATACAGCACCCAGAAATATATACATATATTTATAGAATTATATCTAATATATGTAATAGAAATAATTTCCCTTTACATCCTGAATCCTTATGTTATATATATTATAACAATATATAATGATATATATTTATTATATATATAATTATACATATAATTATATAATTATGTATATAATTATACATATAATTATATATGTATATAATTATTTTATATATAATGTAATGACATATTGTGTTATGATATTATATATAATATAATATAATATATAATATATAATATATAAAATATCTATTATATCTAATATATATGATATAAAATATATTATATATAATATATCATAATATAATATATATTATAATACAATATATAATATATCATAATATAATATATATAATACAATATATAGTATATCTTATATTATATACATAATATAATCTATATTATATAATATATAACATAATATATCATATACTATTATATAATATATAATGATATAATAAAATATATAATGCATTATGATATGTAATATATTATATAGTATTATATATTGTATATAATATATTATAATATATATCTGATAATATATATTATTATATATTATATGTAAGATAATATATATTATGATATATTATACATAATATGTATTATGATATATCATATGTTAGGATATATTATGATATATCATATATTATGATACATTATATAGAATATAATATAATTGTATATAATATATAGTATAGACTATATGCTATATGAAATAATATATAATATATGATATTTGATTTCATATATATAATATATTATATGTATAATGTATATATTACACGTAATATATATTATATATTATATATACTGTATATATTATGAGTAATATATATTATATTTTATATATTTTATATATACTATGACATAATATATATCAGATGACATATAATATATTATGTATATTATATATTACATATATACTACATATTATGTATTGTATATACTATATTATATATTTTATATATTATATAAATATGTATTACATGTATTTATTACGGATATGATATATATATGTTATATGCATGAAATATATGTAATATTTGTTATATATATTAAATATATGTAATCTATGTTATTTGTATATAATTTTTTTTAAACAGAGTCTTTTTCTGTTGCACAGGCTGGAATGCAATGGCGCCATCTTGGCTCACTGCAACCTCTGCCACACGGGTTCAAGCGATTGTCCTGCCTCAGCCTGTGAGGTAGCTGGGACTACACCACACTGGGAGTACACCAGCTGCCACCATGCCTGGCTAATTTTTTATATTTTTAGTAGAGACAGGGTTTCACTATATTGGCCAGGATGGTCTTGATCTCCTCACCTTGTGATCCTCTTGCCTTGGCCTCCCAAAGTGCTGGGATTACAGTCCTGAGCCACGATATATATTTTGTAAAGGAAGAAACATTTCAAAGGTACTCTGCTTGGTACAATAATGAAATATATAAATTGAGGAATAAAACAGAACCATGAAACATATTTATAACTGTATATGGAAAATACAGAGAATAATTTTTTTAATAACATATTTTGAAAACATTAACTAGGAATTTGAAAAGATGGCATTTGACAGGCCAGTATGAACATACCTTGAATGCAGCAAGACAGGTTCCCCATAAGAAAAATCAAAATCAGCGAAACTGAAACCACAAAGGTTCAATCTGCTGTGACCTTTCAAAAACTCAGCACAGACAGTGGCAGTTAGGACCAACGGTAGGAGAACCCTAATCCCATCACCATGGCGATAGGGCATAAACATTCCAGGGTGAAGGCACAGTCCACATTGGGAGGTCCAACGGCTGCCATGCAGACAGCTGTGCTTTTAAATGTACAGGAAAGTCATTGAAGGCTATGTGTTTTGTTTCAAAAACTGAATCCCAAGCCCACACATTATTAAGCTGTGCTTCTCAAAATAAGCTCTGAAATGGGAAATAAGGCACCCCAAATATATATATATGTATGATTATAAATAATATAATATATATAATTTCCTTTAACTTCCTGCATCCTACTGTGATATATAATATAATAGTATATAATAATATATATATCATATATGTATTATATGTATAATTATATGTATATCATATACGCATTATATGTATAATTATATAATTGTTATATGAATAATAAAATATATATATAATTATATGCATAAATATATAATTATGTATATCACATAATGAAATATAGTATATTTTATATATTATATATAATATAATATACTATATACAATATAATATATAATATACATTATACATAATATTATATATGATGTAAAATATATAATGTATTATATATCATAATATAATAATATAATATAGTATGTACTATAAATAATAATAATATAATATAATATATAATATATTATGATATATAATGCAATATAAAATATATCATAATATACTTTTATACACTATAATATATATTATGATATACTATGTATAATATTATATCAATATATATAATATAATAAAAATATATAATATATGATATATGATATATCATATATGACATATAATATGTGATATATGATATATCATATATGACATATAATATATGATATATAATATATCATATATGACATATATGAGATATGATATATCATATATGATATATTATATAATACACATTATATCATATATGATACATGATATATCATATATCATATATTACATAATATGTCATACATTATATGTACTATATCATATATCATATATTATACATAATACATCATATACCACATATTATATGTCATATAATATAATATATATGTCATATTATATATATATTATATGTCATATAATATAAATATAATATGTCATATTATATAAATATAATATGACATATTATATAAATATAATATGTAATATTATATATTATATGTAATATAATATAATATATAATATTTCATATTATATACATTATAGGTAATATATGATATATATTTTATATAATATGTGATATATATTTTATATTAAATACATAATATATATTTTGTATTATATGTAATATATACTATATATTTCATATTATATATAATATACACTATATATTATATATTATATGTTATATATACTATATATTATTTGTTACATATAATACATTGTATATCACATATTATATATAATATATAATATAAATTTATTTTATAAACATGTATTATATGATATATAATATATAATATAGTATATATTTTATATATTGCATATTACATACATTATGTATTATATATAATATAGTATATACTATATATTACATATTATATATTATATACATATATGTTATACATAATATATAATATTAATTATATGTAACATATAATGGAGAATATCGATTATATGTAATATACAATATATATTATATATTAAATATCATTTATAAAAAGTATTTTATATATAATGTATAATATATGTTATATACTATATATTATGTATATTATACATAATATAAAATATATAATATGTATAATATGAAACATATATTATAAATTATAATATATGATATATAATATATAAGATATTTAATATGACATAATATTTATGATATGGAATATAATATATAAAATATATGTCATATATTACGTATATAGTATATGTATTATATATAATGTATATACGTAATGTATAATGCATATAATATATATTATATATTATGTGTATAATATATAGAATATATAATATATAACATATATTATATATAAAGTATATAATATGTTATATAGAATGTATAATATATATTATATATAATGTATATTATATATTATATATAATGTATATTATATATTATATAGAATGTAGATAATATAATATATATTATATATAACATACATTCTATATAATATGCATAATATACATTATAAATAATGTTTTATATATTATATATAATACACATTCTATATAGTATATGGAATGTATATTATCTATATATAATTATTCAGACATATATATAAAATATATAATATATCATAATATAATATATAATATAATATATAATATACCTTATATTACATATATAATATCATATATATTATATGATATATATTATATATATATATAATATGACATATAATAATATAATATATATAATAATATAATATATAATATGATATATATATAATATATATATAATATATATTATATATATATATAATATAACATATACTATTAAATAACATATAATAATATAATATAATACAATACATAATTTATTATGATATATAATATAATATGATATCTTATGTATTATGATATATTATATATAATATATTATGTATAAGATAATATTATATATTTTGATATATTATATAAAAGATGATATATTACATATGGTATGTTATATATAATATAAATTTTGATATATCATATATTAGGATATATTATGATATAACATATATTATGATATGTTATATACAATATAATATAATTTTATATAATATAATATATAATATATACTGTATGATATATGAAATAATATATAATATATGATATTTGATTTCATATATATAATATATTACATATAATGTATATATCATATGTAATCTATTTTACATTATATATAATATATATTATAATAACTATATATTATATATAATATATATGTTATATTTCATATATATTATATATTATATATTTTATATATACTATGACATAATATATATGAGATGACATATAATATATTATGTATATTATATCTTACATATATACTACATATTATGTATTGCATATACTAGATTATATATTTTATATATTATATAAATATGTATTACATGTATTTATTACGGATATGATATATATATGTTATATGCATGGAATATATGTAATATTTGTTATATATATTAAATATATGTAATATATGTTATATGTATATAATTTTTTTTAAACAGAGTCTTTTTCTGTTACACAGGCTGGAATGCAATGGCACCATCTTGGCTCACTGCAACCTCTGCCTCACGGGTTCAAGCGATTGTACTGCCTCAGCCTCCCAGGTAGCTGGGACTACACCACACTGGGAGTACACCAGCTGCCACCATGCCTGGCTAATTTTTTATATTTTTAGTACAGACAGGGTTTCACTATATTGGCCAGGATGGTCTTGATCTCCTCACCTTGTGATCCTCTTGCCTTGGCCTCCCAAAGTGCTGGGATTACAGGCCTGAGCCACGATATATATTTTGTAAAGGAAGAAACATTTCAAAGGTACTCTGCTTGGTACAATAATGAAATATATAAATTGAGGAATAAAACAGAACCATGAAACATATTTATAACTGTATATGGAAAATACAGAGAATAATTTTTTTAATAACATATTTTGAAAACATTAACTAGGAATTTGAAAAGATGTCATTTGGCAGGCCAGTATGAACATACCTTCAATGCAGCAAGACAGGTTCCCCATAAGAAAAGTCAAAATCAGCGAAACTGAAACCACAAAGGTTCAATCTGCTGTGACCTTTCAAAAACTCAGCACAGACAGTGGCAGTTAGGACCAACGGTAGGAGAACCCTAATCCCATCACCATGGCGATAGGGCATAAACATTCCAGGGTGAAGGCACAGTCCACATTGGGAGGTCCAACTGCTGCCATGCAGACAGGTGTGCTTTTCCATGGAAAGGAAGGTCACTGAAGGCTCAGTGTTTTGTTTCGAAAACTGAATCTCAAGCCCCCAGATTATTATGCTGTGCTTCCTAAAATGAGTTCTGAGATTGGACGTACAGCACCCCAAAATATATATATATATTGAATTATATATATTATATATAGAATTACATATAATATATATAATAGATATAATTTCCGCTTACATCCTGCATCCTTATATTATATATATTATAAGAATATATAATGATATATAATTATATATATACAATTATATAATTATATATACAATTATTTTACATATAATATAATGACATATATTATATATTATTTATATTATATATTATATAATATAAATAATATATAATATATGAAATATCTCTTATATATAATATTATATGTCATATAAAGTATATAATATATCATTATATAATATATATAATATATAATATATCTTATGTTACATATATAATATAATATATATTATATGACATATAATAATAATATGACATATAGTATTATATAACAGATAATAATATAATACAATATATAATGTATTATGATATATAATATAATATATTGTATATTATGATATATTATATATAATATATTATGTGTAAAATAATATTATATATTATGATATATTATATAAAAGATGATATATTATATATTATGATATGTTATATATAATATAAATTTTGATATATCATATATTAAGATATATTATGATATAACATATATTATGATATGTTATATACAATAAAATATAATTTTATATAATATGATATATAATATATAATATATGATATATGAAATAATATATAATATATGATATTTGATTTCATATATATAATATATTACATATAATGTATGTATCATATGTAATCTATTTTACATTATATATAATCTATATATTATATTTACTATCGATTATATATAATGTATATGTTATATTTCATATATATTATATATTATATATTTTATATATAAGATGACATAATATATATGATATGACATATAATATATTATGTATATTATATATTACATATATACTATATATTATGTATTGTATATACTATATTATATATAATGTATATTATATATTATATATAATAAGTAATGTATATTTTATGTATTAAATGAATATATATTACATGTATTTATTACTTATATGATATATATGTTATATGTATGAAACATATGTAATATTTGTTATATATATTAAATATATGTAATATATGTTATATGTATATAATTTTGTTTAAACAGAGTCTTTTTCTGTTGCACAGGCTGGAATGCAATGGCACCATCTTGGCTCACTGCAACCTCTGCCTCACGGGTTCAAGCGATTGTACTGCCTCAGCCTCCCTGGTAGCTGGGACTACACCACCCTGGGACTACACCAGCTGCCACCATGCCTGGCTAATTTTTTGTATTTTCAGTAGAGACAGGGTTTCATTATATTGGCCAGGATGGTCTTGATCTCCTCACCTTGTGATCCTCTTGCCTTGGGCTCCCAAAGTGCTGGGATTACAGGCCTCGGCCAAGATACATATTTTTTAAAGGAGGAAAAATTTCAAAAGTACTCTGCTTGGTACAATAATGAAATATATAAATTGAGGAATAAAACATAACCATGAAACCTATTTATAACTGCATATGGAAAATACAGAGGATAATTTTTTAACATATTTTGAAAGCATTGACTAGTAATTTGAAAAGATCGCATTTGACAGGCCAGTATGAACATACCTTGAATGCAGCAAGACAAGTTCCCCATAAGGAAAATGAAACTCAGGGAAAATGAAACCACAAAGGTTCAATGTGCTCTGACCTTTGAAAAACTCAGCACAGACAGTGGCACTTAGGACTAACCGCAGGAGATCCCTATTCCCATCACCATGGCGATAGGGCATGAACATTTCAGGGTGAAGGCGCAATCCACATTGGGAGGTCCAACGGCTGCCATGCAGACAGCTGTGCTTTTAAATGTACAGGAAAGTCATTGAAGGCTATGTGTTTTGTTTCAAAAACTGAATCCCAAGCCCACACATTATTAAGCTGTGCTTCTCAAAATAAGCTCTGAAATGGGAAATAAGGCACCCCAAATATATATATATGTATGATTATAAATAATATAATATATATAATTTCCTTTAACTTCCTGCATCCTACTGTGATATATAATATAATAGTATATAATAATATATATATCATATATATATTATATGTATAATTATATGTATATCATATACGCATTATATGTATAATTATATAATTGTTATATGAATAATAAAATATATATATAATTATATGCATAAATATATAATTATGTATATAACATAATGAAATATAGTATATTTTATATATTATATATAATATAATATACTATATACAATATAATATATAATATACATTATACATAATATTATATATGATGTAAAATATATAATGTATTATATATCATAATATAATAATATAATATAGTATGTACTATAAATAATAATAATATAATATAATATATAATATATTATGATATATAATGCAATATAAAATATATCATAATATACTTTGATACACTATAATATATATTATGATATACTATGTATAATATTATATCAATATATATAATATAATAAAAATATATAATATGTGATATATGATATATCATATATGACATATAATATGTGATATATGATATATCATATATGACATATAATATATGATATATGATATATCATATATGACATATATGAGATATGATATATCATATATGATATATTATATAATACACATTATATAATATATGATACATGATATATCATATATCATATATTACATAATATGTCATACATTATATGTACTATATCATATATCATATATTATACATAATACATCATATACCACATATTATATGTCATATAATATAATATATATATCATATTATATATATATTATATGTCATATAATATAAATATAATATGTCATATTATATAAATATAATATGACATATTATATAAATATAATATGTAATATTATATATTATATGTAATATAACATAATATATAATATTTCATATTATATACATTATAGGTAATATATGATATATATTTTATATAATATGTGATATATATTTTATATTAAATACATAATATATATTTTGTATTATATGTAATATATACTATATATTTCATATTATATATAATATACACTATATATTATATATTATATGTTATATATACTATATATTATTTGTTACATATAATACATTGTATATCACATATTATATATAATATATAATATAAATTTATTTTATAAACATGTATTATATGATATATAATATATAATATAGTATATATTTTATATATTGCATATTACATACATTATGTATTATATATAATATAGTATATACTATATATTACATATTATATATTATATACATATATGTTATACATAATATATAATATTAATTATATGTAACATATAATGGAGAATATCGATTATATGTAATATACAATATATATTATATATTAAATATCATTTATAAAAAATATTTTATATATAATGTATAATATATGTTATATACTATATATTATGTATATTATACATAATATAAAATATATAATATGTATAATATGAAACATATATTATAAATTATAATATATGATATATAATATATAAGATATTTAATATGACATAATATTTATGATATGGAATATAATATATAAAATATATGTCATATATTACGTATATAGTATATGTATTATATATAATGTATATACGTAATGTATAATGTATATAATATATATTATATATTATGTGTATAATATATAGAATATATAATATATATTATATATAAAGTATATAATATGTTATATAGAATGTATAATATATATTATATATAATGTATATTATATATTATATATAATGTATATTATATATTATATAGAATGTAGATAATATAATATATATTATATATAACATACATTCTATATAATATGCATAATATACATTATAAATAATGTTTTATATATTATATATAATACACATTCTATATAGTATATGGAATGTATATTATCTATATATAATTTTTCAGACATATATATAAAATATATAATATATCATAATATAATATATAATATAATATATAATATACCTTATATTACATATATAATATCATATATATTATATGATATATATTATATATATATATAATATGACATATAATAATATAATATATATAATAATATAATATATAATATGATATATATATAATATATATAATATATAATATGATATATATATAATATATATAATATATATTATATATATATAATATAACATATACTATTAAATAACATATAATAATATAATATAATACAATACATAATTTATTATGATATATAATATAATATGATATCTTATGTATTATGATATATTATATATAATATATTATGTATAAGATAATATTATATATTTTGATATATTATATAAAAGATGATATATTACATATGGTATGTTATATATAATATAAATTTTGATATATCATATATTAGGATATATTATGATATAACATATATTATGATATGTTATATACAATATAATATAATTTTATATAATATAATATATAATATATACTATATGATATATGAAATAATATATAATATATGATATTTGATTTCATATATATAATATATTACATATAATGTATATATCATATGTAATCTATTTTACATTATATATAATATATATTATAATAACTATATATTATATATAATATATATGTTATATTTCATATATATTATATATTATATATTTTATATATACTATGACATAATATATATGAGATGACATATAATATATTATGTATATTATATCTTACATATATACTACATATTATGTATTGCATATACTAGATTATATATTTTATATATTATATAAATATGTATTACATGTATTTATTACGGATATGATATATATATGTTATATGCATGAAATATATGTAATATTTGTTATATATATTAAATATATGTAATATATGTTGTATGTATATAATTTTTTTTAAACAGAGTCTTTTTCTGTTACACAGGCTGGAATGCAATGGCACCATCTTGGCTCACTGCAACCTCTGCCTCACGGGTTCAAGCGATTGTACTGCCTCAGCCTCCCAGGTAGCTGGGACTACACCACACTGGGAGTACACCAGCTGCCACCATGCCTGGCTAATTTTTTATATTTTTAGTACAGACAGGGTTTCACTATATTGGCCAGGATGGTCTTGATCTCCTCACCTTGTGATCCTCTTGCCTTGGCCTCCCAAAGTGCTGGGATTACAGGCCTGAGCCACGATATATATTTTGTAAAGGAAGAAACATTTCAAAGGTACTCTGCTTGGTACAATAATGAAATATATAAATTGAGGAATAAAACAGAACCATGAAACATATTTATAACTGTATATGGAAAATACAGAGAATAATTTTTTTAATAACATATTTTGAAAACATTAACTAGGAATTTGAAAAGATGTCATTTGGCAGGCCAGTATGAACATACCTTCAATGCAGCAAGACAGGTTCCCCATAAGAAAAGTCAAAATCAGCGAAACTGAAACCACAAAGGTTCAATCTGCTGTGACCTTTCAAAAACTCAGCACAGACAGTGGCAGTTAGGACCAACGGTAGGAGAACCCTAATCCCATCACCATGGCGATAGGGCATAAACATTCCAGGGTGAAGGCACAGTCCACATTGGGAGGTCCAACTGCTGCCATGCAGACAGGTGTGCTTTTCCATGGAAAGGAAGGTCACTGAAGGCTCAGTGTTTTGTTTCGAAAACTGAATCTCAAGCCCCCAGATTATTATGCTGTGCTTCCTAAAATGAGTTCTGAGATTGGACGTACAGCACCCCAAAATATATATATATATTGAATTATATATATTATATATAGAATTACATATAATATATATAATAGATATAATTTCCGCTTACATCCTGCATCCTTATATTATATATATTATAAGAATATATAATGATATATAATTATATATATACAATTATATAATTATATATACAATTATTTTACATATAATATAATGACATATATTATATATTATTTATATTATATATTATATAATATAAATAATATATAATATATGAAATATCTCTTATATATAATATTATATGTCATATAAAGTATATAATATATCATTATATAATATATATAATATATAATATATCTTATGTTACATATATAATATAATATATATTATATGACATATAATAATAATATGACATATAGTATTATATAACAGATAATAATATAATACAATATATAATGTATTATGATATATAATATAATATATTGTATATTATGATATATTATATATAATATATTATGTGTAAAATAATATTATATATTATGATATATTATATAAAAGATGATATATTATATATTATGATATGTTATATATAATATAAATTTTGATATATCATATATTAAGATATATTATGATATAACATATATTATGATATGTTATATACAATAAAATATAATTTTATATAATATGATATATAATATATAATATATGATATATGAAATAATATATAATATATGATATTTGATTTCATATATATAATATATTACATATAATGTATGTATCATATGTAATCTATTTTACATTATATATAATCTATATATTATATTTACTATCGATTATATATAATGTATATGTTATATTTCATATATATTATATATTATATATTTTATATATAAGATGACATAATATATATGATATGACATATAATATATTATGTATATTATATATTACATATATACTATATATTATGTATTGTATATACTATATTATATATAATGTATATTATATATTATATATAATAAGTAATGTATATTTTATGTATTAAATGAATATATATTACATGTATTTATTACTTATATGATATATATGTTATATGTATGAAACATATGTAATATTTGTTATATATATTAAATATATGTAATATATGTTATATGTATATAATTTTGTTTAAACAGAGTCTTTTTCTGTTGCACAGGCTGGAATGCAATGGCACCATCTTGGCTCACTGCAACCTCTGCCTCACGGGTTCAAGCGATTGTACTGCCTCAGCCTCCCAGGTAGCTGGGACTACACCACACTGGGAGTACACCAGCTGCCACCATGCCTGGCTAATTTTTTATATTTTTAGTACAGACAGGGTTTCACTATATTGGCCAGGATGGTCTTGATCTCCTCAACTTGTGATCCTCTTGCCTTTCCTCCCAAAGTGGTGGGATTACAGGCCTGAGCCACGATATATATTTTGTAAAGGAAGAAACATTTCAAAGGTACTCTGCTTGGTACAATAATGATATATATAAATTGAGGAATAAAACAGAACCATGAAACATATTTATAACTGTATATGGAAAATACAGAGAATAATTTTTTTAATAACATATTTTGAAAACATTAACTAGGAATTTGAAAAGATGGCATTTGACAGGCCAGTATGAACATACCTTGAATGCAGCAAGACAGGTTCCCCATAAGAAAAATCAAAATCAGCGAAACTGAAACCACAAAGGTTCAATCTGCTGTGACCTTTCAAAAACTCAGCACAGACAGTGGCAGTTAGGACCAACGGTAGGAGATCCCTAATCCCATCACCATGGCGATAGGGCATAAACATTCCAGGGTGAAGGCACAGTCCACATTGGGAGGTCCAACTGCTGCCATGCAGACAGGTGTGCTTTTCCATGGAAAGGAAGGTCACTGAAGGCTCAGTGTTTTGTTTCAAACCTGAATCCCAAACCCACAGATTATTATGCTGTGCTTCCTAAAATGAGTTATGAGATGGGACATACAGCACCCAGAAATATATACATATATTTATAGAATTATATCTAATATATGTAATAGAAATAATTTCCCTTTACATCCTGAATCCTTATGTTATATATATTATAACAATATATAATGATATATATTTATTATATATATAATTATACATATAATTATATAATTATGTATATAATTATACATATAATTATATATGTATATAATTATTTTATATATAATGTAATGACATATTGTGTTATGATATTATATATAATATAATATAATATATAATATATAATATATAAAATATCTATTATATCTAATATATATGATATAAAATATATTATATATAATATATCATAATATAATATATATTATAATACAATATATAATATATCATAATATAATATATATAATACAATATATAGTATATCTTATATTATATACATAATATAATCTATATTATATAATATATAACATAATATATCATATACTATTATATAATATATAATGATATAATAAAATATATAATGCATTATGATATGTAATATATTATATAGTATTATATATTGTATATAATATATTATAATATATATCTGATAATATATATTATTATATATTATATGTAAGATAATATATATTATGATATATTATACATAATATGTATTATGATATATCATATGTTAGGATATATTATGATATATCATATATTATGATACATTATATAGAATATAATATAATTGTATATAATATATAGTATAGACTATATGCTATATGAAATAATATATAATATATGATATTTGATTTCATATATATAATATATTATATGTATAATGTATATATTACACGTAATATATATTATATATTATATATACTGTATATATTATGAGTAATATATATTATATTTTATATATTTTATATATACTATGACATAATATATATCAGATGACATATAATATATTATGTATATTATATATTACATATATACTACATATTATGTATTGTATATACTATATTATATATTTTATATATTATATAAATATGTATTACATGTATTTATTACGGATATGATATATATATGTTATATGCATGAAATATATGTAATATTTGTTATATATATTAAATATATGTAATCTATGTTCTTTGTATATAATTTTTTTTAAACAGAGTCTTTTTCTGTTGCACAGGCTGGAATGCAATGGCGCCATCTTGGCTCACTGCAACCTCTGCCACACGGGTTCAAGCGATTGTCCTGCCTCAGCCTGTGAGGTAGCTGGGACTACACCACACTGGGAGTACACCAGCTGCCACCATGCCTGGCTAATTTTTTATATTTTTAGTAGAGACAGGGTTTCACTATATTGGCCAGGATGGTCTTGATCTCCTCACCTTGTGATCCTCTTGCCTTGGCCTCCCAAAGTGCTGGGATTACAGTCCTGAGCCACGATATATATTTTGTAAAGGAAGAAACATTTCAAAGGTACTCTGCTTGGTACAATAATGAAATATATAAATTGAGGAATAAAACAGAACCATGAAACATATTTATAACTGTATATGGAAAATACAGAGAATAATTTTTTTAATAACATATTTTGAAAACATTAACTAGGAATTTGAAAAGATGGCATTTGACAGGCCAGTATGAACATACCTTGAATGCAGCAAGACAGGTTCCCCATAAGAAAAATCAAAATCAGCGAAACTGAAACCACAAAGGTTCAATCTGCTGTGACCTTTCAAAAACTCAGCACAGACAGTGGCAGTTAGGACCAACGGTAGGAGAACCCTAATCCCATCACCATGGCGATAGGGCATAAACATTCCAGGGTGAAGGCACAGTCCACATTGGGAGGTCCAACTGCTGCCATGCAGACAGGTGTGCTTTTCCATGTAAAGGAAGGTCACTGAAGGCTCAGTGTTTTGTTTCGAAAACTGAATCCCAAGCCCCCAGATTATTATGCTGTGCTTCCTAAAATGAGTTCTGAGATGGGACATACAGCACCCCAAAATATATATATATATTGAATTATATATATTATATATAGAATTACATATTATATATATAATAGATATAATTTCCCCTTACATCCTGCATCCTTATATTATATATTATATAAGAATATATAATGATATATAATTATATATACACAATTATATAATTATATATACAATTATTTTACATATAATATAATGACATATATTATATATTATTTATATTATATATAATATAATATAAATAATATATAATATATGAAATATCTATTATATATAATATTATATGTGATATAAAGTATATAATATATCACTATATAATATATATAACAAAATATATAATATATCTTAGGTTACATATATAATATAATATATTATATGATATATAATAATATGACATATAGTATTATATAACAGATAATAATATAATACAATATATAATGTATTATGATATATAATATAATATAATATATTGTATATTATGATATATTATATATAATATATTATGTGTAAGATAATATTATATATTATGATATATTATATAAAAGATGATATATTATATATTATGATATGTTATATATAATATAAATTTTGATATATCATATATTAAGATATATTATGATATAACATATATTATGATATGTTATATACAATAAAATATAATTTTATATAATATGATATATAATATATAATATATGATATATGAAATAATATATAATATATGATATTTGATTTCATATATATAATATATTACATATAATGTATGTATCATATGTAATCTATTTTACATTATATGTAATCTATATATTATATTTACTATCGATTATATATAATGTATATGTTATATTTCATATATATTATATATTATATATTTTATATATAAGATGACATAATATATATGATATGACATATAATATATTATGTATATTATATATTACATATATACTATATATTATGTATTGTATATACTATATTATATATAATGTATATTATATATTATATATAATAAGTAATGTATATTTTATGTATTAAATGAATATATATTACATGTATTTATTACTTATATGATATATATGTTATATGTATGAAACATATGTAATATTTGTTATATATATTAAATATATGTTATATGTATATAATTTTGTTTAAACAGAGTCTTTTTCTGTTGCACAGGCTGGAATGCAATGGCACCATCTTGGCTCACTGCAACCTCTGCCTCACGGGTTCAAGCGATTGTACTGCCTCAGCCTCCCAGGTAGCTGGGACTACACCACACTGGGAGTACACCAGCTGCCACCATGCCTGGCTAATTTTTTATATTTTTAGTACAGACAGGGTTTCACTATATTGGCCAGGATGGTCTTGATCTCCTCAACTTGTGATCCTCTTGCCTTTCCTCCCAAAGTGGTGGGATTACAGGCCTGAGCCACGATATATATTTTGTAAAGGAAGAAACATTTCAAAGGTACTCTGCTTGGTACAATAATGATATATATAAATTGAGGAATAAAACAGAACCATGAAACATATTTATAACTGTATATGGAAAATACAGAGAATAATTTTTTTAATAACATATTTTGAAAACATTAACTAGGAATTTGAAAAGATGGCATTTGACAGGCCAGTATGAACATACCTTGAATGCAGCAAGACAGGTTCCCCATAAGAAAAATCAAAATCAGCGAAACTGAAACCACAAAGGTTCAATCTGCTGTGACCTTTCAAAAACTCAGCACAGACAGTGGCAGTTAGGACCAACGGTAGGAGATCCCTAATCCCATCACCATGGCGATAGGGCATAAACATTCCAGGGTGAAGGCACAGTCCACATTGGGAGGTGCAACTGCTGCCATGCAGACAGGTGTGCTTTTCCATGGAAAGGAAGGTCACTGAAGGCTCAGTGTTTTGTTTCAAACCTGAATCCCAAACCCACAGATTATTATGCTGTGCTTCCTAAAATGAGTTATGAGATGGGACATACAGCACCCAGAAATATATACATATATTTATAGAATTATATATAATATATATAATAGAAATAATTTCCCTTTACATCCTGAATCCTTATGTTATATATATTATAACAATATATAATGATATATATTTATTATATATATAATTATACATATAATTATATGATTATGTATATAATTATACATATAATTATATAATTATATATATAATTATTTTATATATAATGTAATGACATATTGTTATGATATTATATATAATATAATATAATATATAATATATAATATATAAAATATCTATTATATCTAATATATATGATATAAAATATATTATATATCATATATCACAATATAATATATATTATAATACAATATATAATATATCATAATATAATATATATAATACAATATATAGTATATCTTATATTATATACATAATATAATTTATATTATATAATATATAACATAATATAACATATACTATTATATAATATATAATGATATAATAAAATATATAATGCATTATGATATGTAATATATTATATAGTATGATATATTGTATATAATATATTATAATATATATCTGATAATATATATTATATATTATATATAAGATAATATATATTATGATATATTATACATAATATGTATTATGATATATCATATCTTAGGATATATTATGATATATCATATATTACGATATGTTATATAGAATATAATATAATTGTATATAATATATAGTATAGACTATATGCTATATGAAATAATATATAATATATGATATTTGATTTCATATATATAATATATTATATGTATAATGTATATATTACACATATATATTATATATTATATATAATGTATATATTATGAGTAATATATATTATATTTTATATATTTTATATATACTATGACATAATATATATGAGATGACATATAATATATTATGTATATTATATATTACATATATACTACATATTATGTATTGTATATACTATATTATATATTTTATATATTATATAAATATGTATTACATGTATTTATTACGGATATGATATATATATGTTATATGCATGAAACATATGTAATATTTGTTATATATATTAAATATATGTAACATATGTTATATGTATATAATTTTTTTTAAACAGAGTCTTTTTCTGTTGCACAGGCTGGAATGCAATGGCGCCATCTTGGCTCACTGCAACCTCTGCCACACGGGTTCAAGCGATTGTCCTGCCTCAGCCTGTGAGGTAGCTGGGACTACACCACACTGGGAGTACACCAGCTGCCACCATGCCTGGCTAATTTTTTATATTTTTAGTAGAGACAGGGTTTCACTATATTGGCCAGGATGGTCTTGATCTCCTCACCTTGTGATCCTCTTGCCTTGGCCTCCCAAAGTGCTGGGATTACAGTCCTGAGCCACGATATATATTTTGTAAAGGAAGAAACATTTCAAAGGTACTCTGCTTGGTACAATAATGAAATATATAAATTGAGGAATAAAACAGAACCATGAAACATATTTATAACTGTATATGGAAAATACAGAGAATAATTTTTTTAATAACATATTTTGAAAACATTAACTAGGAATTTGAAAAGATGGCATTTGACAGGCCAGTATGAACATACCTTGAATGCAGCAAGACAGGTTCCCCATAAGAAAAATCAAAATCAGCGAAACTGAAACCACAAAGGTTCAATCTGCTGTGACCTTTCAAAAACTCAGCACAGACAGTGGCAGTTAGGACCAACGGTAGGAGAACCCTAATCCCATCACCATGGCGATAGGGCATAAACATTCCAGGGTGAAGGCACAGTCCACATTGGGAGGTCCAACTGCTGCCATGCAGACAGGTGTGCTTTTCCATGTAAAGGAAGGTCACTGAAGGCTCAGTGTTTTGTTTCGAAAACTGAATCCCAAGCCCCCAGATTATTATGCTGTGCTTCCTAAAATGAGTTCTGAGATGGGACATACAGCACCCCAAAATATATATATATATTGAATTATATATATTATATATAGAATTACATATTATATATATAATAGATATAATTTCCCCTTACATCCTGCATCCTTATATTATATATTATATAAGAATATATAATGATATATAATTATATATATACAATTATATAATTATATATACAATTATTTTACATATAATATAATGACATATATAATATATTATTTATATTATATATAATATAATATAAATAATATATAATATATGAAATATCTATTATATATAATATTATATGTGATATAAAGTATATAATATATCATTATATAATATAAATAACAAAATATATAATATATCTTAGGTTACATATATAATATAATATATTATATGATATATAATAATATGACATATAGTATTATATAACAGATAATAATATAATACAATATATAATGTATTATGATATATAATATAATATAATATACTGTATATTATGATATATTATATATAATATATTATGTGTAAGATAATATTATATATTATGATATATTATATAAAAGATGATATATTATATATTATGATATGTTATATATAATATAAATTTTGATATATCATATATTAAGATATATTATGATATAACATATATTATGATATGTTATATACAATAAAATATAATTTTATATAATATGATATATAATATATAATATATGATATATGAAATAATATATAATATATGATATTTGATTTCATATATATAATATATTACATATAATGTATGTATCATATGTAATCTATTTTACATTATATGTAATCTATATATTATATTTACTATCGATTATATATAATGTATATGTTATATTTCATATATATTATATATTATATATTTTATATATAAGATGACATAATATATATGATATGACATATAATATATTATGTATATTATATATTACATATATACTATATATTATGTATTGTATATACTATATTATATATAATGTATATTATATATTATATATAATAAGTAATGTATATTTTATGTATTAAATGAATATATATTACATGTATTTATTACTTATATGATATATATGTTATATGTATGAAACATATGTAATATTTGTTATATATGTTAAATATATGTTATATGTATATAATTTTGTTTAAACAGAGTCTTTTTCTGTTGCACAGGCTGGAATGCAATGGCACCATCTTGGCTCACTGCAACCTCTGCCTCACGGGTTCAAGCGATTGTACTGCCTCAGCCTCCCAGGTAGCTGGGACTACACCACACTGGGAGTACACCAGCTGCCACCATGCCTGGCTAATTTTTTATATTTTTAGTACAGACAGGGTTTCACTATATTGGCCAGGATGGTCTTGATCTCCTCAACTTGTGATCCTCTTGCCTTTCCTCCCAAAGTGGTGGGATTACAGGCCTGAGCCACGATATATATTTTGTAAAGGAAGAAACATTTCAAAGGTACTCTGCTTGGTACAATAATGATATATATAAATTGAGGAATAAAACAGAACCATGAAACATATTTATAACTGTATATGGAAAATACAGAGAATAATTTTTTTAATAACATATTTTGAAAACATTAACTAGGAATTTGAAAAGATGGCATTTGACAGGCCAGTATTAACATACCTTGAATGCAGCAAGACAGGTTCCCCATAAGAAAAATCAAAATCAGCGAAACTGAAACCACAAAGGTTCAATCTGCTGTGACCTTTCAAAAACTCGGCACAGACAGTGGCAGTTAGGACCAACGGTAGGAGATCCCTAATCCCATCACCATGGCGATAGGGCATAAACATTCCAGGGTGAAGGCACAGTCCACATTGGGAGGTCCAACTGCTGCCATGCAGACAGGTGTGCTTTTCCATGTAAAAGAAGGTCACTGAAGGCTCAGTGTTTTGTTTCAAACCTGAATCCCAAACCCACAGATTATTATGCTGTGCTTCCTAAAATGAGTTATGAGATGGGACATACAGCACCCAGAAATATATACATATATTTATAGAATTATATATAATATATATAATAGAAATAATTTCCCTTTACATCCTGAATCCTTATGTTATATATATTATAACAATATATAATGATATATATTTATTATATATATAATTATACATATAATTATATAATTATGTATATAATTATACATATAATTATATAATTATATATATAATTATTTTATATATAATGTAATGACATATTATGTTATGATATTATATATAATATAATATAATATATAATATATAATATATAAAATATCTATTATATCTAATATATATGATATAAAATATATTATATATCATATATCACAATATAATATATATTATAATACAATATATAATATATCATAATATAATATATATAATACAATATATAGTATATCTTATATTATATACATAATATAATTTATATTATATAATATATATAATAATATAACATGTACTATTATATAATATATAATGATATAATAAAATATATACTGCATTATGATATGTAATATATTATATAGTATGATATATTGTATATAATATATTATAATATATATCTGATAATATATATTATATATTATATATAAGATAATATATATTATGATATATTATACATAATATGTATTATGATATATCATATCTTAGGATATATTATGATATATCATATATTACGATATGTTATATAGAATATAATATAATTGTATATAATATATAGTATAGACTATATGCTATATGAAATAATATATAATATATGATATTTGATTTCATATATATAATATATTATATGTGTAATGTATATATTACACATATATATTTTATATTATATATAATGTATATATTATGAGTAATATATATTATATTTTATATATTTTATATATACTATGACATAATATATATGAGATGACATATAATATATTATGTATATTATATATTACATATATACTACATATTATGTATTGTATATACTATATTATATATTTTATATATTATATAAATATGTATTACATGTATTTATTACGGATATGATATATATATGTTATATGCATGAAATATATGTAATATTTGTTATATATATTAAATATATGTAACATATGTTATATGTATATAATTTTTTTTAAACAGAGTCTTTTTCTGTTGCACAGGCTGGAATGCAATGGCGCCATCTTGGCTCACTGCAACCTCTGCCACACGGGTTCAAGCGATTGTCCTGCCTCAGCCTGTGAGGTAGCTGGGACTACACCACACTGGGAGTACACCAGCTGCCACCATGCCTGGCTAATTTTTTATATTTTTAGTAGAGACAGGGTTTCACTATATTGGCCAGGATGGTCTTGATCTCCTCACCTTGTGATCCTCTTGCCTTGGCCTCCCAAAGTGCTGGGATTACAGTCCTGAGCCACGATATATATTTTGTAAAGGAAGAAACATTTCAAAGGTACTCTGCTTGGTACAATAATGAAATATATAAATTGAGGAATAAAACAGAACCATGAAACATATTTATAACTGTATATGGAAAATACAGAGAATAATTTTTTTAATAACATATTTTGAAAACATTAACTAGGAATTTGAAAAGATGGCATTTGACAGGCCAGTATGAACATACCTTGAATGCAGCAAGACAGGTTCCCCATAAGAAAAATCAAAATCAGCGAAACTGAAACCACAAAGGTTCAATCTGCTGTGACCTTTCAAAAACTCAGCACAGACAGTGGCAGTTAGGACCAACGGTAGGAGAACCCTAATCCCATCACCATGGCGATAGGGCATAAACATTCCAGGGTGAAGGCACAGTCCACATTGGGAGGTCCAACTGCTGCCATGCAGACAGGTGTGCTTTTCCATGTAAAGGAAGGTCACTGAAGGCTCAGTGTTTTGTTTCGAAAACTGAATCCCAAGCCCCCATATTATTATGCTGTGCTTCCTAAAATGAGTTCTGAGATGGGACATACAGCACCCCAAAATATATATATATATTGAATTATATATATTATATATAGAATTACATATTATATATATAATAGATATAATTTCCCCTTACATCCTGCATCCTTATATTATCTATTATATAAGAATATATAATGATATACAATTATATATATACAATTATATAATTATATATACAATTATTTTACATATAATATAATGACATATATTATATATTATTTATAATATATATAATATAATATAAATAATATATAATATATGAAATATCTATTATATATAATATTATATGTCATATAAAGTATATAATATATCATTATATAATATAAATAACAAAATATATAATATATCTTAGGTTACATATATAATATAATATATTATATGATATATAATAATATGACATATAGTATTATATAACAGATAATAATATAATACAATATATAATGTATTATGATATATAATATAATATAATATATTGTATATTATGATATATTATATATAATATATTATGTGTAAGATAATATTATATATTATGATATATTATATAAAAGATGATATATTATATATTATGATATGTTATATATAATATAAATTTTGATATATCATATATTAAGATATATTATGATATAACATATATTATGATATGTTATATACAATAAAATATAATTTTATATAATATGATATATAATATATAATATATGATATATGAAATAATATATAATATATGATATTTGATTTCATATATATAATATATTACATATAATGTATGTATCATATGTAATCTATTTTACATTATATGTAATCTATATATTATATTTACTATCGATTATATATAATGTATATGTTATATTTCATATATATTATATATTATATATTTTATATATAAGATGACATAATATATATGATATGACATATAATATATTATGTATATTATATATTACATATATACTATATATTATGTATTGTATATACTATATTATATATAATGTATATTATATATTATATATAATAAGTAATGTATATTTTATGTATTAAATGAATATATATTACATGTATTTATTACTTATATGATATATATGTTATATGTATGAAACATATGTAATATTTGTTATATATATTAAATATATGTTATATGTATATAATTTTGTTTAAACAGAGTCTTTTTCTGTTGCACAGGCTGGAATGCAATGGCACCATCTTGGCTCACTGCAACCTCTGCCTCACGGGTTCAAGCGATTGTACTGCCTCAGCCTCCCAGGTAGCTGGGACTACACCACACTGGGAGTACACCAGCTGCCACCATGCCTGGCTAATTTTTTATATTTTTAGTACAGACAGGGTTTCACTATATTGGCCAGGATGGTCTTGATCTCCTCAACTTGTGATCCTCTTGCCTTTCCTCCCAAAGTGGTGGGATTACAGGCCTGAGCCACGATATATATTTTGTAAAGGAAGAAACATTTCAAAGGTACTCTGCTTGGTACAATAATGATATATATAAATTGAGGAATAAAACAGAACCATGAAACATATTTATAACTGTATATGGAAAATACAGAGAATAATTTTTTTAATAACATATTTTGAAAACATTAACTAGGAATTTGAAAAGATGGCATTTGACAGGCCAGTATGAACATACCTTGAATGCAGCAAGACAGGTTCCCCATAAGAAAAATCAAAATCAGCGAAACTGAAACCACAAAGGTTCAATCTGCTGTGACCTTTCAAAAACTCAGCACAGACAGTGGCAGTTAGGACCAACGGTAGGAGATCCCTAATCCCATCACCATGGCGATAGGGCATAAACATTCCAGGGTGAAGGCACAGTCCACATTGGGAGGTCCAACTGCTGCCATGCAGACAGGTGTGCTTTTCCATGGAAAGGAAGGTCACTGAAGGCTCAGTGTTTTGTTTCAAACCTGAATCCCAAACCCACAGATTATTATGCTGTGCTTCCTAAAATGAGTTATGAGATGGGACATACAGCACCCAGAAATATATACATATATTTATAGAATTATATCTAATATATGTAATAGAAATAATTTCCCTTTACATCCTGAATCCTTATGTTATATATATTATAACAATATATAATGATATATATTTATTATATATATAATTATACATATAATTATATAATTATGTATATAATTATACATATAATTATATATGTATATAATTATTTTATATATAATGTAATGACATATTGTGTTATGATATTATATATAATATAATATAATATATAATATATAATATATAATATATCTATTATATCTAATATATATGATATAAAATATATTATATATAATATATCATAATATAATATATATTATAATACAATATATAATATATCATAATATAATATATATAATACAATATATAGTATATCTTATATTATATACATAATATAATCTATATTATATAATATATAACATAATATATCATATACTATTATATAATATATAATGATATAATAAAATATATAATGCATTATGATATGTAATATATTATATAGTATGATATATTGTATATAATATATTATAATATATATCTGATAATATATATTATATATTATATATAAGATAATATATATTATGATATATTATACATAATATGTATTATGATATATCATATCTTAGGATATATTATGATATATCATATATTACGATATGTTATATAGAATATAATATAATTGTATATAATATATAGTATAGACTATATGCTATATGAAATAATATATAATATATGATATTTGATTTCATATATATAATATATTATATGTATAATGTATATATTACACATATATATTATATATTATATATAATGTATATATTATGAGTAATATATATTATATTTTATATATTTTATATATACTATGACATAATATATATGAGATGACATATAATATATTATGTATATTATATATTACATATATACTACATATTATGTATTGTATATACTATATTACATATTTTATATATTATATAAATATGTATTACATGTATTTATTACGGATATGATATATATATGTTATATGCATGAAATATATGTAATATTTGTTATATATATTAAATATATGTAACATATGTTATATGTATATAATTTTTTTTAAACAGAGTCTTTTTCTGTTGCACAGGCTGGAATGCAATGGCGCCATCTTGGCTCACTGCAACCTCTGCCACACGGGTTCAAGCGATTGTCCTGCCTCAGCCTGTGAGGTAGCTGGGACTACACCACACTGGGAGTACACCAGCTGCCACCATGCCTGGCTAATTTTTTATATTTTTAGTAGAGACAGGGTTTCACTATATTGGCCAGGATGGTCTTGATCTCCTCACCTTGTGATCCTCTTGCCTTGGCCTCCCAAAGTGCTGGGATTACAGTCCTGAGCCACGATATATATTTTGTAAAGGAAGAAACATTTCAAAGGTACTCTGCTTGGTACAATAATGAAATATATAAATTGAGGAATAAAACAGAACCATGAAACATATTTATAACTGTATATGGAAAATACAGAGAATAATTTTTTTAATAACATATTTTGAAAACATTAACTAGGAATTTGAAAAGATGGCATTTGACAGGCCAGTATGAACATACCTTGAATGCAGCAAGACAGGTTCCCCATAAGAAAAATCAAAATCAGCGAAACTGAAACCACAAAGGTTCAATCTGCTGTGACCTTTCAAAAACTCAGCACAGACAGTGGCAGTTAGGACCAACGGTAGGAGAACCCTAATCCCATCACCATGGCGATAGGGCATAAACATTCCAGGGTGAAGGCACAGTCCACATTGGGAGGTCCAACTGCTGCCATGCAGACAGGTGTGCTTTTCCATCTACGGGAAGGTCATTGAAGGCTCAGTGTTTTGTTTCAGAAACTGATTCCCAAGCCCACACATTATTATACTGTGCTTCTTAAAATAAGTTATGAGATGGGAAATACGGCACCCCCAAATATATATACATATAATTATATACAATATAATATATATGATAGATATAATTTCCTTCTACATCGTGCATCTTTATGTTACTTATATAACATTATATAAAATATAATTATATATAATACAATTGCTATTATAATAATATAAAATATAAATTACTATATTATATATTGTGTATAATATATAATGTGTGTTATATATTATACAGTACAATAATATGTAATATATATTATATATAATATAATACATAACATATATCACATATAATATATAATATTACATTTGATATATAATATATATTATATAATATATCACATTATAAGTTATACAATATAGTATATTTAACCTATATTATATAATATCTAATGTTATATAATTTATAATGATAATATAATATAATATATAATATATTATGATATTTCATATAGAATATAATACAATATAATATATTATATATTATTAAATATTATATATAAGATAATACAATATAATATATTATATATTATGATATATAACATATAATAAAATATAATGTAATTATGTAAAATACAATATATTCTATATTATATATCATATATCATATATCATAAATATTATATATCATATATCATAGATATTATATATAATATATCATATATTATATACAATATATGATATATTACATATTATATGTCATACATTATGTAATATGTTAGATATGATATATTATATATCATACATTATGTATTACATGATATATATTATGTAATATGATATATATTGTATGATATATAATATTAAAGATTATATATAATATATCATATATTATATTATATATATCATATGATATATAATATATTATATATGTCACATAATATAATACATATATGTCATATTATATATGATATATAATATATATAATTCTATATATTTATAATTATATATACTTTATATATCATATATATAATTATATATAATATATAATTATATATATTTATAATTATGCATACTTTACATACAATATACATAATTATATATATTATATATAATTATATGTATAATTATATATATAATTATAATATATATAATTTTATATATAATATATAATACATAATATTATATATTATATGTAATATATATTATTAGACATATAATGTATATGATATGACATATAATATATATTATGTATCCTATATATTACTTATATATTATATATTATACATGATATATATAATATATATTATATACATATAATTTTTTTGAGACAGAGACTTTTTCTGTTGCACAGGCCAGATTGCAATGGCGCCATCTTGGCTCACTGCAATCTCTGCCTCATTGGTTCAAGCGATTTTTCTGCCTCAGCCTCCCCGGAAGCTGGGAGTACACCACACTCCGACTACTCCAGCTGCCACCATGCCTGGCTAATTTTTTGTATTTTTAGTAGAGACAGGGTTTGACTATATTGGCCAGGATGGTGTTGATCTCCTCACCTTGTGATCCTCTGTCTTGGCCTCCCAAAGTGCTGCGATTACAGGCCTGAGCCAAGATACATATTTTTTAAAGGAAGAAAAATTTCTAAGGTACTCTGCTTGTTACAATAATCAAATATGTAAATTGGGGAATAAAACATAACCATGAAACATATATATAACTGCATATGGAAAACAGAGAGGATAATTTTTTATGTAACATATTCTGAAAGCATTAACTAGTAATTTGAAAAGATGGCATTTGACAGGCCAGTAAACATACCTTGAATGCAGCAAGATAGGTTCCCCATAAGAAAAATCAAAATGAGGGAAAATGAAACCACAAAGGTTCAATCTGCTCTGACGTTTGAAAAACTCAGCACAGACAGTGGCACTTAGGACCAACGGCAGGAGATCCCTTATCCCATCACCATGGCGACACGGCATAAACATTCCAGGGTGAAGACACAATCCACATTGGGAGGTCCAACTTCTGCCGTGCAGACAGCTGTGCTTTTACATGTACAGGAAGGTCATTGAAGGCTCAGTGGTTTGTTTCAAAAACTAAATCCCAAGCCCACCCATTATTATGCTGTGCTTCTTAAAATAAGTTTTGAGATGGGAAATAGGGCACCCAAAAAATATATATGTAATTATATATAATATATATGTAATTATATATAATATATATAATTATATGTATTACAATATATATAATTATATATAATATATACATAATAATATACATTATAATATATAATTATATATATAATAATACATATAATATATAATTTCCTTTTACATCCTGCATCCTTATATTATATACAATATATTATATAGTATAATAATGCATAATAATATGTAATTATATATAGTATATAATATATATAATTACATAATTATATACATAATATATAATATATATAATTATATAATTATATACATAATATATAATATATATAATTATATAATTATATACATAATATATATATTATATAATTATATACATAATTAAATACTTAATTATACATAATTATATACATAATTATATGTAATTATATAATTATGTATATAGTTATATGTTTTATAATAATAAATAATATATGTTATATATTATGTATAATATAATATACTCTATAATATATAACATATATAATACATAATATATATTATATATAACATACCATAATATAAGATGTATTATAACATAATATATATAATATATATTACATTGCATATATAATAAAATATATAATCTTATATAATACATAATAATATAATATAATATATAATATATTATGATATGTGTAATATCATATTATAAAATATATATTATTATTTATTATATATAATATAATATAATATATTATATTGTACATTATGATATATTATATATAATATAATATTATATTATCTGTAATATACTATATAATATATGATATATTATATATAGTATATAACATATATATTATATACTATATGATATATAGTATATAACATATGTATTATATAATATATGATATATAGTATATAACATACATATTATATAGTATATATTATATAATATGTATAATATATGATATATGATATAATATATATAATATATGATATATTATATATTATATAACATACATCATATATTATATATTATACAATATGATATATGATATATAATATACAATACATTATATATGTCACATAATGTAATATAGAACATATTATATATAATATATATGATATATATTACATATAATATATATAATATATAATATATGATATATATTATATATAACATATATGATATATTATATATCACATATATGATATGTATGATATATAATATACAATATAATATATATGATACATAATAGATATTAAATATATGTTATATATTATATATTATATGTATTATATATAATACATATTTTTAATTATATATAATATATTATATGTAGTATATATCATTTATTATATATTATATCTATAATATATAATATGTATTATATAATATATAATATAGATTATATAATATAAATTACATATCAGATATATATTATATGTAAAATATATTATATATTATACATATAATATATATAATGTGACCTATAATATATATGACATATAATATATATTATATATATTACATATATAATATATATTATATATATTATATATAGATAATTTTTTTATACAGAGACTTTTTCTCTTGCACAGGCTCTAGTGCAATGGCGCCATCTTTCCTCTCTGCAACCTCTGCCTCTCGGGTTCAAGCGATTGTCTTGTCTCAACCTCCCAGGTAGCTGGACTACACCACACTGGGACTGCACCAGCTGCCACCATGAGTGGGTAATTTTTTGTATTTTTAGTAGAGACAGGGTTTCACTGTATTTGCCAGGGTGGTCTTGATCTCATCACCTTGTGATCCTCTTGCCTTGGCCTCCCAAAGTGCTGGGATTACAGGCCTGAGCCAAGATACGTATTTGTTACAGGAAGAAAAATTTCAAATGTACTCTGCTTGATACAATAATCAATTATATAAATTGAGGAATAAAACGTAACCATGAAACATACTTATAACTTCATATGGAAAATATAGAGGATAATTTTTTAAATAACATATTTCAAAAGCATTAACTAGTAATTTGAAAAGATCGCATTTGACAGGCCAGTATGAACATACCTTGAATGCAGCAAGACAGGTTCCCCATAAGAAAAATCAAAATGAGGGAAAATAAAACCACAAAGGTTAAATCTGCTCTGACCTTTGAAAAACTCAGCACAGACAGTGGCACTTAGGACCAAGGGAAGGAGATCCCTAATCCCATCACCATGGCGATAGGGCATAAACATTCCACGATGAAGGCACAATCCACACTGTGAGGTCCAACTGCTGCCATGCAGACAGGTGTGCTTTTACATGTACAGGAAGTTCATTGATCAGTGTTTTGTTTCAAAAACTGAATCCGAAGTCCACACATTATTGTGCTGTGTTTCTGAAAATAAGTTATGAGATGGGAAATAGGGCACCCCCAAATATATATATATATATATATTTATAATTATATATAATGTAAAATATATAATATATATAACACATATATAATTTCCTTTTGCATCCTGCATCCTTGTATTATGTATAACATATATATAACATATATAATATATTATTATTTCTATAATATAATATATATAATTATATATATAATTATATCTGTAATGTAATAATATATAATATATAATGTGTATAATATGATATAGTACATAATATATAATATATATTATAATATAATATATTATATTGTATACTATATTATATAATATATCATATAATATATATTAGAATATATCATAATATATATTATATATAATATTGTATATAATATATATAATATTATATAATACGATATATAATATATATTATATGATATATAATAATAATATAATATACAGTATATTATGATATATATATTATATAATATTTATCATATATATCATATCTTATATATAATATAACATATATTATATTTAATACATATCATATATTATATTAAATATATATCATATATTATATATAGTATATATCATATATTATATATAATATATATCATATAATAAATAATATATATCATTCATTATACTATGTATTATATATAATATGGTATATATTATATATAGTGTATATAATATTATATATTATGTATAGTGTATATAATATTGTATATATTATATATAGTGTATATAATATGGTATATATTATACATAATATTATGTATAATATATGGTCTGTATTATATGTATTATATGGTATATAGTATATGTAATATATGGTATATATTATGTATTATGTTATATATTATATGATTTATATATTATATATAATATTATATAATGTATATTATATAAATTATTATGTAATTTATATTATACAATATGTTATATAATGTATAAATTGTATAATATATTATATATATCATATATAATATATGATATATAATATATAGTATGTATTATATATCATATATTATATATGATATATAGTTATATATCATATATAATAGATAATATATTACACATTATATATTATATATTATATATAACATATAATACATAATATATATTATATATGTCATATAATATAATGTATATTATATGTCTTATCATATATTATATATTGTGTACATAATATATTTTGTATAAGATATATATTATGTATCATATATTGTATATTATATAGTGTATGTATATTATGTATATAATACATTATATATAATATACCATATATAATATGACATATAATATATATTATGTATATTATTTAATATATAGTATATAATATGACATATAATATATATTATGTATATGATATATTAGATATTATATATTATATATGTCATATGTATATAATTTTTTAGACAGAGTCTTTTTCTGTTGCACAGGCTGGGGTGCCATGGCACCACCTTGGCTCACTGCAACCTCTGCTTCACGGGTTCAAGCTATTGTCCTGCCTCAGCCTCCCAGGTAGCTGGGACTACACCACCCTGTGAGTACACCAGCTGCCACCATGGCTGGCTAATTTTTCGTATTTTTAGAGGAGACAGGGTTTCACTATATTGGCCAGGATGGTCTTGATCTCCTCACCTTGTGATCCTCTTGCCTTGGCCTCCCAAAGTGTTTGGATTACAGGCCTGAGCCAAGATACATATTTTTTAAAGGAAGAAATATTTCAAAGGTACTCTGCTTGGTATAATAATCAAATATGTAAATTGAGGTATAAAACATAACCATGAAACTTATTTATAACTGTATATGGAAAATACGGAGGATAATTTTTTAAATTTCATATTTTGAAAGCATTAGCTAGTAATTTGAAAAGATCGCATTTTACAGGCCAGTATGAACATACCTTGAATGCAGCAAGACATGTTCCCCATAAGAAAAATCAAAATCAGGGAATATGAAACCACAAAGGTTCAATCTGCTGTGACCTTTGAAAAACTCAGCACAGACAGTGGCACTTAGGACCAACGGCAGGAGATCCCTAATCCCATCACCATGGCGATAGGGCATAAACATTCCAGGGTGAAGACACAATCCACATTGGGAGGTCCACCTGCTGCCATGCAGAAACGTGTGCTTTTCCATATACAGGAATGTCATTGAAGGCTCAGTGTTTTGTTTCAAAAACTGAATCCCAACCTCACACATTATTATGCTGTGCTTCTTACAGTAAGTTATGAGGTGGGAAATAAGGCACCCCCAAATATAAGCAATAGTGAGAGTTTCAAATTGAAGAGAGGCACAACTGATACGTTGAGAATAAACAGAGATTCCATTCTGTTTTTTCTTTGTCAACTTTTATGTTAGATTCAGGGTGTACATGTGCAGGTTTATTTCCTGGGTATATTGTGTGGTGCTGAGGTTTGGGGTGTGAATGATCCCAACACCCTGGTACTGAACATGGTACTCAGCAGTTTTTCAACCTTTTCCTTCCTCCCTCCCCATCTTAGCAGTACCTAGTGTCTATTGTCACCATCTTCATGTCCGTGGCTACTCAGAATTTAGCTCCTACTTATAGGAACGTGAAGCGTTTGTTTTCTTTTACTGCATTAGTTCACTTCGTGGATTCCAGCTCTAGACATTTTCCCTCAAAGAACATAATTTCATTCTTTTTTGTGGTTGCATAGTATTCCATGGTCTATATGTACCACATTTTTATCCAGTCCACTGTTGATGGGCACCTAGGTTGATCCCATGTCTTTGCTAATGTGAATAGTGTTGCAATAAACATATAAGTGCATACGTCTTTTTGGTAGAATGATTTGTTTTCTTTTGGATACATATTCAGTAATGAGACTGCTGGGTTGAATGTTAGTTCTGTTTTATGTTCTTTGAGAAATCTCCAAATTGCTTTCCACAGTGGCTGAACTAACCTACATTCCCACCAAAGGTGTATAAGCATTCCCTTTTCTCCTTATCCTTTCCAGTATCTGCTATTTTTTTTTGACTTTTTAAAAATAGCCATTCTGACTGGTGACAGATAATATCTCATTGTGGTTTTGATTTGCATTTCTCTCGTGATTAGTGATGATGAGCATTTTTTTCATGTGTGTTGGCTGCATGTGTGTCTCCTTCTGAGAAGTGTCTATGTCTTTTGCCCCTTTTTAAATGGTGTTGTGTTTTGCTTGTTGAATTATGTTCCTTATAGATTCTAAATATTAGACCTTTGTTGGATGCATAGTTTGTGAATAATTTCCCCCATTCTGTAGGTTGTTTACTCTGCTGATGGTTTCCTTTGCTGCGTGGCAGCTCTTTAGTTTAATTAGGTCCCATTTGTCAACTTTTGCTTTTGTTGCAATTTCTTTTGAAGACTTAGTCATGAATTATTTCCCATAGCCCATATCCAGAATGGTACTTTTGAAGTTTTTCTTCTAGGATTATTGTAGTTTGAGGTCTTAAATTTAAATCTTTAATCAAACCTGAGTTAATTTCTGTATATGGTGGAAAGGTGACCAGTTTTTTGTTTTTTGTTTTTCTTTTTGTTTGTTTGTTTTTTGAGAGGTAGTCTTCCTCTGTCACCAGGCTGTAGCAGAGTGGCACCATCTCAGCTCACAGCAACCTCCACCTGCCGGGTTCAAGTGATTCTCCTGCCTCAGCTTCCTGAGTCGCTGGGATTACAGGCACGTGCCACCACACCCAGCTAATTTTTGTATTTTTCGTAGAGACAGGGTTTCACCATGTTGGCTGGGCTGGATTCGATCTTCTGACCTTGTGATCCTCCCACCTTGGCCTCCCAAAGTGCTGGGATCACAGTCGTGAGCCACTGTGCCTGGCCAATAAGGTGCATTATTAACATCAATAAAGCTCAGGAAACAGCTTTCACCATATTTTTGTTTAATTTACAGTTTTTCCCAGAGTCTTTGGAATAGATTCCTCCCTCCATGAGCCAGAGAACTTACAATGTTCACTGCAGTGTCTTTAAATGTAGCAGTAGCAGCTGTGGGTTGAGAACACAAGTCTTCCATTTTTCCTTTTAGAGCCAGCCATTCACGGTGCTCTGTGTTCTTATTTGGCATTGGGTAGGGGCATCTGGGTGCTGGGCATAGCACCAGTGCCCCATGGAGGAGGGAGGCAGGAAGCCCCTTTCTTCCTTCTCTAAAACCTTTTCTCTTTATGTAGATCCAAGTTTTTAGCCTATATCCTTTTCTTCTCTCTGGATAACTTCTTTTAACATTTTGACAGATCTACTGACAGCAAAATTGTGTTTCTCTGAGAAAGTCTTTATTTTTCTTCATTTTGGAAAGATAATTTGGCAGGATACAGAATTTTAGGTTGGTGGAATTTTCTTGCTTGCTTGCATGGGTTCTGAAGAAAAGTTTGATGCAATTTTTATTCTTATCCTAACATGTGTTAGGCCCTGCTAAAGCCCAAGGTGGTTAGACTCTTGTGAAATAGTTTTTCTGGGGCAGGCTTTTGCTAAGGAGAATGGAACACCCAGGGCGTATTTCAAAGTAGTTACTTTTCCCCTTCCCTGTGGGAAGCAGGAGGGAGTTTTTCTCTGATGTGCATAAGAGCATCTGGCAGAGCTCTTGGAGGTTCATGAAAGTGTAGGGCCCCCTAAGACCGGGCTCCCTTAATTCTTAATTCTCAAGTTCATGTACACGTGGCCTCCAGCGATTTGTTGTTTACATGTAAGTCTTCCCACCGTGGTTCTGGCTCCAGTGGCCAGCCTCCGATCCTGTTAGGCTGGGACTCACTGCCTCTCCAATTTGGGGGATAATGGTTTGGCGTGTTAACCTCAAGTCTCTGATGGATCTAAGAAAACTTGTTAATTTTCAGTTTGTTCAAGGTGTTTTTTGTTGTTGTTGTGAGGACAGGAGTGACAGCTTCCAAGCTGGAAAACAGAAGTCACATTTGGGTTTTGTTTCAAGATATTTTTCCAATGACAGAGAATGATGCCACACACATTTCCATAGATGTCTTTTGATGCAGACGTGCATGCGTTTCTGTTATCCTAACAGTGAAATACCTGAGTCCTGAATGTGCTCCTTTCTAGAACCTTTCTTCAATGCCAAACACAGTATCCCCTCCAGCAGTGATGAGAGTTCTTGTTGCTCCAGATTCTCTCCAAGACTTGGTGTTCTGTCTTTTACATTTTAGCCGTTTTGGAGGATACGTTATCCTGTTGTGATGTTAATTTGCATTTACATGAATATTAAGAAAGCAGAACACATTCAAGTATTTGCTTTTATAAATTACATGTTTAAGTGTTTTACCCATTGTTCTTTCTCTTAGTGATTTTTAAGAGCTCTTTACATATTGCTGATGTGAGCCCTCTGTGAGTTCTATGTGTTCATAGATCTGTTCCCACTCTGCAACTTGCCTTGTCACTTTCTTAGTCTCTTAATAAACAGAAATTCTTAATTTGAATACAGTCTAATTTATCAATTTATTCCCTTAAAACTATGGTTCTTTGTGAACTGTTTAAGAAATCTGTCCCCATTCATGGTCATAAAAATTGGCTGGGCATGGTGGCTCATACCTGTAATCCCAGCACTTTGGGAGGTCAAGGTGGGCAGATCACCTGAGATCAGGAGTTCGAGACCAGCTGGCCAACATGGTGAAACCCTGACTCTACTAAAAATACAAACATTAGCCAGGTGTGGTGGCAGGTGCCTGTAATCCCAGCTACTTGGGAGGCTGAGGCAGGAGAATCACTTGAGCCCAGGAGGTCAAGGCCGCAATGAGCAGTCATTGTACCACTGCACTCCAGCCTGGGTGACAGAGCAGGATGCTCTTTCAAAAATAAACATAAAAGTAAATCTAATGAGCTCTAGGATTTCTAATTTGAAGATAGAAGCGATAAACAAAATAAGAAACCAAAATACATTCTGTTTTGATTAAAGCAGAGGTCAGCCATAACTCTGAACCTAAAAAAGAGGTCACCTGAAGCAGCTGTGAGTAAGCAGGGTAAGATAGGAAGCAGAGAACCGATGCTCATTGCCAGATCTTAGGAAAAAAATAATAAATTAGGATGACATACTTTTGCAAAATTAAAGAAATCCCCTGAGGTGCTAATACAAAATTTCATTTGTGATAGGACTAATAAAGAAATTCAGCTAGTAGTGGGATCTGTCGTGGACTGAGTTTGATTCCAAGAACAGAAGAGGCAGGACCAGTGAGAAATACCCCAGACATATTTGCAAAAGCAGCCCTCCCACGTTAGGAAGAAGGGATACTTTTGCACAGTGAACAGCACTACAACTGCTCATCTCTTTCATGTACTATCACACATGGAATGACTGAGATAATCCTGTGTTCCACACATAGTCCTCCCTGCCCCTATTGAATAGAGAAGTCCAATTTCACCTTGGCTATCTCTAGATCAATTACCTGTTAATAGGTCTACTGTTTTCTTTACCTTTAGTTTCAAGAAGAACTAAATATCCCCAAATGGTATTTCAGCTTCCACTTAATGAAACCTGACATCTAAAGCCAGACCCTGGCCTCAGCACAAGCTCCAGTGCAGACCCCAGAGCCCGCTCTGCCTGGTCCTGCTCTTCCAGGGCCCTTCCCTGGTGGCCACGTGGTCAGGCTGCACCCAGTCATTTTGGCCTCCACTGTGGACAGCTACGAAAGACACAATGAGTGTGCTGCCTGAGTTATCGGGACCCTGTTGGGAACTGTCGACACTCAGTGGAGGTCACCAATTGCTTTTCAGTGCCGCACAATGAGTCAGATGAAGTGGCTGTTGACATGGAATTTGCTAAGAACATGTATGAACTGCATAAAAAATTTCTCCAAATGAGCTCATCTTGGGCTGGTATGCTACAAGCCATGACATCACAGAACACTCTGTGCTGATCCATGAGTACTACAGCTGAGAGGCCCCCAACCCCATCCACCTCACTGTGGACACAAGTCTCCAGAATGGCCGCATGAGCATCAAAGCCTATGTCAGCACTTCAATGGGTGTCCCTGGGAGGACCGCGGGAGTGATGTTCACACCTCTGACAGTGAAATACGCATACTATGACACTGAATGCATCAGAGTTGACCTGATCATGAAGACCTGCTTTAGCCCCAACAGAGTGATTGGACTCTCAAGTGACTTGCAGCAAGTAGGAGGGGCATCAGCTCGCATCCAGGATGCCCTGAGCACAGTGTTGCAATATGCAGAGGATGTACTATCTGGAAAGGTGTCAGCTGACAATACCATCAGGAAGGTGGGCCACTTCCTGATGAGCCTGGTTAACCAAGTACCGAAAATAGTTCCCGATGACTTCGAGACCATGCTCCACAGCAACATCAATGACCTGTTGATGGTGACCTACCTGGCCAACCTCACACAGCCACAGATTGCCCTCAATGAAAAACTTGTAAACCTGTGAAGGGACCCCAAGCGGTATGCTTGCTGGTCTAGGTCTTAACCCCAGGACTCAGAAGTGAAGGACAAATGGGTTTTTTGTGGTCTTGAGTCACACTGAGACAGTCAACTGTGTGTGACTCTAATAAACATAGCCTACCTTTTGTAAATTAAAAAAAAAAAGTTAGTTTCCTCCCTGGGGAACTAATATCTCTAAATGAGGAGAACCCAAAGTTTCACAAAAGGGAAGAAAAAGTCTGCACGTGCAAATTAGGTATAATAGTGCAGGGAGCCCCCTCCCCTTGACTTTCAGATTCATGTGTTTTTGTTGTAAGAGAAATAACACTACACAGTGGTCACTGACTCTAAGTTTATACCACACACTGTAGGACAACATCCCAACCTCACTATGTGTTGTTTACCAGCTGGGAGCATTAACTGAGTTACATGATTCCATTCCATCATGTCAGGTTCTTCCAGGTGATGGGGATTATGTTGTAAATCCAATGAATTGCACAAACATGAGCCTAATACCATATATATTTTTTTGCAGTGAAATGAATTCCTTAGTCAAAAACAATGTTGTATGGGATATCATCATGGTGAATAACAAATTACTTAAGTTCACGCATGGTGGTACCAGCAGAACAATTGCAAATGTAAAGGGTGAGTTCGTACACAGAATAAGTGTCTATTTCGGTGAGGACAAAATCCCTGAGGGATGGGTTTCAATGTCGTCAATCTGCAAGTTGACCGGGTAGCCCCTGAGGGAAGGCTGTCATATTAGCCTTAGAGTTGTTCTACATTGGTCCAGATACGATTTGATTATGTAAAGTCATGAATACCTTCTATCCTTAGTATCATGTGCATTTGTCCATGAGCCCATTGAACAAGTATCAGCTGACTAACATCTATTATATAACATGTCATTGTATGCATATGATTACTCCTCTTCAGTGGATTCCCTCTAATGAGAATTTACTTGGGATACAAGTATTTTCATACTTCATGTCTATTTTAAGAAGTCATCCTCAGCTGGGCGTGGTGGCTCACACCTGTAATCCCAGCACTTTGGAAGGCCAAGGTGGGCAGATCACGAGGTCAGGAGATTGAGAACATCGTGGCTAATACAGTGAAATCCAGTCTCGACTAAAAATATAAAAAATTAGCTGGGCCTGGTGGTGGGCACCTGTAGTCCCAGCTACTCAGGAGGCTGAGGCAGGAGAATGGCATGAACCCAGAAGGCAGAGCTTGCGAGCTTGCAGTGAGCTGAGATCGCACCACTGCACTCCAGCCTGGGCGACAGAGTGAGACGCTGTCTCAAAAAAAAAAAAAAAAAAATCAAACTATTCAAAAGTAACGAGAAAAATATGTCAATGCCCCATGTGTCCACTGCACACCATCACAAATTTTAAACCATGCATGAGCTCACATTTTGAATAGAAGGATCTTGGGGACAGGGGACATTAAAAGCTCCAAATATGGTCCTGTGTGGCATAATGGTTTTTTGGTAAATGCTACACTGCATACAATGGTGGTTGCTTAAGATAACAGAGCTGAAAAATTCTTACCATCTAGTAACACTGTGGCCATGATGACATCATAGCACAACGCATTACTCATGTGTTTGCAGTGAGGCTGGTATAAGCAAACCCACTACATTTGTCAGTGGCATTAAAGGTTAGCACATCTAATTATGTACCATATGTCATACTTGGTAATGATAATAAATGACCATGTGACTAGTTTATGTACAGTTGCTCCTTGAACAGCATGGATTTGAAATGCACGAGTTCACTTATATGCAAATTTCCTTCTGCCTCTCCCACCCCTGAGACAACAGGATCAACTTCTCCTCTTCTCTTCCTCTGGCTGCTCAACATGAATATGCAGACGAAGACCTTTATGATGATCCGCTTTCACTTAATGAATAGTAAACATATTTTCTCCTCCTCATGATTTTCTTAATAGAATTTTCTTTTCTCTTACTTTATTATAAGAATACAGTATATAATTAACAAAGTATGCATTAATTGTTTATTTGATCAGCAAAGCTTGCAGTTAAGAATAGGCTATTAGTAGTTAAGTTTGGGGATAGCCCAGAGTTATATATGGATTTTCAACTGCACAGGAGCTGGTCCCCTAACCCTTGCACTGTTCAAGGATCAACAGTATTTACAATACTATACATTTTATTCATATTTTAGAGTGTAGTACTTCTACTCATTAAGAAAAGTTAACTATAAAACAGCCTCAGGAAGGTCTTTCAGGATTTCTTCCAGAAGAAAGCCTTGTTATCATAGAAAATGACAGCTGCGTGTATGTTATTGCCACTGAAGACCCTGAAGACCTTTCAATGGGACAAGATTTGGAGACGGAAGACAGTGATATTGATTATCCTGACCCTTACAGGGCTAAGCTAGTGTGTGTGTTTGTATCTTAGTTTTTAACAAAAAAGTTTAAAACATAAAAAATAAAAATAAATAAAGCTTATCAGATAAGGATATAAAGTATTTCTGTACAGCTGTTCAATGTGTTTTTGTTTTAAGATGTGTTATTATAAAAGAATCAAAAAATTAAAAAAATTAAAAGTTTATAAAGTTATGGTAAGCTAAGATGAACTTGTTAAAGAAAAAATTTAAATACATTTAGTGTAGCCTAAGTGTACAGTGCATATAAAGTCTATAGTTATGTACAGTAATATCCTAGGCCTTTGCATTCACTCACCAAGTACTCACTGACTCATCAGAGCAACTGCCAGTCCTGCAACCTCTGTTCATGCTAAGTGTCCTATACTGGTGTACCACTCTCTTTAACTTTTGTAATATATATTTTTTTTTCTTTCTTTTTTTTGAGGAGTTTTATTTTGTTGCCCAGGCTGGAGTGCAATGGCACGATCTTGGCTCACTGCAACCTCTGCCTCCGGGGTTCAAGTGATTCTCCTGCCTCAGCCTCACGAGTAGCAGGGATTACAGGCCCACACCAGCACACCCAGCTAATTTTGTATTTTTAGTACAGACAGAGTTTCTCCATGTTGGTCAGACTGGTCTCGAACTTCTGACCTCAGGTGATCCGCCCGCCTCGGTCTCCCAATGTACTATGTTTTTACTGTATCTTTTCCATGTTTAGATATTACTATTGTGATATAACTGCCTACAGCAGTGGTCCCCAAAGTTTTGACACCAGGGACTGGTTTTGTGAAAGATAATTTTTCCACGGAGTGGGGATGGCTTTGGGCTGAAACTGTTCCACCTCAGATCATCAGGCATTAGTTAGATTCTTTTTTTTCTTTTTTTTTAGACTGTCTTCCACTGTTGCCAGGCTGGAGTGCAGTGGCACAATCTTGGCTCACTGCAACCTCTGCCTCCCGGGTTCAAGTGATTCTCCTGTCTCAGTCCCCCGAGTAGCTGGGACTACAGGCATGCGCCACCACACCCAGCTAATTTTTGTATTTTTAGTAGAGACGGGGTTTCCATGTTGGCCAGGATTGTCTTGACCTTGTGATCCACCTGCCTCGGCCTCCCAGAGTGTTAGGATTACAGGCGTGAGCCACAGCACCCAGCCTAGTTAGATTCTCATAAGGAGCACATAACCTAGATCCCTTGTATGGGCAGTTCACAATAGGGTTTGCGCTCCTGTGAAGATCTAATGCTGCTGCTGATCTGACAGGAGGCGGAGCTCAGGCAGTAATGCTCGGCTGGCCAGCCACTCATCTCCTGCTTTGTGCCCAGTTCCTAACAGGACACGAACCGGTGCTGGTCCATGGCTTGGGTGTTGGGGACCACTGGCCTACTGTATTCAGCACAGTGACATGCTGCACAGGCGTGTAGCCCAGGAGCAATAGGCTGTATGATATAGCCTAGGCTGTACGATATTGCCAAGGCCAAGGCCTGACTGATTTGACAGTAAAGACACAATGAGCCCCTCTCATTCAGACCTTATTACTCACAGAGTGAAAATAAGAGAAGCCTGAGGTGGCAGCTCCCTGCCGTCCTGGTGCCACACACTAAAAAGGACAGCATTGAAACAAAAGGGGTCAGAGAGCATGCATTGCAGGACACCCAATGCAGAGGAGCCCCTTGAGACTGCAGCTGGGTGGCGTCCTCATCTGCAGCTCTGTTTTGAGGGCCGGGGGCAGAGAGCCTCACCCTCACCAGGGCCAGTGAGGCAGGAAGTGAGGAACAGTCTCGGGAGACAGACGGAGTGAGCGGTGGCCTGGGTGCAGCCTGATGTTCTGGGAGGAGCAGGCTTAGGTCAGGTGCTGTGTGCACCTCTGCATGGCCTATGGGGATCCTGCAATGGCTCAGGGCCCCACGGCAGAGCTGTTTCTCCGCCCACACAACAGACACACAACCTGACACATGAAAACTCACAGAGAAACACAGAAAGGCACATGTGACAAAGAGCCACACAAAAGGCATGCAGCAAAGCCTTTTGCCACACGTGCGCACACACACACACACAGACACCCACTCCTTCAAACCTTGGTGTTTGCCCAGACACAGCTGTGTCAGAGACAGGGGACCTGCAGCTCCCCAACACACACCAGTCACCCCACACTAACCCAAGGTGTCACCAGCCAGCCTGGTGGACTTGGGAGGCCAAGTGGAGGTGGACAGTGGCCGCAGAGCAAAGGCCTTCGGTGGATACCACCCGACAGGAAGAGCCGTGGGGCCCATCATGTCCACACACACAGGGGAAACGCACGTCTGCGAACCAGCTCCCCCATTCCTACACATACATCACCCATCCCTGGGGCTCTGGAGGATGAGACCCCTCCTTCCAGACCAGACCCTCCCTGAAGACCCAGAGGTGGCCCAGGAGTCCCCAAGCCTGAGTGACATACTGCTCATGTCCATGAAAAAGAAAAGGAACTTTGTGTGTGTGTGTGTGTGCACAATGGAAGTTTATATATATATGTATAAAGTATATATATATATATTCTTTTAAGTTCTGGGGTACATGTGCAGAACGTGCAGGTTTGTTACATAGGTATACACGTGCCATGGTGGTTTGCTGGGCCCATGAACCTATCATCTACATTAGGTATTTCTCCTAATGCGAAAGGAACTTTTTTATCTGAGGAATGTGAGCTCCCTTTAATTATCTGGCCCAGAGAGGCACTGGAATGAAACAGCAGTCACATCCCACTCCTACTTGAGCTAACAACCTCTTGAAGCCAATTGCTCTGTGGGTTCCAGACTGACACCAAGTAGACATAAAAAGCCATACGCTGGACACCATAACTCTTACCCAGTAGTCCAACACCTTATAGCCAGTCACTAAGGGTTCTCTCTGGAAAGCAGTCAGAATTCCTGCTGACTTCATATCAGCCCACTCCTTGTCCCCTTCAGTCTTTAAAAACTTGCTTGTAATAAGGCTGAATGAAGCACTCCCAGGGCAACTTGGTGTGTCCTGGGCAGCTCTCTCAGCCTTGGCCCAGACAAACTCTCTATACGAACTGTGGTTCAGTTTGTTTCTTTAGGTTGACATCCACATTAGGGGAGCAGTGTTGCTGGGCTGGGGAAGCTGCTTCAGGTCAGACATTGCACCAAGGGTTGGAGAAGGGGCCTTCCTGCATCAGCACCCAGACAAGGCAGAGGAGCAGGTGTCCAAACCCAGGCCTGGCCTGCTCCTGCTGTGGCTCACAGCTCCCACCCTACCTGGCAGACCCCGGAGCTGGTGACAGTGTTGCCCAGCTGGCCACAGACATATCATCACGTGGGGCTGCCCTATATCCTCCCAGTCTCCACACATACACCCTTCATGGACTGGGGGACTGAGGGCAGGGACACTGGTGAAAACAGGCAGGCGTCTTCACCCAGCTGCTCATCCCACTCACGACCTCCGGGGGAGGTGACAGTGACCAAGCCCAGCCCCAGCTGGCTCCTGGTCACTCACTACAGACTCAGCTCCCACAATCTCGAGTCCCACCTCCAGCTCCTGCCATTCCAAGGGACCTGGAGGCCAGGGTGCCCGGCGCATGACCAGCTCTGGGTTGTGGACCGCCCTCCACGGCAGTGGCCTGAGCGCTTGTCATTATTCACTTTATTCACGCCTGGTTTCTGTCTGGAAGGGATCACAAGGACATGGCGTGCAGGGGAGCCAATCCTGCCAGGGACTGAGGAAACAGATCCTGGAGAAAACCAGACACTTTGCTGGCACTTCAGGGGGACCCCAGTTGGTTGGCTCAACGCCCCCTCTTCCCCATAGCCAATTACTAACCAATGTTCTCTCTGGAAACCAGTCATAATTCCTAACCTGGTCAAAGCAGGGTCATCTTACACAGCCCAGCCACCCAGCAGGCAGCTAAAGAGTGCCTGATGAAATGCAAGTCTGATCGTGTCTGCGTCCCCAAGCCCTTCCGTGCCCCCTGCTGCTCTATGGACAAGCCCCCAGCAGCCTCTGTAATGCACAGCACCCGCCCTTGTCTCCTGTGCTGGCTTCCGCAGCCTGGCCACACTGGTCGTCTCGCCCACCCACCTGACCCGACTCTGGCAGGGCCTTTGCAGGAGCCATTCCTCCACCCGAACCCCTCCTATTAAAGCCTGTTCCTAGACGGTTCAGCCCCAGCCACCAGAAGCCCCCCAGCCCCGGCCCAGCAGCTGGCCTGTGGAGCGGGGAGAGCGCAGTCTGGGCTCACGGGCTGGGGACCACGGAGGCCCAGATGGGGACTCTGGCTCCGACTGTCCTGGCCCAGAGGCTCTAGGGCGGTCCTGTCTGTCTCACCCCGGGGGCGGGGAGGACGCAGACAGACCCCAGCGCCACTGCTCGGCCGCCGATGGTGCCTTAGACCCAGGTCCTGTGGGCTCTGGCCCGAGACCCCTGCCTCTGGGAAGGCCGGTGACCGGGACAGTCCACCTCGCAGGCGCGCCGGCGCGGAGCCCGGACCTCGGCCCGCAATGACTCAGCAAGGGCCGGTGGGATTCTCCGTGGTCCTGCGATATCCAGGCGGCGGAGTCTCGCCTTTAATGTCGCGCGGGGAGCAGTCAGGTGCGAGCCTGGGCTGAGCAAAACCCTCCTTGGAGTCTCCGCAGAGGGGCCGGGCGCGCCTCCTGAATAAGCAGGCGGCGGGGCGCGATGCAGGGCTGGGCAGGCTGCCAGGCCCTCTCGGGACTGTCGTAAAAAGGGGCGGAGCGCGCCGCGCGTGGGACTATCGTAAAAGGGGCGGGACGCGCCGCGCTCGGGATGTCGTGAAGCTGGGGGAGCTCGTCGCCGCCGCCGGCGGCTAGCGGGTGTCCGCGCCATGGAGCGCTACGCGGGCGCCTTGGAGGAGGTGGCGGACGGTGCCCGGCAGCAGGAGCGACACTACCAGTTGCTGTCGGCGCTACAGAGCCTGGTGAAGGAGTTGCCCAGGTACGCAGGCGGGGCGGGCGGAGGCCTGCGGAGGCGGCTTCGTGTCCCGCCGGGGCTCACCGCGCCCCCCTACCCGCAGCTCTTTCCAGCAGCGCCTGTCCTACACCACGCTCAGCGACCTGGCCCTGGCGCTTCTCGACGGCACCGTGTTCGAAATCGTGCAGGGGCTACTGGAGATCCAGCACCTCACCGAAAAGAGCCTGTACAACCAGCGCCTGCGCCTACAGAACGAGCACCGAGGTGCGCGGGGGCAGCGGGATGAGGTGCCGCCTCCTCCGGGTCGGCGCCTCCGGGCAGCTCTTGGTATCTGTGCAGATCAGCTCCTTCCTTGGGAGTGTTCGGAAGAGGTCTCTAAGATTGACAAAATCAACGGGCGCAGAGACTGAGACAGCGCCTTTTTGGTGATCAGTGGGTCCAACCAGTTTTGTTTTCAGTTGCGCAGCACCCACCTTCTTAGCAGAAACTCCCTGTTCGGGCTTCCCTGTGCCCCACGCGCTTCCAGACAGGATGGCCCTAGGCCTCGGTGCCTGATTGGCCTGCAGGCAGACTCTGGTGGTGGCGCTGACTGCAGCAGCATTGCCCCTCAGTAGTTGGAAGTCTGTTGACAGTTGTGCAGCAAGCGTCTTTCAGGGTCAGTTCCCTCTCAGGCCTCGCAGGGCCTCATTCCAGTTGCACATCAAATTCCTAAGCACTGTCTCCTGTGGCGCCCTCCCAAACCCGAAGAGCTTCCCACTTGAGCCAGGCCTGCTTGGTGGGCTTGGGAGCCCTTTCCTGCAAATTATATAGGGCAGGTCCCCCTGCACCATCAGTTTTCCACCTTTGTTATTTTTCCCAAACATCTTATTTTAGAAGTTAAAACATTTAGAAAAGCTGAAAAGATAGTATAGTGCATACGCCTGTGCTCTTCACCTAAAGTTCAATAGTTAACGTTTTGCTCTAGTTCTTGACATCCCAAAATATATACATGTGACAGCATAGCATTCACCAAGAGTCTTCAGCATTCCTGGAGACCAGGATTTTCAACCCAGCCATGCTGACATTTGTGGCTGGGTAAGTCTTTTTGGTGAGATGCTGTCTTGCGCATTGCAGGATGGCAGGGGTACCCTCCCTAGTCCTGAAAACCAAGAATGCCTCCAGACAACCTGGGTGGTGGGGTCAACCTTGGCCTTGGATTGGGAGCAAGTGCTCTAGAACAAGAGCGGTCTCCTACACAGCTGCAGAGGGTAGCCCCCTGAGAAATTAACTGTTGCGGGTGTCTCCTGACTTTCAGTGCACGGCCACATCATGGTACCTAACTTGTGGCAAATTGTTGCTTTATAAGTAAGGATCCAGTCCAAGTTCGTGTACTACAATTGGTTACTTTGGTCTCTTTGCTTCTGAAACAGTCCCCAACATTTATTGTGGCATTGACTTTTTTGTAGAGTCCAGGGCATTCTAATTTTATAGAATGCCCTGCTCTTGATCTATCAGAGGAAATGCTTCCTCTTGCATTTAACCTGCTTCTCCACTCTCTGGGTTTCCTGTACACTGGACTGCTGGTAGAAGCCTGATTAGAAGCAGGTTTAATGTGGCAAAAATTCCTCCTAGCGGTGCAAGGCCCCCTTCCCCAGAAGGCAGGCAGTGTCCATCTGCTCCAGGATTGGTGTGTTTCTATCAAGAATGGATGTTGGATTTTGGCAGTTCCCTTTTTGGCAGCTCTTGAGATGATCACGTGGTGAATCATTTTCTATTACTACAGTGAATTACAATCACTTGAATTCCATCCTACTGGGTCGTGCTGTAGTATCCTTTGTATGTACGCTGGATTTTATTTGCTAAAATCTTAAGAATGTTTTGGTCTATGTTCATGATAAACTGTGGTCTATAGTTTTCATGTAATACCTGGTTTGGGTATCAGGTTTTTGCCAGCCTTATAGGATGAGTTTCGAAGTGTTCTCTCCTCTTCAGTTTTCCAGAAGAGTTTGTGTAGAATTGGCATTACTTCTTCCCCTAAATGTCTGGGCGACTGTGTTTTTAAAATTTTTTATTGAGCTGTAAGATGCATGCAGTTTACTAATCCCAAGCGCATGGCTCATTATTCCTTAATGCCCAGACTGTGCCATGTGTGGCCAGTTGGGGGCGCTCCAGGCACCTTTAGATGCCGCCCCATCATTCTGTGAGCACTTTCTTGCTTTCTGGTTCAGGTACGTGTTCAGGCTCATCTTTTCTTGTTTTCTCCGTGTCTCAGTCCTGGAATCGGCCATTTTTCCACAGAGCTATAGTTCCTTATAGCAGGATGGGGAGTTTCAGTAACTGCCTGGTCCCAATGCTGTTTGTGCTTCAGAAGGTTTGGGCCAGGTCCTGGTTCCACCAGCAGCAGGCATGCCTGCGTTGACTTTCTGCTTCTCCTGCTGATTTGGCAGGGGCGACTGGCTGCTCCTGCCTCCTTTGTGTTCCCGGTCGTGTCTAAGGCCAGGCCCCTTCTGCCCTGGCAGCTGGCGTGGCTCTCTTCTTGCCTTTTGGTTGTGTATCTAGTGGAATCTGGTAGTGGACCTGGCACTTGTAGCAATGTTTGATCAGTAGAGTGAAGGAGATGGCATTTCCCTGCTTCCCTGTGTTATGGAGCTGTCTTGAGGGGGGCTTTTGGTAAATACCATCATCGAGGTGTGTACAGAATGCGAAGAGACAGGAGACTGGGGAAGGCTGTAGGCACAGCTGGAGCCAGGCTACCTGCAGGGGAGCCTCAGGGGCCCTGGAGTTCCCTGGAGACTGGCCACCAGAGAAGAGCTGCAACATCAGGGCTCTTCCCAGGAACAGAGTGTTGGGTTTCACCTTTTCTTTTGGCCAGGGACCCCTCCCTCCTGGGGAGCTGTAGCCATTTGGCACTTACTGGTCACTGGCGCCAGCTGTGGGGTGCTGCATGTTCTGTTTCATGGTGGTTTATGTCCCATGATCGCTTCCCCTGTACATTCCCTTCAGACTAGACAGTTTGCACACATCTGTGTTTGTGCACAGTTTAGCAAGGACCGTGGAGCTTTACTTGGTGGCTGAGGGTGAGCCCCTCAGAGCCGCACAGGCTTATGGCGCCCCAAGCTCATCCCAAACTTGGGCCTCCCAGGTCTGCCCACCCTTCTCCCTCTGGCGCTGTGCGGGGGCTGGGAGCTGCAAATGAGGGAGGGGCTGTCCACCCTGAAGGGCAGCACTGAGGGTAGAGGGCCCGACCACACCCCTGGTAGGCAGAGGCCCCACGCTCAGGGTCAGCGACCCCGCTCCTCCTGCTCCTTTCCCATGCCTTTGCCTGAGGTGGTCTCCGACACTTGAGTAGATGTCTCATGGCCTGTGGCCACGGGGGCCCTGAAGCCCTCAGACCGCAGCCTCCCACCCGCCTCCTCCATGTGTCCTGGGTCTGGGGCTGCAGCTTTGGCCCCACCTGGCCAGTCTTCCCCACCCCACTCTCTTTCAGTGCCCCGCACCTTCTGGGGTCCCCTGGAGACTTGCCACCAGATAAGGGCCTGGCCCTGGGTGACAGTGGGGTGGGAGGATGGAGGAGGCTGGCGTCCTCCCCAGTGCAGACACCCCTTTGGCCTGGCTGCTCTGCTGCGCTGGCAAGACAGGTGCCCATGGGTGAGGGCTGCTGCCGAGTCCCACCGCCTGCTGACGGGCTCTCATCCCTCCCAGTGCTCAGGCAGGCGCTGCGGCAGAAGCACCAGGAAGCCCAGCAGGCCTGCCGGCCCCACAACCTGCCTGTGCTTCAGGCGGCTCAGCAGCGAGAACTAGAGGTACCGGGGGCGCAGGCAGGGTGGCTGGCCCAGCTCTCCTGTGGGCACCACCTGGCTCTGCTGACTGGGCTGAGCTGAAGGGGTGTGGGGGCTCAGGCATGGGTGGCTGTCCTGGGCCTGAGTAGGACACTGGAGGCCTAGTGAGTCCCACCAGGTGGCTCCTCCTTGCGGATACCAAGTGTGCTGGGGCTGGGTGGAGGGTGAGAACCCACCAGTGCTCCCCTGGATAGCAGCTCCTCGTGGGTTTGGGCCTCCACAGAGCAGGTGGCCTCAGGGGGGTACAAAGGCAATGGTGGGGTGATGGGGCCAGGAAGGGGCCCATCCTTCTCCCAGGGAGCACAGGGACAACCAGAGACTGGCATGTAACCAACAAGCCGTGGGACAGGGTGTGCCTGTGGAGATGTGTGTGTGGTCCCAAGGCAGCCCCAAGTCAGGGCATTCGTGGAAGCCCCTTGGGGCCCCCTTCAGGGGTTCACATGGCCGAGGAGAGGCCTGGGTGTGGTGAGGATGCACCGGTGGTGTCAGAGCTGCTGCCACTGGGGACGGCAGCAGGAGCATGTGTTTGAGCTGCCCTCACCTCCCCACCCCCCGATGGCAGAGCTGCCCTCACCTCTCCCCCTCCGCGCCCCGGCCCCATGGCAGGCGGTGGAGCACCGGATCCGTGAGGAGCAGCGGGCGATGGACCGGAAGATCGTCCTGGAGCTGGACCGGAAGGTGGCTGACCAGCAGAGCACACTGGAGAAGGCGGGGGTGGCTGGCTTCTACGTGACCACCAACCCACAGGTCAGTGCCTGGGCCTGCTCTGCCCTAGCCCGAGTGCCCCTGGGCCCCATTCCATCTGGGGTTTTACTGCTGGTCCCTGGGGAGCCAGGCTCAGGGTATGGGGGTGAAGTGGAAGGATTGAGGCTCTGGAAAGGATTTCTGTGCCATTCCCAGCATGGAGGCCAGGCCCATTCCCTACAGGAGGGTGAGCCAGCCAGCCATGGGCGCTGCCCACCCTCCCCAGGCCTGCTGTGCCACACAGGGCCCTCTTCTGCTCCCCTCCCGCATGCCATTCCAAGTGGCCCTGCTGGGGGCAGAGGCTCAGATTCCGAGTGGCCCTGCTGGGGGCAGAGGCTCAGATTCCGAGTGGCCCTGCTGGGGGCAGAGGCTCAGATTCCGAGTGGCCCTGCTGGGGGCAGAGGCTCAGATTCCGAGTGGCCCTGTTGGGGGCAGAAGCTCAGATTCCACCCTGTCCTGGCAGGCCATGACCAGGCTTCACAGGATGGTCGCCCCCGTGGGCTCACTGCCTGGCACCGTTGGGCCGGGATGAAAGGGGCCTGGGGGTCACTCTGGCCTTCATGGGGCCCCTCTGTATCCCAGGAGCTGATGCTGCAGATGAACCTGCTGGAACTCATCCGAAAGCTGCAGCAGAGGGGCTGCCGGGCAGGGAATGCAGCCCTGGGACTGGGAGGTCCCTGGCAGTCGCCTGCTGCCCAGTGTGACCAGAAAGGCAGCCCTGTCACACCATAGCCACAGGCAGCAGAAGTCTGGGCAGAGTTCATCTTCTTGACCTTTGGCCACTGCCTTCCCAGCTGCCTGTCACCCTTCATCTGGGACTTGCTGTCAAACCCTAGGATAGTCTCATAAACGGGAGGCTGGGCCAGCCTGCTGCTGTCTGCTTCAGGGCCAGGCAGAGAGTGAGGCTGGGGGTTCTCACACCTTACTCCACCGGGCACATCCCAACCTGCACTGGGGCCCACCTGAGTGCTTGGTCTGGTCTCAGCCGCTCCCTTGGCAGCTGCAGCCCCCATGCAGAAGAGGCTCCAAGGCCCAACTTCTGTGTGACCCAGAGAAATAAAGATGCCTCAGTGTGGCCCGCATGTGGCTTGTGTGATAGCTGCAGGTTCTGCCATAACCGGGGCCCTGGTAGGGCCCCCACCTCTGTTGCAGCAGAGGCCTCTACCTGGGGGCCCCTTCCTGGGCTGTGTGCCCAGCCCACCACCCCTCCCCCTGCATGGAGACTGGGACCCTCCAGCCTTTCCTGCCCCAGCCCTGGTCCCAGGATGCTGTCACTGCCATCTGTACAGGGGCCCCCATCCAAGCCCCAGGGCATGAGGACCACATCCAGCCTGCTTTGTGGGGCTGGGGGCTGGAGAGCATGGGAGAAGTCCCGGGGTGTAAGTATGTGCCTGCTGCAGCCTGGTCAGTGTCCTGTGGGAACCACTAGGAGGAGCCTGATGCAGGTCACTGGGATAGAGGACTCAGGGTGGCAGGAATGGCCTGAGGAAGAGCCCTGCGAGGAGGCGTGCCAGGCCCACCTGGGGAGCTTGGCCTCTGCATCTGCATGGGTCCCCTCCATGCTGGCCTGGGCCCATGGGCCCTGCTGGGTCCTTGTGGAGTCAGGGTTGGGGGTGTCCAGCACCCTGGGTGGCCAGGTCTGCGCAGGGCCTGGCCCCCAGGAACAGATGATGCTGGAAGCCAGAGTTTGGGATGAGACTTCTCTGACCCTGTCTGAGCCACTCCCTCTTTGTTGCCCAGAGCTGAGCCTGTGTGAGGGCAAAGGGCTCTCAGCTGCAGGAACAGTGGTTTATCGACCAGGCAGGCCTCCCCAGCCCGGCCACTGCTCCCCGAGGGGCTCGGGCTGTGTGGGCTGGCCTTGGCAGAAGGTGGACAATCCTCCAGGTCCAAGGACATGGGGGTCACAGAGGTGGGGGCCTTGGGCCCACACATCCGAGGAAAGTTCCTAACAGTTACCAGCAGCTATCCCAGGCAGGTATCAGGGTCGGCCCACACCTGAGTGCCCCCACCATTGGCAGGGCTGGGAGGCACCTGACTCCACCTCCAGCAGCTCTGCAAGTGTGGGGTGAAAAAAGGTGAATCTGTGTGAGGATGGGGTTGGCTGCAGCTGTGGTGATGGCCTGGGTGGGGGCGGGGGGGTGCTAGGCAGGGCGATGGAAGAGGTTGCCAGTTCGGAGCCGCCTCAAGAGCTCCAGCCACAGCAGCTGCCGCTCCCGATGGGTGCCCTTCATGAGGCTGCTGTTCTCCAGGGCACGGCGGGACAAGTAGGGCAGCACCTCCATCACGGGGCCGTAGGGCACGTACTTGTACACGGGGTAGCCGGCCTGGCCTGCACGGAGGCAGATACACCATGAGGCCCAGGCCCAGCACCGTACCCCATCGCACCAGGGAGGGCCCCACTCACCCAGCGGGAAGCTGATCTGGTCACACATGCCTAGCAGCTGTCCAAAGTACACCTGGTGGTCAGCAGGATGCAGGCCCAGCTCCTCCATCCTGTGCAGGTGAAACCAGGAACTGAGGGCCGGTTCTGGGACACTGTCCCCGGTGCAGGGATACAAGGCTCCTGTCCCAGCTCTGAGCCTGTCCTGCCACCCCAGGTGCCCCATCTGCACTCTCCAGACTTCATCCCCTGCAAGGTGGGGCTGGGGTATGGGCTCTGCCTGGCCCTGCCCCAGTGAGGCCTCTTCCCAGCAGGACTCTGCTGGCCTGCCCTACTCTTCTCCCTGGGGAGGCCTCAGCCCTTAGCCAACAAGGCCTCCCTCCTGCTTTCCCTCCCCTCTCCTCTCTCACCTCTCCTCTAGCTCCCTTCTTGGAGGTGCAGTCCTTCCTCGGGCCCTGACCCACCCAGCAGCCTGCCCCACAGGGCAGAGAAGCTCCTCAGCTCTCCTGCCATCCCGTCCTCAAGCCCCTCCAGGGTTCTGTGGTATGACTGGTCTCCGGCCCCTGCCCTCGCCCTCTGTGGGCTGCTGCTCTGCCCCATCCCCACAGCTGCTGTGTCCCACACAGCTGCCACCAGCCCCCGAGTCCTCGGAAGGCGGCTGCTCTGAATTGAGATGTGTTCCAAACGTCAAATACACACAGGATTTAGGAGACTTTGTAGAAAAATAATGCACAATGCCGCGTTGCTTTTCTAAAAGCAACTGGAATACAATTTGAAGTAATATTTTGAATATTTTGGGTTAATTAAAATTATTCTTGAAATTCATTTTATCTTTTTCCTTTAACGTAGCTACTAAATTTTAAATTACAGTTGTGGCTTGCATTATATATCTATTAGCACTGCTCAGATATTGGGGTGGGGCCCTCAACTCTGTCCTGTCTTCACACCACCCCTTATAGGGTCTTACAAAGATTCTCAGGGTCTGAAATATCCATGCAGTGACAGTTCTCAAGTTTCATCTCCAGCTTCCTATATGCAGGTATCCCGACTTAACTGGTCTGCACAGCACTGGGGTCCCCAGCCAGGGGCGAGTTCCGCCTGCTGCTCACACATCACCCAGGACCACCCAGTCTAAAGCAGGCACCCATCTCTGCCACATCGCCCTGGTCTCCATCTTGTGTCTTCCTCAACCCCAGGACATGAACGCGAGAGCCGGGCGCCACTGCTGGCTGCCCCCTCCCCTGCTGGTGTGCACAGCCTCTGCCATGTGACTGCGGCTCCTCCCAGCGCAGGACAGTGGCTCACTCCACCTGGCATCTGGGCTTGGCCTCGTGAGGCACTTTGGCCAACAGGGAGGTACCAAAGGTGACACAAGCAGAGGCTTGCCCTCTCCAGGCCTTCTGGAAGCCTGAGCCCACCACGTGCCCAAGCCTGGGCTGGCCTGTGGGACGCTGGACCCAGGATGCAGTCTCCTTTACTACACCAGCCGTGAATGAGCTCATTAGGCCCCACCGGCCCCAGATCACAGATGCAGGAGGGACACAGGCACAGCCAGCAGCAGAAGCATCAGCTGAGCCAGCCCACCCCTGGCCTACAGAACATGCCACTGTTCCAGCCTCTAAGTTTGGGGCTGGTTTGTTCCTTGGCCAAAGCCAACTCGGGTTGTTTGAGGGTGGGTGGTGTGGCAGTCTGGGCCCAGCACAGGACAGAGCAGCTGCCATAGTCTAGAACCACTTACCCATGGGAGGGGACCCCAGCTCCCCAGAGCTCCCCAGCCACCCACAGCAGGGGCAGAGCTGAAGCCTGCAGGGGTCCAGCCTCTCAGGCAGGGATGTGAGCATGGTACTGGGGGAGCCCAGCACAGGGCCCCTTGGGGCCAAGAGGAGAGAGCCCGGCTGCCACTCAGGGGAGGGGGAAGCTGTGTCCACTGGGGAAGCCACTGCCACAGCAAGATAGTAGGGACAGACAGGTGCTGGGCGGAAGCTGGAGAGAGGAAGCCCTGCTGAGGGCAGGCTGTCCTTTCGGAGTTGGATGGTGATGTGCCTAGTCAGGCTGTGAGTCCACCAGCATTGAGAGTCCACCCAGAGGCTGGGAGTCCTGATTACAAGCTGAGAGGACCCCCAACCAGCTCCCAAGTGCTGGGCAGTGCTGGCCACCAGGCCTGTGCGTGTGGAGAAAGTGAGTCTGTCCAGCTCCCGAGTGCTGGGCAGTGCTGGCCACCAGGCCTGTGCGTGTGGAGAAAGTGAGTCTGTCTATCTCCCGAGTGCTGGGCAGTGCTGGCCACCAGGCCTGTGCGTGTGGAGAAAGTGAGTCTGTCCAGCTCCCGAGTGCTGGGCAGTGCTGGCCACCAGGCCTGTGCGTGTGGAGAAAGTGAGTCTGTCTATCTCCCGAGTGCTGGGCAGTGCTGGCCACCAGGCCTGTGCGTGTGGAGAAAGTGAGTCTGTCCAGCTCCCGAGTGCTGGGCAGTGCTGGCCACCAGGCCTGTGCGTGTGGAGAAAGTGAGTCTGTCCAGCTCCCGAGTGCTGGGCAGTGCTGGCCACCAGGCCTGTGCGTGTGGAGAAAGTGAGTCTGTCCCATCACCGAGACATCTATGACAATTAGCAGAGGATCAGGGCACAAAAATGGGTGTGTTGCAATTTCAGGCCATGAAAAAGTAGCAGCATTGTAAGCAAAGGCTGAATGTGGGCATCACTGAATGATTTCAGAGCCGTGAGTCAGCTCCCCGAGCAGCACCAGGATGTGTCCTGTTGGCTGCAGCCCTGGCCCCAAGCCTGGCCCTGTGGCTTCACAGCTCCTTGGGGAGCCCCTTCGTGCCACAAGTCATGGATCTGGGGCACCCTGCCCTGCTGAGAGTGGAGCTCCTGCTCAGCTCCTAGGAAGGCGAGAGCCAGCGAGGCCACTGCCCAGGCCCCCGAGGGTTCTAGGGGGTCCCATCCCTGGGAAGGCGGAATCTGGGAGGGGAGGGGGACCTAGGACCCCACTGTGTGCATAGCTTGGGCTAAGGCATGAGATAAGACCAGGGTGACAGTACAGGAGTATCCAAGAACTGACTTCACCTAACTTCTGCATTTGACTTGTTAGAATTCTACCGAAGTTGTGCTCCATGGGACAAATGTTTAAAGAGAAAACAAACCGTTACATTCCAGATGTAGTTAAAATGTTAAGGGAACTGCTTATAAATGAGGCAGCGCTGTGGAGGCCTCCTGAGGGACTGGGCTCCAACACTACATTTGTACCTTTCAGGAGCCATCCGAATACCCTAATGAAATTTAGTTTTTTAATTGTGAAGTTTAACAAGTTAGATGTTAATTTTTAAAAGGCTGGGTACAGTGGCTGATGCTTGTAATCCCAGCACTTTGGGAGGCCAAGAAGGGAGGATCACTTGAGGCCAGGAGTTTGAGACCGGCCTGGCCAACATGGTGAAAACCTGTCTCTGCTAAAAATACAAAAATTAGCCAAGCATGGTGGCACATGCCTGTAATCCCAGCTACTTGGGAGGCTGAGGCATGAAGAATTGCTTGAACTTGGGAAGTGGAGGTTGCAGTGAGCTGAGACCATGCCACTGCACTCCAGCATAGGTGACAGAGCGAGATTCTGTCTAAAAAAAAAAAAGTTAATTTTAAAAACCAACGTAACTGCAAAGAGCCATTGTGCTCTCACAGTCCGATGTCCAGAACGCCAGCGGGCCTGGGCCTGCCCACTGAAGCCACCCTCCAGCTCATTTCACCAGCCTTTCCCCACAAATGCCCGACCACCCAGCAGGTCACTCTGCCCACCCTGAGCTCTGCGCTGCTGCCACCTCTCCCCAGCCGGAGGAGACAACAGCTCAGGTTGGGGTTTTGGTGCAGGGTGGGGCACACCTACCTGCGCAGTGCGAAGCGCACTGTGTCCTCATTGTGGGAGGCCACCATCACCTTGGCCTTGGTGTTGTGCTTCAGCTCCTCCAGCACGTAGTCCAGGCACCTGTGGAGAGTGCCATGTGAGCCCAGTTCCAGGCCTGTGGCTGCCTGCACCTCTCATTACCAGCTGCACAGAGAGGAGGCCGAGGGCAGACCCAGATCCATCCAGTGAGCTGGCTCTTTCCAAGGGTATCCACAGGATCAGGAGGAACAGGAGCAGCATCTGCCCCGCCCAGCACCTCATGAAAAAGAAAGACCAGCAACCAAGAAAAAGCGATGTCTGGGACCAGACAATTCACACAGAACCAGCTGGGGCACAGCGTCCCTGCATCAAACGTGCCGTGACTCTGGGGACCAGCCCAAACATGCCCATAAGCCTCATGACAGACACAGCTTTGCTTCTGGGGAGGGATCGTACAGTGCACCCCTGGCCCTGCAAGGAAATAAAAGGGAAGCAGGTCCCCGTAGGGCACAGTGGGGGTGGGCATCCCGGTGCACCAGGAAACCCGAGCAGTACGGCCCTCCTGCAGCGAGGACACTCAGCAGGCTTGACCACGTGCACGTTCTCTCTGACCCAGCAATTCCATTTCCAGCAACCTAGGACAGCTGCATCCTCAGACACAAAACCCCTGACGGCCCGTGTGTACCACAGAGGGTGACGGTATGTCCAGTGAGTCCCTGTTACAATAACCAGACTGAAAACCAGTAAGATCAAAGATGCTGGACACATAGCCCCGGGCACCCCATGCTGGCTGTTAACAGCACCACTCTGTAAGCCCACACAAGAGGACCCAGATGGAACGCGAAATGAAAAACACATCGGGCAGAGGACACGCTACAACGCAAACAACAATGGCGGAGATGTGTGCGCTGTGGCACTACATGCACAGCGGCTGCAGGAGAGGAGCTGGAGCCAACCAGGAGACACTTGGGGTCTCTCTGAATTTGCAGCATGCACACACGCCTCTAAGAGGAAAAGCCCATGGTTGGCCAGCCTGTGCTACATGAAAAGATCACCAAGAAACTAGAGCAGTAAAAGCAGATGCAGAACAGCTGATGGGCGATCCCACTGTGTGAACTGAAAAGCAAACAGGCTGAGCCTGCAGGGTGGGGAGGACCAGGTGCTCGTGCACATCTCTGGATCTAAGTGTCTGCAGGAGCAGGCTCAGGGAACTGTGGCCAATTTTTGCTTTGTTCAATAGGCTTTTCTATATTTATAAAAGAATAACCTTAATGTTTTTGAAAAAGTAACACATGACATAAAAGCTGAGGAAATACCAGTTCTGATCTGGGGACACATGTGGCTGACAAGGTCAGTCTCCAAGCCTCTCCCTCAGGCCTGGTTTCTTGGCGCCCTGCCCTGAGAAGACAGAGGGGTGGGAGAGCTGCGCACCTGTGGTACACGGCGTTGGTGGCCTCGTACATGGGGTTGATGGGGTCCTCATATCCGATCTCTGCTGCACGGGCTCGCTCCTGGGCCAGGTATGCGCCCCGCACCAGCTTGGCCCCAAAACACCAGCCCTCATGGCGAGCCAGCTCCACGTCCAGGGTCACATTGTCATAGGCATCCTGTGGGGCCAGGGCCAAAAGTCACAGGGAGCCTGGGCAAGCCCAAGTGACAGCAGGATGGGGCCTTCCTGGGCCCAGGTGCAGTCACCAGGGCTGGGCAGCAGCTGCCTGGGGAGGTGCAGCTCAGGGCACCTGGACCAGGTGTGGGTGAGGATGGTTCTCCAACCTCTGTCTCCAAGGAGCAATGGCAGTGGGGACGTCTGCAGCTTCCTCTGTGGCCTGTGGACAGCCCTGTGGGTGCAGCCCAGGCACCAGCAGCCATCATGTGCTCCAGACTCCCAGGCTGACCAGGAGGGGTGCGTACTGCGTGCTCCTGCCTGGACCCCCTCCCCATGCCACCCTGTTTCCTCTGGGCACCCGGCTCACCCCTGAGAACTCTGGACCTGCTAACATCCCTGAGCAGTTTGGGGCCCACAGGCTAGGGTGGGCTCCCTGAATACATGTGACATCCTGGGTGAGTCTTTCCGGGGAGGGCCCAAAGCTTTCATGAGGTTCTTAGGGGCGCTGAACTGAAAACACGCTGGAGGAAATGGTCATGTGACACCTTCCAAGTTTGGGGTGTCGGGTACATCTAGTGGACCCTCATAAAGATCGTTGTCTTCCTCCTGCTCCTTAGACACTCTTGGCTGGTTCTGAGAACCAGGGGAGAGGCTGCGGGCAGCGGGCCTTTCTTGCTACTCTGAGGCAGTCACCCTGGCCTCGGCCTCCTCTGCAGGCCTGGCTGTGGCCACCACCTAAGGGGCTCTTTCCTGGACCCTGGGGCCCGCTGGGTGAGCTGTGCTGCAGAAGACCCCAACAACCCCTTGGCACAGCCCACTCCCTCCTCCATCCCGTGAGCTCCCTGGTGGGTGCTAAGTATAAAACCAGGCAAATGCCAGGGAGCTCAGATGAGAGGAGCCCCTCCTGTGGGGTCTCCAAGCCCCAAGGCAGGCAGGGAGGGGCTGAGCGGGGGCTTGCCTTGAGGTAGCACTGGTATATGTTGAAGATGAGCGGCTTCTCCACATTGAACTTCCGCTGCATCTCCAGCGTCAGGCGGCTGATGGCCGGCTGGAAGTAGGTCTGCTCGGCATCCACCATCAGCCGCACGCCCATCTCTGTGGCTTTCTGAGAGGCGCAGGGGGTGGGAGAGTGGGAGCAACTGTTGCTCAAGTGAGGCAGGTGCCCTCTTCTGCATGAGTCCCGGGTCCCCAAGGCCCCAGCCCTCTGCCCGAGCGGGACAGCTCACCTTGGCCAGGACATCCATCCGCTGTAGCATCCTCGTAATCTGTAGCTCCTCCTCCTCAGCAAACCGGGACAGCAGGGGCTCTGGCTGTCCTGTCTGGGGGTACAGCACATGGTCAGGCCACAGCGAGGGCCAGGAAGTGCCACCCTGAGGCCCAGGCTAAACCTCTCTCAGTGTTCCCAGCCCACGGGAACCCTCTCATGCAGGGCCGGGAGGGAGGGCCACCTGGACAAGCAGCACAGTGCCCTGGAACCTCCAACGCAGCCAGTGCACTGCCCTACGCGGCCCTGGGGGTACCAGGAGGGAGCTCAGTGCCCATGTCAGTGGGCCCCAGGCTCAGTCCAGGCCTGCACTCCGAAGTATGTACTCTAACAGCCTCCCCAGTTCCCACAGAGGCCCCACCGTTGTGGGAGAGCCCCCTGCAGCTCCCATGTGACACTGAGGAAGTGAACACTGACCATCCAATCGTCAAACAGAAGGGCTCCGCCCAGAGCAGGAAGAGGGCCCAGGAGGAAGACCCCTGGCTACAGGCAGACAGGGCAGTTGTGCAGCACGTGCTGACACGTAGCCAGGGACCAGGGCAACCGCCAGGATAAGGCCTTCAAGGAGCTGGTGCTCAGAGGCCGTGGGGACCCATCCTGCACGGCCTCCCACTCACCCCTTTGCTGGCCCCAGCAGCCTTGCCTCAACAAACAGTACCATTCTATCCCTTGCTACACCATGCTAAAGTCTCCAACAGCTGGTGGCCTTGGTGCACAGCCACACGGTACGCACTGCACCCCGAGACTCTGGGTCGGGGGCTCTAAGTTTGAGGCTGGGCCCTTAGTGGACTGGGGCTAGATGTGTCATGGAAAGCTGCCTCTGCAGGATGTTTTCTGAAGGTGCTTCTGTTCTTTCTTTGAATCCCAGTTTAAGCTGTGGATTCAAGCAGTCTGCCAGGTCCTGGGCCCCCCTCCCACAGGCAAATGAGTTTCATTCCTCTCCCCGCTGTATACAGGCTGGCCTGGTGACATGCTTCTAACAAACAGAACTTGGCAGAAAAGACACCGTGTGACTTCTGAGGCGAGGCAGGAAAAGGTCACCCAGCTTCTGCCTGGCTCTCACGTCTCAGGGGACACTGGCCCTTAGAGCCCAGCTGCCATGTTGGGAAAAAGCCCAAGCCACAGCCAGCACCAACTCCCAGACATGTGAGTGGGCGCCTCCCCCAGGTCCCAGCGCCACCACTCTGTGAGTACAGCTACCCAGGAGACCCCAGGGGAGGACTGCCCAGCTGAGCCCTGTCAACCCCAGAACCATGAGGCAGAAGCAGAGTGGCTGCTGCCGTTTTAGGCCTCTGAAGTTTGGGGTGACCTGATGCACAAGACAGATGACTTGGGGAAGGCCCCCAGACCGCCTCTCCTTGTGGTGTTTTAAGGCTCCGCGTGGATCTCTGTCCCACCAAGCACTCTGTGGACACTAGTGGGTTTGTCTTCTTTTCCCCCTGGACCATAGGGGGTCTGTGGGGCCATAGTGTGCAGTGATCTTGGTCATGTTAAGTTCCCAGGGTAGGCAACAAGAGACACACGTGGCAGGCTGAATTCCCTTCTTAGCCCAGCGCCCTGCTGAGCTGGGCCTCACTGAGGAGTGGAGGTGTTACCTGTGCGTTGGGGACCACCAGGTGCTTGGACAGCTTGGTCCTGCTGTCGATGAGGCTGCTCCAGTCCAGCAGGTCCACGGTGCTGAGGGAGGAGGCACATCAGCAGAGTGGGCGACCCCACCTGTGGGTGCTAGGGTCGGGTGGGGGATCCAGGCCCAAACCTGTCCATTCACCACCCACCACAAAACCCAGCTCGGTGTTCAGTTTTAAAAGACAGAGAAGGCTGAGGCAGGAGAATGGCATGAACCCAGGAGGCGGAGCTTGCAGTGAGCAGAGATCGCGCCACTGTACTCCAGCCTGGGTGACAGAGCGAGACTCCGTCTCAAAAAAAAAAAAAAAAGACAGAGGAAATGTAAATATTGTTTTCTGTTTAAAAATTTAAAACCAGTGGTGTGCAGTAGCTCAAACCTGTAATCCCAGCACTTTGGGAGGCTGCGGCGGGCAGGTCACTTGAGCCCAGGGGTTTGAAACCAGCCTGGGCAACATGGTGAGACCTGGTCTCTATAAAAAATTAATTAATTAAATAAATTTAAAACCAAAACACAAACAGTCCTGCATCTAGGCGGCTCTGAAAACACTGAGTACCCTAGGGCTGTTTTGGGCTTGTGGAGGGGCCGAGCACAGGCAGCCAGGCAGGAGGCGGACACAGCTCCGGGGGGCCAGGAAGGACACAGTGGGCAAGGCTGACAGTGTGTGAGGGGATGGCTCACTACTGCACCACCCCAGTCACCTCCCCACTTCAACTGGAGGCTCCTGGTGATCTGGGTCCCAGCCCCTGGCTCCAAGGATGGGGCATGGGGCTCTGATCTTTCACCTGCCAGCGTGGACTCCAGGGAGGGCTGAGAGTGCCACCTTTGCTCTAGACCCAGATAATTCTATAAAGAGCCCTCTATGGGGGTCTGTGCTGGCCCTGTGTCTCCCCTGCCCTGCCCAGCCCCAGCCTCAGGGACTCCTGAGGCCATCAAGTCCTGCTGTGTGAAAAGCAGTTCCTTCAGCACTGTCATCCCAGGGCCCACCCTCTCAGGCAGGGCAGCCAGGACTGGGAGACGTCACTGGGGCTTGGCTGGAACCATGGCTGATGCTCGTGTCCTCTCAGCCTGGGGGCTGCTCTCACCCAGACACTCCCAGGGTCTCCGCCATGAACCAGTCCTCAATCTCAGCCCTGGATGCGATGCCCATCTTTGCGACACTTTCCTTGAGAAGTGAGAAGGCCTGGATCAGCCCCATTCACTCACATTTTATCCTTCCCCCCACCCATTGGCCTCTGGTGCTGTTTCTGGCTTTATTACATCGTTAGTAAGAACAGGATCCATGTCTGGTTTGTTTCTACTGCATAGACAGGTCTATTCCCACCCCGCTGCTGATGCATGCCCACGCCCTGCAGGGCTGGGTCTCCAGCCCTCCTGCCAGCATCTCCCCTCTCTGTTCAGAGTCCCTCCGACCTCCTCCTCCCCACCAGGCCAACCCCAGCAGCTGCAGAGTGAGCCACGTGCCCTGGGTGAGTTCCCAAAACCACCTCTGACCACTGCCCACCATGCCCCCTGTGCGCCCCCACGGTGCCCACCCCCTCACAAGCCACAGGAGTGGGGAAGGAGAAGGCTGCCCCACCTGCAGCACCGCCACCTCCAGCTTGGTGTCCATGCCTGGCCAGCCCACAGCAGGCTCCTGACCCCACCCCATCCCGCCCATGAAGTCCTTGCACATGGCGCTCTAGAGGCCCTGTAGAGATGAGAGGGGGCTCCGTGGCGGGGTTTGTGTTTCCATGCAGGTGTGGGACAGCAGTGGGCACAGGAGCTGCCTGTCCCCTGCCGAGCAGCCCCCACAGGCTCCCTGCCTCGGTTTCCTCCCCTATGCCACCAGCACCACAGGCTGCTCACACGTGGGTCACAGGACCCAGAAACACCGAGCGTGGCTAAGACAGAGACACCCCAGCGAGGTCCCCTTGCTCAGGCCTCTGCCCCAGAGCCCGAGTCTCTCAGGAACCTCTGATGCAAGCGCAGGCTCCTGCCCCCGTGCAGCCAGCCCGCAGTCCCACCCTGCCCTCCAGGCCAGCCCTCCTGCAGCATTCTTGCCCCTGACACTTCTTTCCAAGCAACAACCAGAAATGTTCCTTTAAAGTGAAAGCAGATCTTACCATCTCATCTTGTTTCACGCCACCCCAGTGCAGGGCCTTCCCCTTACATCTGCCCCAGGAGAACAGGCAATGGATGAGGAGAAGACGCCCCTCACCCTGATGGCCCAGCATTCAGCTGGCCACTCTGACCCCCAGCCCCCGTCAGGAGGTGGCTTCCAAGCACTGCTCAGAAGGGCCAGATGCAGTGGTATGCCCTGTCATCCCACCACTTTGGGAGGCCAAAGGGGAAGGTTCACTTGAGGCCAGGAGTTTGAGACCAGCCTGGGCAACATGGTGAAACACCATCTCTACAAAAAATATGAAAATTAGCTGGGTGTGGTAGTGTGCGCCTGTAATCCCAGCACTTTGGGAGGCCAAGGTGGGGGGATCACTTGAGCCCAGGAGTTCCAGGCCAACCAGGGCAACATAGTGACACCTGATCTTTTTTCTTTTTTCTTTTTTTTGAGACGGAGTCTCACTCTGTCACCCAGGCTGGAGTGCAGTGGAGTGATCTCGGCTCACTGCAACCTCTGCCTCCCAGGTTCAAGCAATTCTGTCTCAGCCTCCCGAGTGGCTGGGATTACAGGCACTTGCCGCCATGCCTGGCTAATGTTTTGTATTTTATTAGAGACAGGATTTCACCGTGTTGCCCGGGCTGGTCTTGAACTCCTGAGTTCAGACAATCCACCCGCCTCACCTCCCAAAGTGCTGGAATTACAGGCATGAGCCACCACGCCTAACCGTGAGACCTCCTCTTTACAAAAATTAAAAAAAAAAACTTGGCCATGTGTGGCGGCATGCACCTGTAGACCCAGCTACTCAAGTGGCTGAGGTGGGAGGATGGCTTGAGCTCAAGAGGTCCAGGCTGCAGTGAGCTATGATCACACCACTGCACTCCAGCATGGGCAACAGAGCAAGACCCAGTCTCATTTGAAACAAACAAACAAAAACATAAACAGGCCTGGGACCCGCTGCCCCTGACGGAGGGCTGCTGGGGCCAGCATGGGGCTGTGCAGGGTCGGGTGTTTCTAACACAGAAGGACACTGGGCCTTAGTGACCTCTGGCTTCTCTACCCCTGGAGCCCTGCTCCCCCCATCTCTGGCCCCCGGAGGCTGTGTCAGGAAGGGATTCCCAGGCAGAAGATGCGGCACCAGCTCCCTGGGCACAGTGGCTCATGCCTGTAATCCCAGCACTTTGGGAGGCCAAGGTGGGCAGATCATGAGGTCAGGAGATTGAGACCATCCTGGCCAACATGATGAAACCCTGTCTCTACTGAAAATACAAAAATTAGCTGGGTGTGGTGGCGCGTGCCTGTAATCCCAGCCACTCGGGAGGCTGAGGCAGGTGAATCGCTTGAACCAGGGAGGTGGAGGTCACAGTGAGCAGAGATCGTGCCACTGCACTCCAGCCTGGTGACAGAGCGAGATTCCATCAAAAAAAAAAAAGAAAAAAAGAAAGAAAGAAAAGGATGGAAGGAAAAGAAAAGAAAAGAAAAAGAAAAAAAAGAAAAAAGAAACCTGACCTGGTGCCTTCCTAGCCCCCACTCCATCCCGGCCACAAGGTGGGCATGGCTTCTGCATGGCTAGTGTCTGTCCCACTCAGCTGCCCCCTAGAATGCCCATCCTTGCCCTGTGGCTGGCCACTCCCTCCCCTGGCATTCCTGCCCTGCTGCCTCCTCCTCCTATTGCAGCACCACCAGCACTGGCTCCTCTTTTGGGATGCCCCTTAGATGTGGGCACTCCCCAAAGCCTCCACATCGCCGTCCCTCACCTTGCCAGTTCCTCTACCTGGGATGTCCCTTCTCGCCCTCCTGTCTCCTTGGCCGGGGCTCTCTATGGCCAAAACTTGACCTTAAGACATCCTTGTGTGCACAAGCACAGCAATGCCCTCCCAGAGCCCTCCATCTGTCCAGTTCAGCTCCTTCTTCCTCCACCATCCTCTGCACTCCCACCACCACTGGTCCTAGGCTGACCTTGGCGCTCCCCATGGGATTCGGGCCAACAGCATCTGACTCTGATTTCGTGGACCCCTGCCCTCACCTCGCACCCGCCGAGGCCTCACCTAAGCTCAAGTGTGGCTCGGTGCTTCTCATCTCACACCGTCCCCCGCCTTCCCACGCCTCCTATTGAGGCCAGGGGTGCAGCCCCCGACCTCTGTACAGTCTCACCTGAGAAATCAACACCACCAGATCCCCTGGCGCCAAGAAACGGAACCCTGCAAACTCTTCCCAGGGTCACCTGGAGATAACCGTCATCTCTAGTACCCCTAGGCTGATGCGGCTAAAACAGTGTTCTGCTTGTTGCCCACCCCTCCCCCCCCCCACCGCCACCAAAAGCCCTGACACTTTTTAAAGTTACCATGGGTGAGTTCAAAGCTGGGCGTTTGAGGGGCTTCCCATTTTTCCCCAACAGTGTTCTCAGAGTGGCCGTGTCTGGGAAGCGGCTGGGTCCCGGGGGTTCCAGGCTATGAGCCCTACACCAGGCTTCTCTTGTGTCAACATGAAGAATACTCCATTTTAAATTCCAAGTGATAACTCTGTATTCCCACAAGTGGTATATATCGTAAATATTAAAACGACCATTGTTTTTAGTTGGTAGACATCGAAAAGTAGGAAAATTCGCGATATCAGAAAGGGACTGCAGGAAACGCCTCCCTTCCTGGCTTCCCTTGCTCCAGGAGATGCTTGGGAGGCACCCGTTTCAGGCCAGGAAGCTCCGTAAAGGCTCCCGGGACGGGCAGAAGCCCCGCGCCCCTGCCTGCACCCCGCGCACCTGCTCGTGGCGCGCCAGCAGCGCGGGCCAGGCGCACAAGCGCAGCACCAGCAGGCTGCGCGCCAGCTCCCAGGTTCGCCGGCTGCAGTACGCCTCCAGCGCGTTGCCGAAGTCCACAGCGGGCACCAGCGGCCGCACTGCCCTGGCCGACCCACGTCCTGGCACGGCCCCTGGGCCCGCGGCGGACTGCTCGCTGGCGGCCGGCGCCGTGGACAGCGGCGCGAAGCGGGGAATGTAGGGGCGCAGCGCGGGCAAGACGCGCCGCAGAGCCATGGCGGGACGCCGGTACCCGCCCGGGCCGCTTAAGTATGCGCTATTGGTCCCTTCCCGCCCCGGATGCCCCCTAGCCGCGCTCTCTCCTTAGAAGTCAAACGCTCCGAGCCGCGCCCACTCCTCGGGAGACACCGCCCCATCCCAGGGGCCCCGCCCCTCCCTAGCATCTGCACCCGCTCCTCCTGAGGCCCCGCCCTGCCCGCCGTAGGGCCCACGCCTTCTCCACGTGAGTCCCTCGCCCCGCGCTCCAAGCAGCTCCCTTTCCTCAGCAGACGCCGGTCCACCCTACGACCCCAGCTCTCACCTCTGGAGAACCCATCCCGAAGTCCCAACCCCACCCCTGAGGCCCCGCCCCAACCCAAGGCCCGGCCGGCTCCGGTGGTCATACTCCAGAAGACCAGCGCTTCTTCCTCAAGGGTTCCGGCACGCCCCAGGACCCACCGCCCCTTCTCCTCATGAGGCCGCGCCCCGCGCTCCCAGCCGCGCCCGCTCCTCGAGAGGACCCGACCCGCCTTCCCAGCCGCGCCCGCTCCTCGGGAGGACCAGCTCCGCGCCCCCATTCCGTGGGAAGCCCTGCCTCACACTCCCAGTCTCGCCCTCTCCTGGGAAGGCCCCGCCCCGCGCTCCCAGCCGCGCCCTCTCCTCGGGAGGTTCCGCCCCGCGCGCTGCAGACCTCTGTGCGTCCACAGCAGGCCCTGCCCACCGGGCCGTGCCCGCACCCCCGCGAGAGACCCGGTCCCCGGGGCTACCCGCCCTGAGCTCCGCCTTCCTCACAGGAGACCCACCCCATTGGGAGCGGGACCCCTGACCAGGCTTGCGGTCTCCCCACCACACCGGGTTTCCCAGGTCCCCAGGCCAGCCAGGTGGGTCCGGAGCCCGCCGATCAGCGCAGCCGCACACCTGGGTTCCTCCCTGGTGCTTGAGCCGCGTGGACCCACAGCTGAGGCCGGATCGGCTGAGAATCCAGCCCTCAAAGTGGGTCCGCTTCTCCTCTGGTCTAAAAGGGCGTGTGGGAAGCCGTCCTCTCCCTCCCACCCCTCAGGCCTCTTAGGGGCTTGCCCCGCGCTCCTCTCCTGTCCTCCCAGTCCCACCGCCCACCCAAGGGCAAACGCGGACCACTAGGCCCCCTCGGAACCTGTGCAGCCCTGTGGTTCTTCCCTTCCCTTGCCGCCCCACAAGAGTCCGCTGGCCACACCGCCTCCCCTGCAGGCCCGGCCTCAGTGCCGCCCGCCCGTGGGCCGCCTCTAGAGCACCTACCCTCTCGCGGCCCCTTTGCCTGAATGCCCCTCCCAGATGTCACTTTCTTGGTGGAACCACCCCTGGCGGCCTGCCGTAGTGCACCCCTCCCCATCACTCACCGCTGGGCCCCTCGTCACCTCACGATATTCCTGCACCCCACAGACGCTGGGTCTGGCTCCAGCCTCCTCCCACCTCACCCACCTGCTTCTCCCTGTGCACCTTGCACCTGCTGGAAAGAGCAGGAGGTACCTTGCACTCCCTGACCTGTTCTGCAATGTTGAAATTTGAGGCTGAATAATTTCCTTGTGGGAGCTGCCCTGTGCATTGCAGGTTGTGTATCAGCATCCCTGGCCTCCAGGAACCAGAGGCCTGTAGTACACACACACACAGACATACACAGTCGGGACAGCCGTAAATGTCTCCAGACATTGCCAGGTGCCCCTGGGGGACACCATCACCACCACTCTAGAGAGAGAGAGGCTTCCTGATGAATGGAGCAACAGTTTTTCTGCTCCTCTTCCTCCTGCTGGCACCACAGAGCAAAGGGCAGAGACAAAAGGAGTGGATGAATCCAGGCTCATTTTGCTGGAGAGAGGCTAGCCTCAGCAGCCGGCCATAGCCACCAGTCTCCCCTTCCTGAGGACCATCCCTCCTCCTGTGGCCCCTGTCCACACCTATCACGCCTTTCTCCCCAGCACCTGTCATGCCATCGGCTCCTCCTGAGCCCAGGCTGTTTGCATGCTGCTCTCAGGCACCTTTCCCTCCCCTGCATCCTACACCCTCCTTCCTCTCCTCATCAGGGTCAGCATGGTGGGTGCTACCCCTGGCAGGCCCTCTCTGACCCCCAGGGCCCACCTGGGCACCTGTGTGGCTGCAACTCCCTCTTCTCTTCTTGCACTTGTTGCTGGTGACTTTGACAGCTGTGCCCCATCCATACTGCTGCCTTGATGTGTCGTTATTTAGTGAATGAAATTTCCACATGTGGGAACCCATGTGGGAAGTGTGACCCCAGTTTCTAGGCTGGTGACTGTGGATTTGAGATGCATCCCCCAGGCCTTGCCCTGAGTCACCCTGGACCACACCCAGTCCTCACAAGCACCCTGGCACTTCAGCTACATGGTGGGGACCCTCTGCCAGCAGGGCTGAGGCCAAGGCCCCCTGGCTTCCCAAAGTCTCTGTTCCTGCTCTCCGTGAAGACAGCCCTTTGATGCCACGTCCTCTCCTCTGGAGGGCACACCACGCTTGTCTGGGCTGCATTCTTCTCCTGAGCATCTGCACCTGGTTACCAGAATTGGAGCCTGGGTTCCTAGCACTCAGCCTCCACCCAGGCCCTGTATGTTGGAAGTAACTTGTCGACGCCGGTGACTCGCTCAGGAGGATGAGAAGAGCCCACCCTGACCCTAACCCTCCCCATCTGGAGCCAATACTCGCCATGACTGCCATTTTCTGGATAATCCTGTTGATCTGATCTGCTCCTGGCCCAAGACCTCCCCTCTAACGCACTCATATCCATGAGAGAGAGGGGGTCCCACCAGCTGTGCCACCTCTCACTGCACTGGTAATGGAGAAGGCTGTCAGCCCTCCACATCACACACACTTTGGGCAAAATGACTGAGTGTATGACAGTCAGCTCACCGACTTACCGCCATGAGAAAACATTCTAAATGGCCCATTTTCAAGGCATGATAAATCTAAGTACTGGCAGCCAGCCTGTGAATGTAACAAACCGCATGGCTCATGCACGTAGAAGATCACAATAAGCAAACAGAATGTAGAAGAGGGGTCAGCCCATAAAAGGGAAGAAAGTTTCGTTATTGGAAAATTGAAACTTAAGCGGGGAAGGCAACGGGGTATAACCTTATAATGTGGATAATGAAACTTAGGCAATGTCCTGGAAGATTGTAACCCCATGGTACTTGACCAATGAGGAGGAGGGACTTGTGTGCTAGGGCATAAGTTACTTGCTGTGACTGCCCTGAGTGCGCCTATCCACCAGACACCGATCTCGCAAGACCACTATTAAAAGTCTCACTTTCCCGGGCATGGTGGCTCGCGCCTGTAAGCCCAGCACTTTGGGAGGCGGAGGCGGGTGGATCACCAGGTCAGGAGATCCAGACCATCCTGGCTAACACGGTGAAACCCTGTCTCTACTAAAAATACAAAAAATTTGCCAGGTGTGGTGGGGGGCACCTGTAGTCCCAGCTACTCGGGAGGCTGAGGCAGGAGAACGGTGTGAACCCAGGAGGCAGAGCTTGCAGTGAGCCGAGATGGCGCCACTGCACTCCAGCCTGGGCGACAGAGCGAGACTCCGTCTCAAAAAAAAAAAAAAAAAAAAAAGTCTCACTTTCACTGCTCGTGCCTCTGAGTCCATTCTTCAGGTTTGGATGGGTGAGCTTGTTTCTCACACTGCCACGTTGCCTCTCCCAATATTCCTGACAAATGCCAGACAAGGGCTTAGACGTCATCCCTGTTCTTACATGGGAAACCCCGGAGCAGAATCTAAGCCGAAACACACCTGAAAATGTCACGGCAAGGCCAAGGCAAAGCTCAGAGACAGGGTGGTCCTTGTCATGCATGGCCTGTGGAGGGGCCAAGCCTGGCTTCAGCACCCCAGCCACCCCAGGCAGTCCTCAGGGTGTTCTCAGTCCTGCCTCATGTGGGTGCCAGGGTCAAGGAAGGTCCCTCACCTCACATCCTACCATCAAACTTTTACTCTGTAGCATGGGGCTCAAAAGCAGAGGGTCTGAGGGTGACATCAGAGAAGCTGGCAGATCAGGAAGCTCCGGGAACCCATCCCTCCCCTGGACAACAATGGTACTGAAAGGAACGGTCTTAAGCAGTGATCCTGGAAACCAACAGAACGCTTTTGCAACATTCAGGGGCCAGCTTAATGAAGAGCCTGGTCCATTTCAGCCAGTATCAGTCAATTTCCACCTTTATGGGAACACCTACCATCCCCCAACCCTCAACCCAGTGGCACACAGAGGAATACAACCCTGGTGCACAGTAGCACTATTCACAACAGCAAAACGGTGCAAACAAAACGTGATCCATCCATACGGTGGAATACTATTAAGCTATAAAAAGGAATGAAGTACTAATGCATGCCATGACATGGATGAACTTTGAAAATGTGCAAAATCGAAGAAGCCAGTCACATGCATGGAACTGGAGAAACTTATGTGAAGTGAAATGAAACAGAACAGAAAGTTAAACGCCGCATGTTCTTGCTCATATGCGGAAGCTGAAAAAAGCTGGCCTCATAGAAGTCAAAAGTAGAACAGAGGATAGTAGAGGCTGGCAAGGGTGGAAAGAAGGGAGGGAGAGGGAGAGATGTGTTGAAGGATACAAAATTATAGCTACATGGGAGGAATAAGTTCTAGTGTTCTACACCAAGGTAGGATGACTCTAGTTAACAATAACATATGGGTCAGGTGTCGTGGCTCACGCCTGTAATCCCAGCACTTTGGGAGGCCTAGAGGGGTAGAATTGCTTGAGCCCAGCAGTTCACAACCAGCCTAGGCAACATGGTTAAATCCCATCACTACAGAACATACAAAAGTTAGCCAGGTGTGGTGGTACATGCCTGTAGTCCCAGCTACTCAGGGGTTGCTGAGGCAGGAGGATCACCTGAGCCTTGGGAGGCAGAGGCTACAGTGAGTCGTGATGGTGCTACTGCACTCCAGCCTGGGCAACAGAGTGAGGCCCTGTCTCAAAAACAAAAAACAAAAACCAAAATCCAAACCAAAACAAAAATTATGTATTTTCAGCTAGCTAGAAAGAGAATATTGAGTGTTCGTAACGCAAAGAAATGATAAATGTTTGAGATGATAGGTGTGCCAATTACCCTCATCTGATCACCATACATTGCATGTATAGAAACATCACTACGTACCCCACGAATATGTACAATTATTATGTGTCAATTAAAAAATAAAAATAGCCAGGTGTGGTGGCTCACACCTGTAATCCCAGCAATTTGGGAGGCCAAGGCAGGAGGATCACTTGAGCCCAAGAGTTCTAGACCAGTCTGGGCAACATAATAAGACCTCATCTCTATAAAAAAATACAAAATTAACCAGGCATGGTGGTCTATGTCTGTTATCCCAGCTACTCAGGAGGCTGAGGTGAGGGGATTGCTTGAGCCCAGGAGGTTGAGGCTGCAGTGAGCTATGATCGTGCCACTGCACTCCAGCCTGGGCAATGGAAGGAGACCCTGTCTCTAAAATAAAAGTGAAATTTTTTTAAGAAAAGAAAGAAAGATGCCAGACACAGACGGCCACAAGTTTTATGGTTCAGTTTATATGAAGAGTTCAGAATAGGCAAACCCATAGAGACAGAAGTCACACGAAGACAAGCCCATAGTGTAGCCTGGTGACTGTGGCACTGGTAAGGGACTGGAGGTGGAGGACAGGGGGAGTGGGAGGGGCTGCCAAGGCCCACGGAGTTTCTTTGGGGTCTGGAAATAATCTGGGGCTAGAGAGTGTTGATGTCTGCTCTACCTTGTGTATAGACTAAAAAACCATTTGATTGTGCCATTGAAATGGAAAAAATTGCATGGTATAATGCAAAAGGTAATAAATGAATAGTATAATGAATTATATCTCAATAAAGCTGTTTTTTTTTTTTTAAAAGCAAAGAGCTCAAAGTTCTAGCATTTGCTTCAAGGAAGCCTGTGGCCCTGCACAGAGGCGAAGGTGGGCAGGGGCTGCCAGGGGCAGGGCTGCAGAGAGGGCAGGGGGAGAAGCAAGGGGTACAGGGATCACAGAGATCACCGCTCACATCCAGACCATAGCAGGGCAGGCCTAGCGCTGGGTGCCCAGGCCCACGGGAGAGCCCACCTGTGAGGGCACCTGTGGGAACAAGGCTGGCCTGAAAGTCACTGGCTCCATGTGACAATCAATGAAACGACTGAGTTTCACAGGAGCTCTGTAAATCCTAGGAAGCAGGTCTTATGCTCAGCTGGGGACCCTTGGCAGGTGGCTACCCTGAGCCAGCTGACGGCTTTTTTTTTTTTTTTTTTTTTAAGAGACAAGGTCTCTCTCTGTTGCCCAGGCTGGAGTGCAGTGGTGTGATCACAGCTCACTGTAGCCTTGGACTCCTGGGCTTGTGATCCCCCTGCCTCAGCCTCCCAAGTAGCTGGAACTATAGGCTGGACTGCGCCCAGCTAATTTTTAAAAAATAGTTTTTGTGGAGACAGGGTCTGGCTGTGTTACCCCAGGCTGATCTGAAACTCCTGGGCTCAAGCAATCCTCCCACCTTGGCCTCTCAAAGTGCTGGGATTCAGGCGTGAGCCACTGAGCCCAGTCATGGATTATTTTGAAAGAATGATGCCCCACCAGGGCCAGGGGATCCAGGTGGGAGTTGTCGGTGGGGGGGTCCTCAGGGAGATCAACTGGATGGGAGGTGAGTGTCGGGGACGGAGGGGTGGGCTCCGTTCTCCAGCTCAGGAGACAGGCAGATCTAAGAGGGCCAGACTTGGGCATGTGGTGGGGACCCAGCTGCTGGGCGCCCCCGAGGTTGGGCCGGTCACCAGGGCCTGCCACTCCCAAGGAGGAAGCAGACAAGAAACAGACCTTTGAGGGTAGAGAGGCCGCTGTGCTGCCTGTCCGGGCCCCTGGGCACATGCAGTCAACCGTGCTCAGGACTCCTTCCGTTCTCTCACTTGCACTCATTCCCGGCGAGATAATTGTTTCTCCTCAGCCGTGAGCATGACATTGGAGCTCTGGCAAAGTCAGGTTTTTTTTGTTTTGTTTTGTTTTTTGCCATGTGCCTCTTACCTGTACTCTGAAATATTTGTTTCTCTGCCAGATACGTGGTTCCCTGCATTCATTCTGATTTGTTGCATTTTGCTGCTTGCCCTGTAGCCACTTTTACCGATATTTTTGGTCTGTCTGCAGGCAAAGGAATTCATTCACATTCATTTAATTTGGAGTTTGTCTTTCCGTTATCAGCCTGGGCTGCTGGGTATATAAATTCCCTCATCGGTACGTTATCCCCTTATCCACTCCATGCTGCCGTTCACAGATCCTACTTGAGTTCTATTTAGCTATGACATTTTATTCACTTTTCTCAAAGCTAGTAAAATGTGATTGCATTTCCTGAAGTTAAGATTGTCTGCTAGATCCCAGAACACGCCACTGTTTATGTGAATGCAATCACACTTCACCACTTTATATAATCATTTTCAATGCGTGTATAAGGAAAGGTATTTAGATCCCCCCCCCCACCCCTGCCATATTGTTTCCTTGCAAAATTAGGGTATATTCTGCTGACAAGCATGGTGTTCACAACCTTCCCATGCAGGAGCTACGATCACTGCTCCATTTTATGCGGGGGAAACAAGCTCAGAGAGGAGGAGGGACTTGCCCAAGAGCCCACAGCAATATTTGAAGCTGGGATCGCTGTCCTCAGAGACATTTACATTTTCCAAGAATCAAATGTGTGCTAGGTCCACGGAGCCTACTGCCCCCAACCCCCACCCCAGGGAGATGCAGGTGTCTGGCACCAGGTAAGCCCGGGCTGGCATTGTCCTGAGGGCCTGCAGGCCAGGGGTCAGGAATGTGGGAGCCCAGCTGAAGGGACCCGAGCCCTCCGGCAACTGGAAGGGGAGGTGCCGATGGGGTTGAGGCTGGGTAAACCCATGCATCTTTGTGGTTGATGAAGTGGGATTGTGTGTGTGAAGAGGGAGGCAGGCTCGGGGTGCAAGACCCCTTTGCTGGATGGAGCAGATGTGAGCCTTGGGAAAGCTGAATGCCACAGTGACAACAGCAGCCGCATTGACCCCAGATGTTGTGATGTCCCAGGCATGCCCCACGTGGGAGCACATGGACTGCAGAGGGAGACTCGGGGCGCTGGCTTTGTGCCAGACGGGGTTTGGGACTTCTTCCTTGGGGAAGTGAGAATAGTAATAATAATGCCCCCTCAGATTGTTGTCAAGATTCAGGGGGCACCCAAGTTGTTTAGTATGAGCTCCAGCACCCACTAAGCACACAATAACCCAGAGCCATGATCTCTCTGCCTGAGCAGGTAGCGGGGTGGGGGACTGAGAGGCTGCAGAAAAACCTCAGAGCCTCAGACACCCTGCAGGCTGGGAGGGGCCCTGGGGAAGGTCGGCTGCTGACTTGGAGAGGTCTAGGCAGGACTTGAGCTGGGCGGTTTACAGGTAGGGGTGCTCCCTGTGAGATGCCCCAGCTGGCATCAGTCTTGGGGCCCCAGACAAGGCTGAGCCTCCCAGAGCCTCTCTGTAGGGCGGCTGGGTGCCTGTGATGGCTGGGCACCAGGGACCTTGTCAGGAGGGCTGACAGGTTCCAGGCAGAATCTCAGAGGGCCGCCCCTTTCAGAAGTGAACAGGAGGTCAGAGGATATGCCACAGGGGCTCCTGTGGAGTCGAGATGCTTAATGGAGCCACATGTCTGGTGATGCCAGGACAACCGCCCAGAATGGTTCACCCCATGGCCCGGCCACACCCTCTCTCCAGCCCGTCTGAGGCAGTGCATGTGTCTGGAGTGGGCCTGGTGACACTCTTGCTCAGGTGTAGCTCTCCTCAGGGAGGGGTGCCCGGCCATCCCCTGACGTCCCCCCAGCCTGACCTAGCTCTCTCCCCCAGGTGGGCAGTCCCCAGTGTGCAGGGATAAGCTTGTCTACTGTCCCCAGAGCCTGACCTGGCCTTGTGTTCCCTGCCGGGTGCTGGCAGGGCTTGTGGCCTCAGCACTGACCATGCCTGCTGGGCACCCACTCAAGGGCTTGAGGGCTTCCCGGAAGAGGTGACAGCTGAGCTGAGACAAGAAGGACCCAGGCTGGTGAGGGAGAACCAGGGTCTCAGGGAGCACAGGGAGACAGTCCATAAAGTCACGGGGAGACTTTGGCCCAGGAGGGTGAAATCAGCACCCCAGACTCACCCCTAAGCCTGCCCCACTCTAGCCAGGGAAGGGTCGGGGCGGGGGGCTGGCAGCCTCTACTTCTCACTTCTTTGCCGTGGACACCCCCATGCCCCCATCTTCCTCCAGCAGCATGGGAATCCCCAAGGGCCCCATCAGTCCCAGCTCCTGAACCAGAGGTCTCAAACTGCAGGCTCTGCTGGAGGTCCGAATGTCAGGGGTCAGAATGTCAGCAACCTGTGCCTTCCAGCAGGGTCATCAAGATGAGTTCCCTTGGGTGGAGGACAGGGACAGACAGTGCTGTGCACATCACAGCTGAAGGCTTGGGCTCTCCTGTCCCAGAGCCCTTCAGGGGCTTCAGGCCTCATGCAGAGCCTGTTTCCTTAGCTGATGTGGGATGTGTTTCAGCCCCAGGTCTCAGCCAGCGGTCGCCCAGCGGCACAGTCAGAGCCGGGCCTGCCTGGTTCCCTGGGCCGGCACTCTGAGTCCAAGGTGGCACGGTTGGGCAGTGACCTCTCCCTGGGCCCCCAACCTCTGACCTCCTAGGCACTGGCCCGAGCCATGGCTCCTGAAAAGGAAAACCTGGGAACTCCTTCAACGTCCACCATAGGTGATGATGGGCTCAGAGCACCATGGGGTGTGCCCAAGATGATGAGCCCCTCCCTGCATGTCAGTAACAGGGACACACATCTCTGATGCGCAGGGAGGGAAGAGTCTGAGTGTGTGAAGCTGTCTGTCCATGCACGCCACACATGTATGGGGGGCAAAGACACGGAATGGAGGAAGACAGGACTCGGAGGACTCCCGTCTTACATGGCAATGTTTTTGTTTTTGCATCCACCGCTCTTGTATAAAGAGCGGTCTTTACAAAGTAATACTTTGTATTACTTTTACAAAGTAATAACGCCTTGAGTTAACCCCACAGTTTATCTTGTAATGTGGAACAGTCAGGGTCAATTGAAGATGAGCATCCCCCTGAGGCTGACCCATAGCAGGGGCCACTGGAGCCAGGCCCTTTGGGGTATTTGAGATTTCTTTAGCCAGGCCTGGGGGGCACTGGCAGGGAGTGCCTCCAGAGCTGTTCACGGCCTTTGTCTCCCCTCTGGGAAGGGCACTGAGTGGAGTCAGGTGAGGGGCCCGTGCTCGCCCACCAGGGTTGTTCCAAACACAGGCAGCCGGGCTCCCTGGCAAGCTCCCGGTGCCCTGTCAGCAGCTCTGACGTCGGTGGACAGTGTTCCCAGTGAGTCTGCAGTCACTCCTTGCACCCAGCATTGATTTTCCTTCCGCGGTCAAGCTAGGCTGTGTTGTTGGTACTCGCTGTACCTCCAGGTGCTAAGCAAGCTGACCTTGGCCTCCCTGGCCCCACGGCTGCATGAGGCTAATCTCCCCCTACACATCCCGCCCCTCTGCCCCCGCCAACAGCAGGGCACAGAAGTGCTGGCCCATGGCTTTCTTGAAACCGTGCATTTCATTTCTGATTATAAAACTAAGGCGTGCTTTGGTAGACAGCGTGGTGGATATGGGGAAGGATAAAAGGACATCAACTTGTTCTGACATCCCAGCACCCAGGGCAGGGACCCAGAGGGGAGATTTGGGTGTATTTCTCTCTGTTGTCTTCTCTGCAGGCATGACACAGGTGTGCACACACACATCCAACCCACTGACGTGTGCACAAGCATGAACACATGTGGGACACTTGCCCTGCTCCGCAGTGTGTGTGAGTCATGTGCATGTCCACTGCCCTCTGTGGAAGGCATGTTCACACCTGTGCACATACCTGAGGCCGCTCTATCACTGCAGGCCCCTGTGCATTTCCTGGGAGGCATGTTCCCATTTCATTAAGAATTCTCAGCTGGGCACCGTGGCTCACACCTATAATCCCAGCACTTTGGGAGGCCGAGGCAGGTGGATCACGAGGTCAGGAGATCGAAACCGTCCTGGCCAACACGGTGAAACCCCATCTCTACTAAAAATACAAAAATTAGCTGGGCATAGGGACATGTGCCTTTAATCCCAGCTACTCAGGAGGCTGAGGCAGGAGAATTGCTTGAACCAGGGAGTCGGAGGTTGCAGTGAGCCGAGATCGCACACTCCAGCCTGGTGACAGAGCGAAACTCCATCTCAAAAAAAAAAAAAAAAGAACTATTCGTGATGGATCTACTCCAGGCCCTGCCTTGCCATCACTAGCCACAGAGCAACTCACAGCCAGTGCTCTCCTCACAGGGGTCTGAATGGCAAGGAGTGAGCCCCAGGATGACCTAGGACAAGCGGCAGCAACAGGGTGAGTTCCCAGGATGGTGGACAGGCTGTGTGCAGCTCCCGGCTCTCAGCGGGTACAGAGATCCCAGGGAAAGCCATGAGATGACTTCTGCACTTGTCCTGCCAGCAACCTGCAGGGGTGGGTGGGATCAAGAAGTGACAGCAAACGCAGACACCCAAACATCCCCCAAAAGAGCAAGGGGGGCTCTGGGTGATGTTCCAGAGGGGCAGGAGCGAGGAGGGAGGCCTGGGGCATCGAGGGCATCTCATCACATGGGCTCTGTCCCAGCCACAGTACTGTCTCTCCCTGAGCCCTGCGTAGCCTCCTGCCCATAGGTGAAGACCCAGCCTCAGCTCCCTGCACGCAGCAGGCCCACCCATCCATCCATCTGTTCACACCAGGAAGCCCAGAGGCAGATGGACGGCCTCTGTCTTGGCAGTGCAACGCTGCTGGAAGCATCCTCCAAGAGTCACCCAGCCCCACAGACACTGATGGAGGACAGCAATGATGCTTCCTGACAGTGACCACCATTCACTAAGCATTCAGCAGGGGTGGGTGTCAGGGTCAGCCTCCACCACGTCACTGTGGGAACAGCCCCCAGGACCCGCTAACTCATTTTATACATCAGGAGGAAAGCCAGGGAGTGCGGCACACTCTCCAGCTACCGTGGGGCCAGCACACTGTCCAGCCACCTTGGGCCAGTGAAACGGAAAAAGTTCCCTTGTTGCCCTAGCAGGGTGTGTGAGAAGGGGAGTGGCTCGCTTCTTCATGCTCCACTGCCCAAACCTCTAGGGGAGCTTACAGACGGGCAGGCTGTGGGGCTCCGACCCCGCAGCAGTGTCTAGGGGTGAAGGTTTACAGCTGAAACCCCAGTGGGCGTGTGTTACGGGGGCTTTTTTAGTTTGTCATCTGTAGGGTGGCTTGTGTTAGTCAGAGGGCTTTCTGGATCCTGGGGTTCTTGCCTTTGTGTACCAGAAGAGTCAGATCACACGTGGACTTGAAGAATGAGTGCAAGGTTTTATTGAGGGGAGGTGGCTCCCAGCAGATAGGGGAAGCTAGAAGGGGGTGGAGTGGGGAGGTTTTCCCCTGGAGTGGGGCCGCTGTGCACCCGGGCTGTCCTCCAACTGCCCCAGCCAAACTCTGTGTGGTTCTGCCAGTCAGTGGCCTGCCAGCATGCCGGTGCCTATCAGTGCGTTCATCTCGACATCCAGCCGCCCGTGTGTGTCTCCGCTGATGTGCTCCTCTCCACATCCAGCTGCCTGTGTCTGCCTGCTAAGGTCTCGGGGGATTTTATAAGCACAGGATGGGGGCATGGCAGGCCAGGGTGGTCGTGAGAAATGCAACATTTGGGTAGGAAGTGCCTGTTCTCACCTAGGTCCGTGGGGTTGGAGCCCTAGTCAGGGACCACGCCCTCCTCTACCCAGCACTTCCCTTCCCCACTTCCGTATCATTTAAATGGACCACACTTTTCCCTTCCCAGCACTTGCCTTCCATAACAACAGCACATTCTCTAGCCACCATGGGGTCAGCACACTCTCCAGCTACGTGGGGCCAGCAGTGGCTGGGCTCCAACTCAGGTCTGCACCAGACCCTCATTCTTAAACCCCTGCGTCTCGGCCTGCCCATGTTCCAGCTTCCCCAAGTCTTGACTCCCAATGTCCCAGCCTCCTTGAGGTCTCAGTCTCCCTGTTCCAGGCCTCAGCCTCCCCTGAGTCCCTGCCTAGCTCAGTTCCTACCTCCCACATCCCCTCCCCAGGTCTCTGCTACCATGGCCCACCCAGCTGCACCCCCACCCCACAGGTCTCCTGGGACCCAGGAGGCCACTCGTGGGCCAAGCCTGGTTGCATCTTCGTGTAAACCTTGCCCTGAGCACACGCCCGTGGCTGTGGCTGCTGACTTTCACTGTGCATATTAAATGCCATTAAGATGGATGCGATTGGCTTTCAGTGTCCAGAGGACTGCAGCACACGGAGAAACAGCCACCCTGAAGGGCCTCTCCCTGAGCTCTGGCGGGTGAGCCCTTGTGGGAGGGGCTGGGGAGCTGGGACCCATTTAGGGTGTGTTTGGGGGAGAAGGCAGGAGGCAGGTGGGACCCTCCCTGGAACCTCTCCTGAGACACCCTAAGGGCTGGGAATGGGAGCTACTTGGTGGGGGAACCCAGCAGGGGTTTCCTGTCCCCGGGCTGTGGCCATGACGAGGACCCTCCTGCTGTTGCCTCTCCCAAGGCCACTCGGCCCCTGCTCACTGTGCGACCTTACACAGTAGCTCAGCCTCTCTGAGCCCCTCTGTCATCTTTAGCCACTGCCCACCAGAGTCCCCTGGGAGCTGCTGGCCAAGGCAAGGCTGGGCAGGGGCTTGACATAGGCTCTCACGCCTTCAGATGCCCTCAAATGGGATTCAACCCCGTCTTGACCCCTGAGACCTCCCAGCCTGGGGTCTGAGGGTCTGTCCAGACCTGCAGGTAGATGGCTGGGCCTGCAGGGACAGAGGCGGCCGGCAGAGGGCAGCAGAGGGCCACAGAACTGAGTGGCCGGCGCTCACCAGGCCGGGATGTGGCCACCCTGCATGCAAGCAGCCCTGCCTCTGCCCTGGGCCTTGTCCCACCCCAAGACACCCCAGGCCCTGGCTCAGCTGCGGCAGGGAGGCCAGGCCTCACCCCTCTCCCTCCTGACACCTGCCCAGCCACTGGCTTGGGCCGCCGCCCTCCAGGCCTCTCCTGCCACCCACCCCAGCACCAGGCCCCCTGATGCCCCTGCTTCCCTCCCAAGGGTCCCTCCTAGACACCATCCTGGCCCAGCCAAGATGCCAGCACAGGATCTCCCCAAAACACTCTGGAGGACGGGTGAGGCTCCAGCACCTTCCAGGTGGCACTCATGATGGACAATCCCAGGGGCCACGCACCCTGGACCCACCTCCCCCAACACAGAGACCCCCAAACAGGCCCTCAGCCATGAGTATGGACACACAAGTCTCCCGGTGTATGGGCAAAGGGTTGACACTGGCTCATAGTGTGGGCACCATGGCACAGGGCAAGATGGAGACTCAGCCCCCAGGGTAGCGGCCAGTGCTGACCTTGGGCTGGGCCAGGGCCTGGCCATGCTGAACCAGGTCTGAGCATCCTCAGAGGCCAGCATCTCCCTGTGGGGTCCCCACAAAGGCAGCCATGGGCTGGGCCCACCTCGAGCTCAGCACCTTGAGGGCCACAGAGCCTCATGGCCCAGGCCACTAGTGGTCCCTTTATGTTCTCTGCTGACAGGAAGCCCCCCTTCCCGTCAACCCAGTCTGTCAGCCCCCTCTGCCCTGAGGTGAGGCTTCTATGACTGGTGAGGCCCATGGTCCTGGCTCCAACCTAGCATTCCTCGGGACCCACTCCCATGCCCGGCTCCCTGCCAGACCCACACACCCAACCCAGCTAACACCAGACCCACCCCATCCTGCCCCACGGGGGCAGTACCCTCCACTCTCCTTCACTGGTCCCCTCTCCGTCCCCTCTTCCTGCCTCCCCGCCCTATCCACTGGGCCCTCATTGTCCATCCTCCTTCCACCACTCTTGAGAAACCTCCCGCACATGAGCACCCATCCTTCCCCACACCTGCTCACCAGGCCTGGCTGGGCCTGACCCTCTCCTGAAGTGAGGGCTGCAGCCTGGTCGGCTCGGCTCATCAGCACAGACTTGTTTCTGTCACAACAGCTGGTGAGGACTGAGCAGACCATGGGCTAGCCAGGTCTCCACGGCCTGCCCTGGGCACCATGATGCTCCAGGGTGGTGCAATGAGGGAGGAGCTGCAGGTGGCTGACAGCTGGCCGAGGCAGAACACGCCGATCGGGGCTGCCCAGAGGGGAGGTGGGCCCTTGGGCTGAGGGAGCCCCAAGGAACAGAGCTGAGCCCTGGACAAGCAGCACCTGAAACCCACCCCACCGGGCTCTCACCAGCTCCATGAGCCCACCACACCCCACCCCACTGCATCCCGGCCAGGCTGGGAGCTGAGTGCTGGTCACTCAGGGTTTAACCCTAATGTCCACCTTGCATTGGGGGTGGTCAGCTTGTCTTTTGATGTTGATGGAGGGAGATGGTGGGGGCGCCCAGCGGGTTCTACCTGATCACAGCCTTTGCCTTCCTCTGGATGCCTCCCCTTGGGAAGCCCTGTAAGAAAGAGGCCCGAGTGCCCCGGGGAGAACCTCACACTTCCCAGAGGAAGTTGGGCTGGGGGCGGCACTGACCCCTAATCTGGAGCCCTGGGCTAGACATTGGAGGTTTTCATGTGTAAGGAGAGGAGGCCCCTGGGAGGCAGAGGCGAAGGGCTGGGAGGTCCCCAGGCGAGGCGTCCCGTGGGCCACACCTCAGCACCTGGCTTCCCCCCTCAGTTGCCAAGAAAATGCCACCTCCCCTGGTAGATGGCAGCACATGGGGCTCCCAATCAGGCGTGGGGTTTGGCAGACCTCTTGGTCCTCAAGTCCCAAGTCCTGGTGTGGCGAGTGCGCCCCAGAGCTTGGCTGCCGGTGAAAAGCCTGTCTTCCCAATTATCTGCAGCCAGCTTGCCTCAGGGATAATTGGCTCCCTGCAGCTCCTGCCAGGCCCCTTGCCTCCAGAGGAAGCTGTTGGGGAAGAGGCTGGGCAGCACAGGCCCTGGAACAATCTCACTCGTGTCAGAGCCCCAGATACACCAAGCAGCCCCTGCAGTCCCAGAGACAGCCCCCCAGGGAGGCCCCTCCTGAAAGGCGGATGGTGGAAGGAGGAGGTGCTTCCTGGAGGCTATGGTGCCCTGGGAGAATGGTTTATTCTCAACCTGGATATTCAGGTCTATAAGCTGGGAAGATGGGAGCTGCAGACCCTGCTGACACCCAGCCCTGCCCCCAGCCCCAGCCCCGATCTCCCCCAGCCTGGCAGCTCCTCCAGGCTCACACACAAGAGCTCCAGCAGGTCCCAGCCTGGCCATGGCCCCACCTGGCTGCACACCTCTGTCCTCGGGGCCCGTCGCCCTTTGGTGCCCTCTGTCCAGCCTCCAGGAGCCTGCACTGAATGTCTGGAGGTCCCTTGGCAGGGTCTCAGGTGACTTTTGAGAAACTGGCGAAACCACACGCTCCCTCCTAGGACCCAGCATCAACTCCAAAGCTTGCCTTCCTCTCCAGGACTCAGGACTGACACCTGCCCAGGGCATCCATGCACGAAAGGGCCCCTTTGCCAAGCGCCTGTCTAGCAAATGACAGCCCAACTCAGCAAATGCCCACAGCTCCCCGAGGGTCCCCAGGACATGGGCTGCCTGGTCCTGCTGACTGAAGGCCCCGGCACCTGCATGACGGTGGGGCTGTCTGATTCCGGCACATGCCCCAGGAGCAGCCCCTGCAGATGAGGGCTGCTGGCCAGGTAGGCACCCCACTGAACTGGCTTTGTCTCACTCTTCCCTGAAGCAGTGTTTTCAAGGACAGGGGCAATTTGAAACAAAAGAGTTGGCTGATTAAAGGAGCACCCTCCTACCACTAACAAAAGATGGGCCAGGGCCAGAGCCAACACCATATGCCACAGCACGCAGAACAAAGCCCTCATGCCCTGTCCCAGGCTGGCCGTGTGTCCCCTCCAGGCCTGTCCCTGGGCTTCCTGACCGCCTCATCTCCACTGTCCCTGGTAGCCACCCTCATTGCACCCTCCTCCATGCTGCCCTCTGAATGAGGCCACCATGTCCGAGGGGACATGGATGACTCCAGCTGGCATGGCCTTGCCCATCCCTTGGGGCTGCAGCACAGTGGCCACCCTCTCCTCACTGCTGGGAATGTTCTGGAGCTGAGTTGGTGCAGGGAGGGTGAAGAGGCCCCAAGCCCTCCACACTCCCACCTCTGGCAGCAGTTAGCAGCAGCTGGGGAGAGAAGGGTGTGAGCTCTTGCAGACATGGCACCCCAGGGTATCCTGTGCCAGGTAACACTTTGGCCATGAAGGGACTGTCGCGGCATGGCAAGCTCTGGAGGGCATCGAGGGTGCACTAACAGCACTTGTACGGGAGCAGGGTCCCAGTCTCTGCACTGTCCAGTCAGACGGGCCTGGCCTGAGTTCCAACTGCCTCTCCCAGCTGTTTGACCCCAAACATCATGGTTTTCTGGCCTCTGGAATGGTGCTGGGGTGGGATGAAAGCATCACCGGGGGTGGAGGAGGAACCACAAAGTCCTGTGGAAGTGCATGGCAGCTGTGAGCCTTTCATTCTGAGTATCTGAGACCCCAGGAGGGGCTGGGCGCTTGTCTGGGCTGAAGTCTCACAGTGAGGGGCGGCGGCCTCAGCCAGGATGCACCATTCATTGCCACTGATGACGTCTGGGAAGAGAGGTGGTTTGGGGGACATCATACGGGGTCCCTGGGCCGGAGGGTCCCGTCTTTGGAACAGAGGGGCCGGGGGCCATTCCAGAACAGTGTCCAGGAGAGAATGGGCTCTAAGCCAGCCACCCAGCCCCCTCCTGCCATGTGGGGCTCTGTGCTGAGTGCATGGCCCCCCAGCCCCCAGCCTGTTTGATGGCTTCTCGCCTCCCCTCTCTGCTGCCTGGTCCCCTGGAGCTCTCCTTCCCCAGCATGGGGCTCAGTTAAAGAAAAAACTGATTCCAGCAGATGAGGGGAGGAACAGCCCTGCTAGAGGCAAGGTGGGCATGGGGGGAGCTTGTCTCCCCTGATGTGCAGACAGTGCCTGGGGGAGCGTCTTCGGGGGTGGGGGATGAAAGCTCAGACTCTGGCCTGTGGGTTCCAGCTCTAGGCTTCCCAACCCCCAGGCTCCCCAAAAGGTCTGTAGTGTCCTGGGCACCCAGGCCCCGATCTCAGGGGCAGGGGGCACAGTGCCTCCCACAAGCAGCTCTCGGCCCAGCCTCAGGGCTCCTCATGCACACCCAGGGCCTCTGGAGTGGGCAACTCCTGCACCCTCTGCTTCCCTCAGCTCAAAACCAGGGCAGGTTCGAAACGCGTGTGCAGCTCATCGTACACACGGGTATGGAATTTCCAACGTGGTGCCTCCAATTTCACAAAATATTGCCCCACTTTAGACATTCTCAAGGAAAGGAAATGGGGGCTGGGAGGGGCCAGGGCCTGTGGAGGGTGGGGCTGGGGGAAGCAGCCATGGGACCCTTTCCCCGCTGCTTTCAATCTGGCTCAGATATTTTTTAGATGAAATAAAATCTGATTCAGTGGTGGTTTCTGCACTGGCCCCAGGGTCTGGGGTCAGAATTCCCCCGCTGGGGCACAATAGGTGCCATTTCCCATGTTTGGGGGCTCAGGGAACAGGGTGTGAGCCATGAGGGGAGGGGCTTGGGAAGGTGGGGATGGGCCGCTGGAGGCCATGGGCCGGCTTCCTGGTATGGCAGCCTCCACCACGGCAGGCAGGTCATTTGATGCCCAAGGCCCAGGGTCCCCTGTCCAAGGTGAGGAGCCGTGGCTGGGTCTCTGGGGAGGCCAGGCTGCCTGCAGTGGACCGGCTGTACCCTGGAGCCCCACGCTAATGCCCATCCTCAGATGCTCCCAGCTCCGGCTTGCCTCAGGGCCTTGGCACTGGTGGCCCCTCCCGGTCTCCTGCCCTGTCTTCAGAGCCTATGGCAGCAGCCCCACCTGAGCTCCAGCTCTGCAGTCCGCTTTGGGCTACGTTTCCTCACTGCAGGCCCAGCTGGCTCTCAGCATGGTATCTGCCCGGGTGCCCGCATCACAGAGACTGGGGTATGGAGGATGGCAGGCTCCCAGGGACCCTCTGGGCCGATCTCCAGGTTGGGTGCATGCTGGACACTCACTCCATTCTGCCCTCCATTTGCCCATGCTCCGTCCACCCAGCTGGGCACGGAGGGTCACGGGTGTGTGGGCAGGTGCTGCTCAGAGGCCCTGGCTATGGGGCAGGGGGCCCAGCCTCAAGACTGCGGCCTGGCCCTGAGCGTGGGCGCAGCCTGGCTCCCCGACTCTCCCTCCCCATAAATAAAAGATTCCCTTCCTCCTTCCAGCTTGCGCAGCCGCCGCCTGCTTGCCGGCCCGGCCCTTTGTGCCCACGCGTTGCCATGGAGATGGGCGATTCAAAGGCCTGGCAACTTCAAGGCTTCCCTCCTCTCCTGGCGGGCCGGGGCGGGGGTAGCCGGGATGGTTGCCCGAGCCCCAGTGGGTGCCGCCTCCTCTCTCCGTCCAGCAAAATGCCAGATCCTGCCAGGGCTAGGGCACCCACCAATTCTCACTCTGGTGTGGGTGGCTGACTCTGGCCCCTACCCTGAAAACAGATGCGCTTTTACAGGGACCTTCTTCAAAGTTTGATAGAATAAGGGAAACTGAGGCACAGCTGGTCCCTTGGCCACCGTGGGGAACACAGAGCCGACTCCCTGTCTCATGCACCATTTGCACAGCATGCTGCTTTCAGCTGTGTGCTGGCCAGCGTCATCAGGCTCCAGGACGTGGCCCTGCAGAGAGGCTGCCCTTCCTCCATCCCAGCATGGACGGCCCAGGGCTGGAAGCCGGGATTTGGGGTGAGCTGCACGGGGCTGACTAATCCAGCCACAAAGCCATCCCCTCCGCACTCTGCCCGCCATGCGGGTTGGAGCTATCTCTGAGTCACCGTCGAGACGTTGAGAATGTCGCAGGGTCTTTGAGGCTCTTCCGCTCCCCCCAATCCTGTTCCCCACTCATACTTTTTATCTCCCCACAATCTGCCCTTTGATCATCTCCTAAGACTCATGCAACCAGCAGAATCGACAGCAGCACTTCCTGGTTCAGCCACTGCCTCCCACCTACCCCACTGCGGCAGCCACTTGGCATTTGTTGCCTGCTCACTGTGGCAGCCAGGCAAGTCTGGGACCCCTTAGAGCCTCGGTTTCCTCTCCTGTGTAATGGAAGCAGTCGTCCACTCTTAACAAATGTCCAGAGATGTCTGGGGGCCAGGTCTCTGTGCTGGGCCTGGGAACAAGACACCTGATTTTGGGGGAGATTCTGTCCCCCTTGCTCCACCCCATGAACTCTGGTGAGGGTGACCACCACACAGCACGGTTACTTCCCGGCCCCAAGTGGCTGGCCCATCAGGGACTTCCCGGGAGTCACAGGTTGGAGGGAAGGAAGCCAGGGAGAGGTGGCAGAGCCGGCTGCACCCCAAGGCTGTCTCCAAGGGGCCCACCCTTGGCCTCCATCCACCCCTCCCTAGCCCGGACCCCTGTCCTGCCTCAGCAGCCCAGCTGTCCCCTCACAGGCTGCACAGATGGTGGCCCTGGTCCTGGCCGTGGAGCAGGCAAGGCGCGTGGAACATAAAGAAATATGGTTGTGAAGTGGCCAGGCCATGGAGGAAGCTCGGGGGACCTCGATGTCTACATTAAGACCTCCCAGGAGTGGGTTGTCCCTTCTGGAAGGGTGCTGGGGACAGCCGTGTGGCCCTTTTCAGTGGAAGGATCCCACATCCTCAGGCAGTGCCATCACATCCCCCGAGAAGCCCTGAAACCCAGGCATGAGGATGCAGCTGGCCCGGTCCCGGCAGGGAAGGGAGCACAGCAGCTGGGCTCCGGTTCGCCTACGTGCTGATCGCCAGTGTCCTGGGTGAGAAAGCAGGAGGCTTTTGTGCACACATGGGCCTCGGGACTGGGTCAGGGCTCAGGCTCCCCAGACGGGAGAAAGTGCATGCAGGGCCACCGGCTCCCCAGCTGAGGCTGAGGGAGGCGTCCTTGCCTTCCGTGCTCGGAGCCCTGTCTCAGGTGCTTGGCCTTCTTCTCTGCATCTTGGGTTTCCAGCAGGCCTGCCCCACCCCAGGACTTGTGGGGAGGCTGGGACTGACCGCGATCCCCCAGGAACAAGGCAGATGATTGATAGAACTGGGCCCCGCCTGCTCTCTCAGCCCCCAGAGCCCCCAGAGGTGAGCTCCAGATGTCACCAGGGCTAATTTGGGAGCCCCTGCCCCATAGAGGAAACCCCCTGCACCAGGCAGAGCCCCGCTTGGCCCCTGCTTCAGCCGAGGGCTGCAGCCCACGCTGCTACCTCCCCTGCCCTGCGGCGGAGCTAGATGATGGCTGTTCTGTCAAGGGGACCCTCGGCCTAGAGCATCAGCGCCACTCGGCCAGGACTAGTTCAGGTGGTAGTTCGGGGCTTTGACCCTGGCCTGTCTGATCTGCAGGCCGAGCATCCCCCACCACACTGTTTTCTACAGGATGGAATGGAAAGGAAGCCAGAGACCGGGAGACCCAGCCACAGCCACGCAGGAGAGGGCTGGTCAGGGCTGAGGCTGCTGCCCCTGACCTGAGAGCAATGGCACCATGCCCCTCCATCTGCCATCTGCACACAGGGTCGCCTCCAGCCCACAGGGCAAGGGAGCCAGGGCTGGGTCCTGAGTGCAGGGGTGTCCTTGGCAGGGTAAGAGTCAGCCTAACTCAGACTCCACTGCCACACTTTGCAGTGAGACTGACAGGTGGAATAAACCCATCAGGCCCCCCGGACCAGGGAGAGCTCTTCAGAGTGGCCCAGGCCTGGCCATGTCCCTGAGAGAGGGGTGCTGCTGGTGCACCCTGAGCAGGGGGTGGGCTGGGCCCTACTGCTTGGTTCTATCTCAGATTTTTGCTAATAAGCCCATCTTTTTTCTTTTTTTTTTAAATAAACTTTTCAACTTTAGAACAGTTTTATCTTTGCTGAAAAATTGAGAAGACAGTACAGAGAGATCGCATCTACCACACACCAGTTTCACCGCTGTGAGCATCTCGCATTGGTAGGTTAGAGTTGCTGAGCCAATAGCGGCACACTATTATCAGCCATCGTCCATACAGTGTTCACATTTCCTTCGTCCTTACCGATGTCCTTTTCTCCATACCAGGATCTGATTTTGGTCATTGAAATTCCCAAAAACAAGGGGACACAGGAGTGTGTTTGGCCAGGTGGGCCACTTGCTGCTGCCGCCCCCAGATGTTCATCCCAGCCCCCCACGCACTCGGGGGACTTTTCAAAGGGTCTCACGTGTTGGGTGCCAGAGACACCCTCCCGGGCCTCGGATTCCTCCTCTGTGATGAAGGCCGGGGCTGCTGGCTCCTCCACACCACGCTCAGCCCCCAACAGACAGGCAACAGGGGCCTTGTCCCACTGCAGCTGTGGTCAGGTGGTCCAGGGCTGGACGGTCCTATGGGGAGCTGAGGCCCCCACCTCGAGATCTCCCTGCCCAAGACACCAGTGGGGTTGGGGTGGGTCAAAGGCCCATTCCTCTAGGGGCCATAGGAGGGGCTTCTTAATCTGAGGGTGAGAGGGTTTGGGAGGTGACACCCCAACTCCCACCCCAATTCTCACCCTCCACTTCTCACCCCACAAACTATCACCATGACTGCCCACCTCCACTTCTCACCCCCACCTCTCACCCCTACCTCTCACCTGCCGCTCTCACCTACCACTTCTCACCCCCAATTCACACCCCTACCTCTCACCTGCCGCTCTCACCTACCACTTCTCACCCCCACCTCTCACCCCTACCTCTCACCTACCACTCTCACCCACACCTCTCACCTTCCAGCTCACTCCCTCTATTTCTCCCCTCTCAACCTCTTCCTGCTCTGAGCTCAGCCTCCACTGAAAAGGTGGCCTTTTCCCCAGATAGCTGGGCAGGGGCTGGACTGGACAGATTACTGGCAGGGGAGGAACACTTGCTCTTCTTTGGTGAGAGTGGCTCTTGCCTCCTATGATCCTGGAGCTCAGGCCTGTCCAGCACCCCTCCTGGAGGCAGCAGGGTGGGTGTGTTCCTGCAGACATGGACAGCCCACCTTGGCACTCAGGGACCAGCGACCCAGCCCCTCCTCCGGGCAGCCATCCTGGATCACTCCCCGCTGCTCTAGCTGACTGGCATCTTAGCACCTCCCCAGGGAATGTCCCCAGGCCCTGCAAACTCAGTCCTGTCAGCCCCAGCCCGCTCTGGGACCCCTCAGGAATGCTCCTTTCGTCAAGTCCTCTTCCTCCCACGGCCTCCATTCCCGCGGATTCTCTGCTAGGAAGTAGATCTCACCCTGTTTCACCATCACGGAAACTGAGGCTGGGAAGGTAAAGATACTGCCCAGAGCCATGCCTGTGGGAGGCCTGGGACTTGCTGGTGGCCTGTGAAGGTTGGGCAGGGGGGGACGGCTTGAGTCCGCAGGACCACCAGGACCACACCTGGCAGTGGAGGCCTAGGGTAAGGGACTGGGGCTGAGCAGGGCCTCTGTGCTGCCACTGTTGAATGTGACACGGCTCCTGAGAAGCAAGACCAGAGACAAGTTAAGCAGGCCTCTGCTAACGGGGTGCTAACAAAGACAAGAAGGGTGAGCAGGCATCAGGAGCGCTTGGGGACTCGCGGTGGGACGGCCATGAGAACTCGGCCCACGGCCATGTCAGTGGTGGCAAGGAGAGGATGGATGTCAGCTGGTTTTTATTTTATTTTATATTTTATTTTTTTATTTTTTTAAATTATTTTTCTAGAGGGTCTTGCTCTGTTGCCCAGGCTGAAGTGCAGTGGCACAATCATGGCTCACTGCAGCCTCGAACTCCTGGGCTAACGTGATCCTCCTGCCTCAGCTCCCAAGTAGCAGAGACTACAGGTGTGCACCGTAACAGCCAGATAATTTTATTTTTTAATTTTTATAGAGACTGGGACTCACTATGTTCCCCAGGCTAGTCCTGAACTTCTAGCCTCAAGGGATTCTCCCCGCTCTGCTGGGATCACAGGTGTGAGTCACTGCACTTAGCCTGTTTTACTTTAAAATATATAAATTTCCTGTTTTGAATGGGTATCCTCTCCTTCCACGCCATCCCCAGCGACCTGACACCCCCAGCTGTACCTGCAGGCGGTCCCCCTCCTCACCCCCACTAGACATATCTGTGAGTGCCTCACCCCGGCCCCACCAGACCTGCAGGCCTCTCCCTGCCCTCCAACAGCCAGACCTGTGGGAGCCCCTAAGCAGCCCCCCTAGGGAACCCCCAGCCTGATGCGGCTGCCATCCCTGTGGGTGAGGGGCAGCATCTCACTGCAGCTTAGATCCGCATGTTTCTCACTCTGAGTGAAGGTCAGCAGGGGGTGATGGGAGGTTCCTTTCATGCCTTTGCCCATTTTTCTCTTGGGCTGTTGCTCTTTTTCTTACTGATTTGTATGAGAACCAAAAACGGCCTTTGTGAACTGAGTTGCCGATATTTTTACCCTTTGTTGGTTATCATTTTATGGTGGTTTTTTTCTCTCGGTGCATCTGCCTTTTATTTTCACGAGGTTGAATATACCCATCTTTTACTTCATGGCTTCTGGGTTTTGTGTAATTCTTAGAGTGACTCAAGATTGGTTTTTTGCATTGCATGCTTTCTTCTAGGAGTTTTATGGTTTCATTTTTACTTTTTAAATCTTGGTTCCACTTGGAACTTGTTTTAGCGTCAAGGAGTGAGGTAGGAATCCAAATGTTTCCTCCATATGTCAATTCCGTTGTCTTAAAGCCAAGTGTTGATTGTATATGTGGGATTATTTGTTGAATATTCCATCTCTCCTCTTGGATTTGACCTGCCTCTTCTCATATTTGCATCTGAGCCTCTTTCTGGACTCTTTCCCATCGTGTGACTGTCCAGGGTCTGTGTTAATTATCATGGTCTTAGAATATAAGGCGTTTCAGGATGCGACATGGCCCATCTCTCTCCATATGCTCATTCTTTCATGTGAACTTCACAATTGCTCTGGATGGGCCTCCTGATTCATTCAAGGAACAAGCCGTCAGGCTTCAGCCAGGCCAGAGAATGGGCCGTGGGTCCCAGCACTGGGCTTTCATCTGGGTTCCATCCCATTGGCCTGTGCCCCGGGGCCTGGCTCCTCGGGACTCAGCCAGTCCTCCCGGTGGAGTGCATAGGCATGACGCTGAGTGCTGGACTCTGTTTCCACGCAAGGCCTTGGGGTGGAGGGGTGTCCCAAGGGAGTGGCCGAGGCAGAGGACCCTCTTTCTGGATGTCCTCACTTGCCCATGGGAAGGGAGGTGGTCCTGGCTGAGCCACAAGGCCCTGCAAGCCCAGGCCCTGGACACATGCACCTTGGTAGAGCCAGCCAGAGAGGCCTGATGACCAGAGCACCTAAGCGGCAAGGGCAGGCAGGAGTGCCCAGGAAGGAGCCAAGCTGTGGCCGCTCTGCTGAGCCATCCATTCCAGCAGGCAGCAGGCAGCAGACTGAGAATGCTCAGTTCGGAACTCGAGCCTGGGCATGAACCGGAGCCTCCAGAAACCTGCCCCTTAAGCGGGCCGGCTAAGAGTGGCAGCTGGGAGCTGGAGACCCAGGACCAAGGCAGCCCCCAGCAGCCCATGTGGCCTCTTCTCAGCCACACCCCGAGGGCCCCGGGCTCTGCTCCCACCATGGCCGGCCTCCTGGGAGCCCCTCGCCTGGCTGGATGGGCCAGTGGGGCGGGGGCATTGAGCAGAGGGTGGGTGGGGCCAGCAGACCCCAGATGTCCGGACACAGACTAGGAGAAGCGCCTCTAAGGCTGGCAGCAAACCCCGGCCAGCCTGGACCGTCAGCAGGAATCCTGGCTAAAAATATCCCAGTCTCAGAGGCCCGCCGGCTGCTGCAGCCTCCTCACAGCCCCCTCCTCACGCTGGGCACCGCCCCTGTGCCCCTCCACCTCCCTTGCAGGAAATAAGGCCTGCGGACACAGGAGGAAACTTAGGCCCTGTGCCAGTGAGTCCCAGCCCCAGGGCCTGGCCTCCAGGACTGCCCACAGAGGCCCCCATCTCACTGTAAGGCCAGGGCTGGCCCCACCCTGCTCCGCACCCATGAGCCTGGGAAGGGGTCAGGGCAGGCCCCATCAGGACCAGCTCGGGCAGGGGCACAGGCTCTGCTGGCCCCACCCTGCACAGCTCCCTGTCCCATGGCTCTCAGAGGCAGAGCCACTGGCTGGGGGGCAGAGCCCCAAGGACTTGGTCTGAGTCACCCTGGCAGAATGTGGGGTGCTAGGTGGGCTCTTTCCAGTCACCCCTGTGGGCTTCAAGTGACCACACGGCATGACTATGCCCTTTATCCTGGAATCACTGACTGGGGGACTCAGGCCAAGGCCCGCCTCCCAGGCACTCAGTTTCCCCACCTGTAACCAGTGGGGATATGTGGAATGGGGGTCCAGCAGAGGTATGCAGGGTGTTACAGTCTGCCTCCCAGAGTGTTTGTTGAGTGACTGAGGAAGTGAGCAGATGAAGGCAGCAAGGGAGGCTGTGGAGGGTGGGGCTACTGAGCTCAGAGTCAGGCTGGCCCTTTTGCGTCCTTGACGGAACCCTGTGGTAAGCCCTCAGCCTCTCCACCTGGGAAACGGAACAAACTGCATGCTGCATGGATTGTGGTGGCCCAGAGTGGGGAACCCAGGGGCCCAGGGAGCTCCTACAAGAGCAAGGCTGGGCACTGGCCAGCTGAAGCATCCCAGGGACCATCTCACTGTGGCCCCAAGATGGGTTTGGCGGTCTACCCTGCCTTCCACTCCCCACCCACTCCTGCTGACAGCTATCGCCATGCCTTCCCTGCCTTCCCTGCCCCACTGGGAGCTTGTGGGTGTTTTCAGCGGGTGCCCCTCCCCCCCGACCCGGTTTTGACTGCCCGCTGGGCTCCTGGTGTGAACAGCGGCTCCCAATTTAGCTGTCACTGCCAGGTGGGTGGCTCTAGAAGGATCCACACTCCCTACAGGGGCGGGGGAGGGGCGTGAAGCCACAGCGGATGCCTTGGGCACAGCCCAGGGACCCCCGCCTTCCGGAGCTCTGCCCCTGCACCAGATTTGGGCCTTCAGGGACCAGAAGCCGCCTACTCCCCAGCCCCCACCAGCCGGCCTCCCCAGAGAGAGGCCACCAACTCGGTTGTGCCCACTGAGAGAAGACCCTGAGCCCATCTGCTGGCAAACACAAGTGGCCCGAGGCTCATCTCAAGGTCCAGGAGCCCTGAGGACTCACCCCTTCCTCTGGGCACCAGGAAGAGTGGTGGACCAGGGGTCCAGGTGCCAGCCCGGCATGTCCCACTTGGCCGAGTGTCCTTTCATCTCCGTTCAGGCTCCCATCCTGGAGATGGGCCACAAGGGATCCAGTCCAGGGCTGGGGGAGGCAGAGGTAAGGGCCATCACTGTGCAATGCACACGTCCCATTGACGGTCCCCAGCAGCCTCCAGGTGGTGGGAGGTGCGCATGGTCCGTCAGGGGGCCTGCCTAGTGTGGCACAATCCAGGATGCCATTCTGTGGGAGGAGGCCCTCGCTAGTGAAGGGTCAGAGGCATTTGGAGATGGGCAGGCCCAGTGGGATTCTTGGGGCCACTGCCAGGGTTTGGTTGTTGGTCCCTTCCTTGTGCCAGCCCCCTTTGCTGCTGCTGTGGCTTTGATGAATAAGAGATGAGGAAGCAGATTAATTATGGCTTAACATGCACCAAAGTTGGGCAGAGGGACTCCTAGGGATGGGAGTCCTCAGGGGTGCAGAACTGATGGGGGAAGGCCAGGACACCCTCTGCAGCCCCGGGGATGGGGGATGGTGAGAGGCTTCTGGAGGAGGCAGAGGCTGTGGACAAAGAGAGGGCAGAAAGGGGCTGCCAAGATGTGGGTCCACCTAAGCTCCCCAGACCTTTCTCTGGTCTGGAAAATGGGTGGTGGTAGTAGTGTCTACACTGTAGGACTGAATGGGATGACTCACTCAGCAGGCCTGGCACAGAGTCCTCTTAGGCCTTGGGCATGCAGCCGCCCTCCATGGTGAGAGCAGATGGCAGGCCGACACCCCCCAGCTCCCTGGCACTGGGACCACATCCCCAGCCACCCACTCAGAGTGCAGGGAAGGTCAGTCACATTGACACGCTTGGGCAGCAGGCATGTGCTTGCCACATGACCTTCTAGCTTCCTTCTTGGTCTCTCCTTGCATTGGCCTGGAATGGCCCAGAATGCGTGGAGCAAAGTCCCAGTTTTCTTGCTGCCCCATCCCTCCCCAGGAGACACCGAGGGCCTGGATGTCCGTGAGTACCGCACAGGCATGCCAAGGAAAGCCATGGCACGCCTATCTCTCCAGGCAGGAGATGAGTCTTCCCAAGCCCTGGGAAGCAGTGACCTTCCAAGGAGGCTGAACCGTGTCCCTGTCAGCCCAAGACAGGCCACCGTGAAAGTTCCCCTCATCTCAAGCTGGCTTCTATGGGCAGGCCTGGAGTTTTGAGTGAAAACCCTGCATGATCCTCTCAGGGGACAGGAGGGGTGAACAAAGGAGGGACGGTGACCAACTGACCAGGCCCTGAGGCATTAGCGTCTGCCTCGTCCACATGCTGTGCAAGCTCAGCGAGGCCAAGGGGCTGGGCCGAGGTCACACAGCTGGGCAGGGCCCTCATGACCGGCATGCTGGTCGTGGAGGCCGAGCCCCAGGTTGGGGGTGGGGGTGGGAGGTGAGGCAGCCCCTGGCCTCACTGGAGGGGGGTGGTGGGCTGGGGAAGCTGGCAAAGGATGTGCCCTACATGGTGGGTGTGAGGTGGGGAACGATTCAGGCAGATGCCCGTGTGGCCCTGCTGACCCAGTCCAGGCAGGGTGTGACAGGTCTGTGTGGCCCTGAGGGCACAGCTGTCTGCAGTCTCCAGCTCACTCCTGATCCCCAGGGCCACGTGTCCAGAAAGCCTGGGAGCTTGCATCAGCTGGGCACAGATGGCCTGTCCTCCCAGCACCCCTGCTGGGGCTTCCTAGGAACTGATTGGTGTAGACTCTGGGCAGCAGACGGCCAGGCTCTGCCCACAGGGTCCCTGGCTCCTCCCATGAGGTCACCCGATAGAACTGGCTGTGCCCCTTGACCAGGGGCTCCAGCCCTTGTCAAGCCCTCCCTGCTAGCCCCTCACCAGCCGTCAGCTGCTCCCCCTCTTGCCCATTGGGCCCTGGGGGGTGATGGCTCCGTGGTCGCCTGCCCAGAGAGTACACCACTCCCCATGCTACCCCTCACCCGGCTACACCCTGAAAAATGTGGCTTATCAAACCCTCCCACATGCGCAGCCTGAGAAGTGGGCTGCGCCTTGCTGGTAGCAGACCGACCAGCTGCCTAGCCCTGCTCAACTCTGCCTCTGCACCCCCATAACTCCCTATCAGCGCTGGCCGACATCTAACCATCCCAGCTAGCACCCAGGAGTGGGCCCAGCTTCCAGTGGGGAGGGCGCTGGCCAATGTGCTGACCGAGGTGGCGGACACAGGAAACCAGCCCATCCCTCAGTGCTCCCTCTGCAGGCCTCAGCCCTGCTCCCACTGCAGAGACCTGTGGGGAGGTGGAGGCCCAGGTCCCAGCGCAGAGCAACCGGGAACAGCCAGGCTTGGTGGCTGGAGAGGGTGCTGGTGCCAGAAGCCTCCAGGGCCACCACTGCTCCCCATTTCACCCCATGCCCATCCCCTGCCCCAGAATGGTCACTTTGGCTGCTGCAGGAGGGGTGGGAGGGGCTTTAAACCTATGAGATAGGGCGTGGGGTCACAATCTTCAGCTATAGTGGGCTGCTCTGGGTCACTGGTAATTGAAGAGCCACCTGCGGAGTAAGCAAGCAAGTGTCCTCTCAAGGCCTCTCTGCAAGCACAGAGCAGCCCGAGAGTGGAGCCTGGTCCACCCCAGCGCTGTCCTCAGACTGATGGTCAGTGCCACATGACTCATCTAGGGTCTGATACATCCCTGTGGCGAGAGCTCAGTTCCTAGCCTGGGGGCTGCTGTGTGCAGGGACCCTGGAGAAGAATGCTTGTTTGGGGGTCAGGCCTCAGCCTCCCACTGGCTCTGTCAGCTTCGCCTGAGGTTCCCTATCTGTGCAATGAGTGATGACGTCTTGGTGTGGCTCTGGGAGGACCCGTTGAGCCACCTCAGGGGCTGAGCTGGTGGCACTCGGCAGCCAGCACCCTCTGGGGAGGTGGCAGTGTGTGCACAGCCCACCCCTTCAGGAGGCCAGGGGACAGAGTGGCTGGGGGTGTCTGGGCCCCATCTCACCTTCTGTGTGGCTGGGAATGGCATGCACTCCACAATGCCCTCATAAGCCTAGGCTGGGACAAGGGTGATAGGGATAAAGCAGGCCAAGGTGATGAGGGCCACAGAGCGGCAGCCAGAGGCATGTGGGCAGTGCAGCCTCCACACCAGGCAGAGGGCCCACCCAGCATGGCTCCGCCCCACGAAGCTGCCTGCCACTGGGATCAGATGGGAGCACCAGGGCTCTGGGAGGTCCTCACTTCCTCTGCACAAGGCAGGCAGGTCACCAGCCCTGCGCCCTGTTCATCTCCCTCAGGGCCACCTCCATGGCCAGGGGCAGACAGAGAGTACAGGGCTGCCCAGTCACCAGGTCTCTCTGCTTCATATCAGTGGACCTGGGCTCTGAGGGGGGCCATCAAGGCATCAGGCTGGCCCACTCCGTCCTTGAGTCAGGGTCCTACAGACTGACACCAGGTGGGCCTGCAAGACCCTCATCTGCATGGTCCTCTCATGCAGGGTGGGCCTGGGGAGGACCCAGCCCGGCTGAGCTGACTCCCAGCACTTCTCCAGGTGCAGGGGCAGCCTGGCAGTTGTCTGAAGACCCAGGGATGCACTTAGGAGCTCATCGGTGAGGCCCGGTAGGTGCCCCGAGCAGAAGACTGAGAAGGGACACCTGCATCCCTGTGTGGTGTGTGCAGGGGCGTCACTGGATTCTCTGGCCCCATGCCCCACACCGCCCGTGGGGGGCTGGCTTGGTAGAGTGCGGGATACTAAGCAGGTGACCTCGGAGAGCGTCTTCTGGGTTTGGAGCCCCCATTCCGCAGAAGGGAAGAGGTGGGGGACCACTGCAGGGTTACGGGTAACATCAGGCCTAGGTCTGGTGGTGCAGAGAGGGCCACAAAGGCCCAGGAGGGCCCCCAGAACTCTCTTAAGCCCTGAGCCTGTTTCTTACTGAAAAATGGGGACGATCGTGCTGCAGCAAGGGGCTTCTGTGCAGGGGGCGGGGGATTCATGGGTTTCGTGAGGCCAGGAAGAGAGTGGGTCAGGCAGAGGCCATTCCCAGGCCTCGGGACAAAGCCCTTGCCCGCTTGGGGACCGGGCCAGCCTAGGCCGCCACACCCTCGGGCCCGCGTCCCCGGCCCGCTCCTGCCCGGGCCGCCATCCCCTCCGCCGCCTGCAGGGGCCGCCGCCTCTTCAGGAATGCGCCGCCTTTGTCTGGGACCGCGCGGCGCCGGTGCACCGGGCGGGCTGAGCGCCTCCTGCGGCCCGGCCTGCGCGCCCCGGCCCGCCGCGCCGCCCACGCCCCAACCCCGGCCCGCGCCCCCCAGCCCCCGCCCGGGCCCGGGCCCGCGCCCGCGCCCAGGTGAGCGCTCCGCCCGCCGCGAGGCTCCGCCCCGGCCCGCCCCCGCCCCGCCCCGGCCGGCGGGGGAACCGGGCGGATTCCTCGCGCGTCAAACCACCTGATCCCATAAAACATTCATCCTCCCGGCGGCCCGCGCTGCGAGCGCCCCGCCAGTCCGCGCCGCCGCCGCCCTCGCCCTGCGCGCCCTGCGCGCCCGCGGCCCGAGCCCAGCCAGAGCCGGCCGGAGCGGAGCGCGCCGAGCCTCGTCCCGCGGCCGGGCCGGGGCCGGGCCGGAGCGGCGGCGCCTGGATGCGGACCCGGCCGCGGGGAGACGGGCGCCCGCCCCGAAACGACTTTCAGTCCCCGACGCGCCCCGCCCAACCCCTACGATGAAGAGGGCGTCCGCTGGAGGTGAGTGTCCGCGCTGCACCCGAGCCCCGCCGGCGGCGGGGCGCGGAGGGGGGCGGCTCGCCCCCTCCCCGGAGCCGCAGGGCCCGTCCCGGGCTGCCGAGGCGGGGGAAGCGTAGCCGGGTGGCAGGGAAAGCCACCGCAGTGCCGCGCCAGGCTGGGGCCGCTGGCGCCCCGGCCCCGGGAGGGCGGAGCCGGAGGCGGCAGGAAAAGTTGCCGCTTCTCGGGAAAGTTGACGTCGACGGCAGGGCCGAGGGTGGCGGTCCGAGGGTCCCCGATGCTGGGCCAAGTCCGGGGCGGGGGCCGTGGGCTGGAAGGGCGGGGCCCGGCCTCGGAGCGCCCCGGCCACCAAGGGGTTAACGAGCGGGTTTTTGCAGAAACGTGGGTACCGAGGGTGAGTGGGGGTGTCGGGCCGCCTCCACCCCCGCCTCACGGTCTGGGCTCAGAACCTCCCGTTTCTCCGAGGTCAGTCCACAGTGGGATGAATGGGGGCGTTGGCGGCAGTAGAGGGCGTGGGGCACAGGGTTGTCCCAGCGCTGCCTCCAGGGCGGGCGGTGAGAGGAGGCAGCAACGCCCGCCATCTGCAGCCCGAGGGACATTGAGAGGCTTGGCTGGGGGAATCAGGGGCGGTGGGGCAATCAGCAACCCCTCCCTAGCAGCCCTCGTGGGACTCCCCCGCCCCACCGGCTGTGAGGTCCCGCACCACGGGCAAGGGAGGGTGGGCTCCATGTGAGTTGGGCATGCCCTGCCTGCAGGGTGCTCCCCAGGTGCCCACCCAGGCTGCCCTGCTGATGTCCATGGTGCCGCAGGCTGCACACACGTTTCCTTGCACGTGCACATGTCTACACGGACTGCACACTTGCACACCTCTGGTGCACATGCAAGCCAACGCCGCCCCAGTGTGCACATGCACAAACACTGGGTGCACACACGGACTCTGAGGGTGCATATCTGTGTCCTCGCCCCCGCCTGCACGCCCACGGCCACACATGCATGCACGCGGCATGCCTGCTGTGGTCTCCACGGGTGGCACATGCTGGGGCCCCTTTCGCAATACCCACTCCCGCACCCACATGCTCGTCTGTTGAGTGGGGAGGCCAGGCCCACAGACAGGGGCAAGACATCCTGGGCCCCACCTCTGCCTGCCTGCCTCCATGTCCTGGGGGTCCCCGCCTCGGGCGTGTGTGCGTGTGTGTAACTTGGTATGCATCTGCACGTGTGTCTGTGCGCGTGATCATGTGTGCCTGTGGGCACATAGGCATATGTCTCTTTGCTTCCAGGGTGTGGGTGCCCCTTGTGTGCCTAGATAGGCTGTGGCCTAATCTGGAGCAGAGGCCCTGGAATGTGTGTTGGGGGCTCGTTGAATACCGCAAAGCCCAAGGTGTGAGGGGCAGGGTCTCCCAGCCACTCCCTACCCACCAGGGCTGAGGCAGATAGATGATGGTGGGCTGGAACCTGCCTGGGCAGGGAAGACCCATTTCAGGCCATGAGGTCAACACTGTGACCAACAGGCCAGACCCTGGGCACCCTTGGTGGCCGCTGCAGCTTGGCTGACTGGAGCACGTGACCCAGCGTGACTGCAGAGGCCCCGCCTCCAGTGCCTCAGTTTCTCCATGGTGAGGACCTTCTTGGTGAGGGGTTCCGTGGTGGGCTCCCCTACCTCTGGTGTTGTGTAGGGTGCTGAGCAGATGGATGCCATGCTGCATGATGGGCAAGGGTGGCCCACTAGCACTGTGGCAAGGGCCCTGGGCTGGGGCTTGGATTGGCAGGCCACACCTCCTGCTCCCCTGGCCACCACCAGAGGCTCATCTATAGAGTGGGGACCAGCAGGTTATCCTTGTAGGTTGTGTGAGGGTGAAACATACTAGCAGAGGAGCAGCTGAAGCAGTGGGGCTGGCCAGTCTCTTTTTCTAAGCCTCAGTCTTCCCATCTATAAAGGGGGTACTGTTCCCTGTTCTTCTCTACTGAGGTGAGGAGGAAGTGAGCTCCCATGCTGGGGGTGGGAATGGGTGGCCATCAGCACCTAGACCCCACCTGGCAGAGGGGCACGTGCAGGGCCTGCCGTGGCAGAACCGTGACCTGGATTTGGGTCCTGGCTCAGCCACCTGCTGGCGGTGTGACCTTGGGTGTGACAGGTCACCTCTCTGCCTCAGTCTTCCTCACCTGTACCATGGGCCAGTGGTCAGGGATTATCGGGGCACTTCCAGGCTGAGGCTGGGCGGAACTGGCCCGGCTTTCCCTGTGGAGTTCCGACTCTGGTGCTTCTGCCTCAGAATGCCCAGAACACCTCCCCACACCCCCACTCAGCAGAGTCCTCCTGAGACCTTTGCACTGCCAGCTGGCCCCTCACCCCATCCATTTGCAGAAGGGACAATAAAAGCCCCTAGTCAGGCAACTCAGGCCACAGGTGAGTGGAGAGGGGACAGGGCAGGGATGCTGCCCAGCTTGGGAGACCCTCCTGCAGTACCTTCACTCCCTCCCTGCCCTCCCCCTGTTCCTCACCTGGGGGTCTGTGGAACCCCTGAGCCTCAGTTTCCCTGTGCCAGGGTCCTTCCACTGGGACTGGCAGAAACGTAGGTTTGCATGGAGTGAGAAGCAGAGGAGAGGCTGAGGGAGGGCCTGGCCCAGCAGGTCTCCGAAAGCCACAGGGCTTGTGGAGGGTCTATGGAGGACACCCCCACAGGGGCTGGGGCCCTGGAAGGTGGGGGAAGGTCCTGCTGTCCTGGGAGGCTGGGGACTGGCCCACAGCCTGTGGAGGGGCCAGTGTTTGTTTGCTGTTGCTGTGAGTGACAGGCAGGCTGTGAGGGCCAGGGTGTGTGGGACCGTGCTCTCCCCCTCCCTCTGCCCAGGGACAGTGCAGCCTTGTAGCATTGCCCTCTCCTCGTCCCTGCCCCAGCCTTGAATTCATGCTTTGTGGCACGGACGGCCCTGTGCAGCCGGTGCAGCACCAGGAGGGTCCAGCTGGTGAGGACAGGATGGGCGGGAGGCAGAGGAGCCCTCCTGCTGTCCTGGGCCTGTGGCCCGGAACCTCTCACCAGGAGCCTCGATCTGTACACCTGGGAAAGGGGTCAAGAGCAGGAAGCATACGGGGAGTTTCAGGATGACCTGAAAATGAACAAATGCGTGTGTGAGCCAGACGCCCCGCCCGGCCCTGGCACAGGGTTAGTGAGGGCTCCTGACACTTGGCTACTGTCTGATCAATGAGGTTCATGCCGTCCCGCCCCCGTTCTGGTGAGCCTGACCTCTGACCCCCAGGCTGGCCTCCCTGACCCTCTGCAGCCACCCAGGGCCTGGGCCTCAGGGTCTGCGGGAGCTGGCCTGGCCGCCTGCTGCCTCTGTAGCTGTGCAGATGCCCTCTCGGGGCCCTCTCTGCACCTCTCAGTGTCCCTGCTCTGCGGTCTGGCTGCACCCAGGCCAAGGTCACAGGCACCCTCCTCGAAGCCAGATCCCAGATGCTGCATTTTCCCCAACCGTCCATTCACTTTCTCATTTGTTCATTCATTTGCTTGTTCGTTCCTAGCCTGTCAGATTCTCTTCTGAGCCAGGCAAATCAAGGGGTGCAATCCTTGGCATCGTGCATCTCTAGGATTAAATGCTTTAAAGGATAGGAGGTCACAGAGTGGCCCAGGGAAGCCCGATCGGAGTGGCGGGCATGCTACCCCACCCCGCAAATCTCCCTGCACTGTCCCTGGGGCCCAGCTGGGTTCCCCCACACCAGGTGTTCTGTGCTGCCGTTTCTTCTTTTATCGCTGTATTTTAAACATTTTGCACATCGGGAACTATTCTTGTGCATCATGGGTTTTCTGGTATGTGTGGAATCCCTTCCTGAGAATGCACCATCATTTATTTATCCAAACCTGCACTGGCCTCCTGCACTGCCTGCAGCCGTGGAGCTGGACACTGGGAGATGCAGCTCTGCACACCCACCCCACCATGTCCTCAGCTGGCACCCACCAGGTCTGGGGGCTGGTCATGTTCCTCTCCCCTGATGCTTGGGCTGATTTCAGGGGACTCGGCAGCAGGGCCAGATCCCGCCCCTCCTAGCCCGCTGAGGCCTTTGACAACCGTGGGCTGGCCGGGTGGGTGATGGTGAGTGAGTAGAGTCTGGGCAGCTATTTGTGCAGTGGGTGCCTTGGGGCCACCTCTCCCCTGCCTCTTTCACACAGCCTCTGGTCTTGCCTGCTATGGCCTGCGGGGCCTCTTCTGCGGGGCAGCGGGGCATGGGGTGATGCTGACACTGTTCCGCAGCTGTGTCCTGTCCGATGGAGGCAACCCACGGCAGCCAGACCAGGATGTGGAGAAGAAAGGCAGGGCTGTTGGCACACCTCGAGAGTGGCCTTAGGAGGGGCTGAGTGGGCACAGGCCAGGGTCCCCATGTAGGTCTACACAGGCCTGGCAGGCGGTAAGCCCCATTCAGGGCCCTGGCACATGGAACCGGGCTGATCTGGGAGTAGGGTGTCGGGTGCTGACCCAGCCTCACTCAGAGCAGCCTGCCCTGGGCTCCCGGGTGCCTCTTGGCTCTCCAGTCGGCACCCTGGCATTCTTAGCTGGCTGTCACGGGTCACGGTCCATGGAGTTGAAATTCTTTGGAATGTTGGGGGTATCACATAAGGGCTTTGTGGTCAAATGTGGGACCTGCTGGAATAAATGGTGCTGATGGTGCTCCTTTCCCGCAGGGCGTCTTGGGCCCTGTTTTGGAGAGGGGTGGGCAGCACCTTCTCTGAGAGGCACCCCTATGCGATGTACCTCAGGGCCTGGTGTGCCCAGGAACCTGTTTTGGGAAACAGTGGTTGAAGTGCCCCAGAGGACCAGAGGAGGAGACCTGTGGGCCTCCAGCAAGGGCCCCAGGATGGGTAGACCCTGCCACACAAACCCCGCACCCACGGGGCGCCCAGTGGGTGGAGGGACCACTGCTTCTCCCAGCAATTTGAGGCGATGTGCAAATTTAACCTTTGGATTTATGACTCTATTTCTTTGCAGCAAATGTCACGGGAAATGTCAGGCCAAGGCTGAGGCTGGGTGAGGGGCCCGTCAAGGAAGGGGGTAGGGCTAGGCAGGCTGGAGTGCCAAGGAGGGGCTCAGGCCAGGGTGGGCTCCAGGCCCCTCACCTCCTCCTGGGAGCCTTCCTGGATTATCCCTTGCTTGCCTGGATCCCCGGCTATCACAACCTTGTTGAGATGTTGCCTTTATTTGCCTTCTGCCAGGGCCCAGCTCGGGGACATGCCAGAAGTCCCCCATTCCCCAAGGCTGGGCAGCCATGGGTAAGCTTGTGCAGTGCCGGCTTGCTGCGTGACCTTGGGCAGCTCCACCCTTCCTGGTCACCGTAGGCCTCATCTGCGGTCCACGGCTGGTAGCCAGAGGTGGTGTTCCCAGCTCAGTGTCTTCAAGAGTGGGAAAATGCCTAGAGTCCTCAGTGTGTGGGGTGTGGGGCTCTGGAGGAAGTGGGTGGGGGCTGAGTGCAGGTCTGGGGTTGCAGAGGGCTGGCCCTTGGTGGTCCCAGGGGCTAGAGCAGCCCCTGCACACAGCAGGTGCTCAGTAAAGACCAAAAGGCAGTGCGTGGATGTGGAAGGTGGAGGTGGATTCCAGCTGGGAGTCCACAGTCCCCAGTTACATGTCCCCCCTCCGCTGCCACATGCCAGATGTCATTCCAAGGCCCCAGCCTGGCCCATCACCAGCTCTGCCCTGCCTCCCAGGTCCCGGCAAGTGAGGGAATGGTGACTGCCTCCTCCCTGCCGTGTGCCCGGCCTGTGCACTGGAGCAGGGGTTCAGGCTCCCTAGTGCCCCGCATCTCTCCTGCACACACAGCTCCCCACACTGCATACCTTGGGCCTCCAGATCCAGCCTGTCTGCTAGTGTCACATCCTCCGTACCCAACGTCCAAGCCCAGAGTCTCAGCCTCTTCCCTCGACCCATCCCCAAAGGCAAAATCAGTGTCAAACCTGCACCCTGTCTCCCGGTCCATCCCCTTTACTCCTCACTGAGGGCCAGCCTCAGACCTGGCCTCTGTCCCCAGCCTGTGGCTACAGCCGGCCCCGGCTCCCTGCCTACCATCTTGTTCCCCACCCCGGGATTCAAGTGCTTCCCTAAGACATGTTTCCAGCCAGGCGCTGCCTGCCTAAACTCCCCCATGGCTGCCCCTAGGTGAAGCTTTGGCCCCTTCGTTCTCAGGGCCTGGGCTAGAGGGTCTCATGTAGGAACCTTCTTTTCCATCCTCACCAGGGAAGCCCCCGTCCCTAGTTCCCAGTGCCTGGCACCTGTGTCTGCCTCCCCCTCTCCACTTGAAGAGCCCAGGCCTAGCTTGAGGATGCAGAAAGCCATGAAGGGTGGGACAGCCACACTGGCAGGGAGGGAGGGCCCAGGCACCGGTGAGGAGGATCCGTTGCACCTTCATGGGCAGTGCCTGGTGCCCTTCTGTCCCTGGGTCAGCTCCGGGAGACCCCAGGGTTGGTGGCCTTCAAGGCTGGCTGTTAGGTGCAGATCAGTTGGCACAGACAGCTGCACAAGGGTCGCTCTGTTTCCCCCCGGGGAGCCACCTACCGTCTGAGCCTCCCTGTCCGCACGTGGCTATTGTGAAGCTGGAGCGGTGGTGAGTGAGCACTGCCCACAGGACCCGGCCATAGTGGCAGCTTGATTTGGGCAAGCTGGAGGCTCCTGGTGCACCTGGCTCCAGGGACCCCTTCTTCCAGGCCAGGCCCCTTGCACGCCCTTTCCTGGCCTGGACTAAACTAGCTGTGGAAATCGAGACTAGTGATTGGGGCCTTAGGGCCTTGTGGGAAGGGGTGGCAGGGCCCTCACCTCCTGGAGGCCTCCCAGGTTTTCAGCCCTTCTTACCTGTCCTGTCCTGCCCTGGGGGGATCCAGGCTGGACTCTGGCCAGCCCATGTGGCCAGTGAGGATGGGCATGTGGGCCCCACTGTACTGCCTGGAGCAGGAGCCTCTGCTGAACCCTGGTGGGTACAGAGAAGGAACTGCTTTCTGGGGCCACTCCTCCCCATCGGTCCTTCTGCCGTGAGGGTCCTCGTAGGACATCCTGAGAGACACGTTAGTTCATGCCAGGGGAGCCCAAATGACAGTGGGGCTGAGAGGCTATGACGGGGTGGGAGTGGGGTGCACAGGGTCCGGGCAGGGCTAGCAGCTGTGGAGTCCGGAGGGGAGGCTGGGTGCATGTGGAGAAGTCCCTAGTTCTCAGTGAGGAGCCTATGGCGCAGTTTGGGTTCCAGCAGGAGCTCTGCCGCAGGACCTCTGCGCTGACTCAGAGGGAAGTATGGGGTCCTCTGCCTTTGTTGTGTGGAGGCTTCTGTCCCGCCCTTCACTTGTGCTGGCCTTGCAGTGCAGTTGGAGAGGATGCCTCGTCCCTGACTGGTCCTTGGGCAGAGTCCTCAGTTGTGGCAGGGGTGGGTGGGACTGGGTATTGGGAGGGTAGGCCACCTGCCCCCGGGCGTGACCCCTACCCCAGAAGCCCCTTCCACCTACCTGGGGAACTCACTCACCCGGGCCTGGCCAGCTACCAGCACGGCTGTCGAGGGAGGGCTGAGGAGCTGGCCCAAGGTCACGCAGGATGTGCTGCACTGGTGCTCCTGGCCCCACCTGCCTCCACGCATGCCACCAGGAACCTGGGAGTCAGCCCTGGTGCCCCCTCCTTTGTGGAGCCCAGCAACGTTCCCTCCCACACACTCTCCACTTGAGTCTCCGCTTCCCTCCTGGCTCTCCCTGGACATGCAGGCCCCCTTGTCAGGGAGCATGGAGCTGGCTGGTCACGCCCTGCCCAGCGCCAGGGTCTCCTCAGGGCCTCCCGAGGGATGGGGCTGTATGAGGTGATAGCCCATGAGCCCAGCAGGGATTGGCTTCTCGGGGCTCCCGTGGGGGCTACAGATGAGCCCCCTAGGGCCACGTGAGACAGCAGCAGGACTGCCACAGTTCCCTCAGCTGGGTGTGTCCCCCGCCCCACCCGCTGGGGCCATGGGGGACTGTGGACTTGAGTGTGGCCTGCCAGGTGAACCCCAAGTGTGCCCTGGGGAGGGTCCTCCCCTCCTCATCCTTGGTGCAGTTTCGGGCACCAAGATGCACTCCCAGGGGGCCCTGGTCCAGTCCCCGATGCAGGGGAGGCCCACAGGGGTCACTTGCTTCTCCATTCTCTTAGCAAATTCTTCCTCGCATCAGTTCTAAGACAGTCCCGTGCTGGGCGGCAGGGACCTTGAGGTTCTTGACATGCTCTACCCCCAAGTCCCCCAGATTCCAGGGAGACATGCTGAAGCCCACAAGGTCCCTAGGAGTGGCAGCGGGGGTGAGGTTGAGGACTCTGAGCCTCCCACATTGACCGTTCATGAAAGCCACACTGGCCCCAGGTCTGGAAGAGGAGCTGGAGCTGCTGGCCTGGGGGCTGAGGAGGCTCCAGTGTCCCCTAACAGAAGCCCAGTGGCTGCAGGACAGGCCACTGCCCGGGTGAGATGCTTGGAGGGCTCTGGGTTGGGGGAGGGCAGGTGAAGAACTTGTGGGTCCAGAGGGGAGTGGAGGGAGGGGCAGAGGCTGCGGAGGTGGACTGCGGGGCGAGCTCCCCTTGGCCCCAGCAGGAGGCTGCCTGCAACTCTGGTGCTCCCTCAGCCTGACACATGGGCCCTGCACACCCGGCTGCGTCCAGGCTGTCTTTCATCTCCCTGCCTCGGCCCCAATTTATGTCAGGCAGAGGCTGACACAGGGACAGGTGTGACAAGTGTCTGGCTTGCTATTTGAAAATTGGCAAAAGAAAAACTCTCCCCATAAAGATATTCCGTCTACATACCTCCCGGATGTCACCACGAGGACCCGTCATGGCTGAGACAGATGGCGGCCCTAATGGACTCCATTCTTCACCCGCTGCTGGAGCGGAGGCCGGTCCCCTGGGGTGGCCTGAGGCGGATGATGGGTGATGGGTGGGGCACCAACCTCTCTTTGTGCCCTCCCCTATTCCTTGGCCTGTCCCCAACCCCAAGCTGCCCACCAGGGCCTCTGTCATAGCCAGGGACTCCAGGGACAAGTGACCTGGACACCTGAGGCCCCAGTGGTCCAGTGCCTCTACCCTCCTGGCTGAGAGACAGTGCACACTTGACCCCCAGCCTTGGTCCAGCGCCTCCACCCTCCTGGCTGAGAGACAGTGCACACTTGACCCCCAGCCTTGGTACATGTCAGGACCACCCCCACGCCCCCCTCCTAGCTGAGTTATCACTTCCTCCGGGAAGCCACCCCAACCACCCCACCTGAAGGTGCTGCTACTGCCCCCTGCAGGCAGAGCACTCCAGGAGGCAGGGTACTCAGGATCCCCTGGCCCCCAGATCACAGGGAGCTTGATGTTGCAGGACGGTCTCCATCACTGCCTCTGGGTCTCGAGGTGATGAGGGCCCTGCCCTGGGAGCTGGGGGAGTAACAGGCTACTCTCCAGTGAATTGAGGGGAGGGGAGGGCTGCAGTCCTGCATAGCCCCCCGTGGCTCACTTTCTGCCTGGGGGTCCACCATGTTCAACATCCTCACTTGCATGGGGCTACCCCAGGCCCAGGGTGAGGTTGAGACCCACCCAGCCTGTCACTCGTGCTCAGCCAAGCTGGTGCCCCTCCCTGCCTGAGTACTCCATGGGCAGGAGCTTATGGGCCATTACCCAGCTGGGCTCCCATGGTGGCCCCATTGGGTCTGAGGATGGACACCTTGGGCAAGGCAGTGGTGCAGACGAGGAAGGGATTGGGAAGGGGCCAGCCTCCTTAGGGGTGGCAGGGGTGGGGCTGGGGGAGAAGAGCCCCCCAGAGGAAGTGTGTCTGGGAATAGGGCAGGGCTTCTGGAGGGGGAGCTCCTTGAGCAAACGCCAGCAGGGGCAATGGCCTTGGAGCAACAGAGCCCCGGGTGGTGCTGGCTTCAGGCCTGGCGTCAGGGCCAGGTAGGATGCCAGCAGAGCACTTCCTGGCTGCAACTTGGCCTTGGAGCTGGGCTTTCTCCTCTGTGGGGTGGGAATGGTGGTCCCTCCAGGGGTGATGTGAGAAGGTCCTCCAGGGAGAGGCCAGGTGCAGGCTGCCCCATTCTTTGTGGGTGGATCAGGCATTTCCTGTGCACCCACCATAAGCCATGTGCCACCTCTACCCCCCACCATGAGGTGGGCCTTATTATCTCCATTTCCAACTGAGGGAACCAGTTCTGAGACGTTGGGGGGCCTGCCTGAGACCTCCCCAGGCAGAGCCAGGGCCCCAAACCCTGAACTGGTTCCAGGACTGCCCTGCAGGGCCAATCACGATGGGCAGGGACCCTGGGGTGTGGGGGCTCATGGAGGGGGCTCCTGCCACCTGCAAGACGGACTCACCCAACCTTCCACCTGGCCCAGTGTCAGCATAAGACCAAACAGAGCAAACGAAAAACACTCTTGATTTTATGAGGTCATGTTCATTGTAGAAAATCTGGAAAAATACACCAAAGTTTTAAGAAAGAAGTTGTATTAGTCTGATCAAGCTGCCATGACAAAATACGATAGACAAGGTGTCCTAAACAACGGAAGCACATTTCCTGACAGTTCTGGAGGCTGGAAGTCTGAGATCAGGGTGCCAGCATGGGCTGGTTCTGGTGGAAGTTCCCTTCCTGGCTTGCAGGTAGCCACCTCCTTACCGTGCCCTCACGTGGTGGGGGATGGAAGGGTGGAGAGAGAGGAGGGCATGTACTCTCTGAGGTCTCTTTCTCTTCCAGGCCACTAATGCCATGGTGAGGGCCCCAGCCTTGTGACCTTATCTAACCCTAATCACCTCCCAAAAGCCCCGCCTCCAAATACCATCACACTGGGGGTTAGGGCTTCGACACGTGAATCTGGGGGAGACGCAGACATCGAGCTGTAACAGAAGTAAAGCTATCCGTGTTGCTACTTAGAGACCGTGCCCTTGGCACTGGGGTGCTGGAGCCATGCCCCCAACCCAGGAACATCCGTTGCCTCATGGGCTGTGGGCCAAGGCTCTCTCCCAGGGCTGGACATCCTGGGGAATGCTGTCTCTATAGCTGCACAAAGCCTGCCACTTGCCCTTAGTGATGTGCATTTAGTGCATTCACATGACTAACATTTATGGAGCACCTCGTGTATGCAGGTCACTAGTCCCTGTGGAGCCCAAAGCCCAGGGTGCCTCAACCGACAGAAACAAGCTACACAGAAGCCTGCTAAGTGGGCCAGCGAGGTGCGGAGTGGAATGGGCACCCTGGCAGTGGGCAGAAGGTGGAGGGGTGTCAAGGAGACCGTGGGAGTGGGCCCACAGAAGTGCCTCACCCAGACCCAGCCCTCCCATTTCTCAGATGAGAAACCCAGCCAAGAAGCACAGGTGGTGCCTGAGTAGGGCCATGTGACTGGGCCTGGGGGTGACCGGGCCTCCAGGCCTGCTGCAGCCATGATCGGGGTCGGAGAAGCAGCCAGTGGAGGAGTGAGCGGGACAGGGCATGGCTTCCTGCAGGCCTGGCCTGGGAGGGAGGCACCGGCTGGCTGGCTGCCCGGTGGGTTGCAAGGTTTTAAATATGCATTAACAGAAGAGGTGCTGAGGGCTGGCCCAGGGGCTGCCCTGAACATGCTGAGTCCCTGAACCCTCCTCTGTGAGGCTGGGGGAGGAAGGAAAGGGGATGGGGCCAGGGCTGTTGTAAAATCATCAGGACAATTTTAGGAGAATGGCTTATGCCTTTGCAGGTTTGAGAAGCCACCGTGGGGTGGCCCGGGCAGGCCAGGAGACCAGCTGGGTGCTGGAGTGTCCTCTGTGGGATGAAAGGTCAGGCTGCCCAGTCTTTGGGGCTTACATGGGGGGATGAATGCAGTATGGCCTGTGCATGGCCCCCTGACCCCTGATGACCCTGTGGTGACGCCCAGTGTGGCCTTGGACTTGAGGGACCCCTCTGTGCCCTGGGCTCGGTGGCGTGGGTCCCAGACAGAGATGCTGAGGAAATAAGGCCGGACTGCCCCGCCTCCCGGAGGGCAGCTGACCCCCTTCCACTGGCCCTGCGCAGTGGGGCGGCGCATCAGCCTCAGGAAGTAGCTGAAATACACTGACCTCGTTTTCCAAGAGGCAGCGGCACCTGGGCCTCCCACCCTCGTGGGTGAGAAGCCGACAACAGTTTCCATCCCAAATTGATTTCAAATAAGGAAGAGTTATCACACACAATCATATAGGAATAATTTATCACTCGTTAATAAAAGAGCAATTACTTATTCACGTCGCCGCCGCGTGCGTGCCTCGGTTTGGTTGTGGAGACGCATTGGGGGCTCTCATAGCAGTTGAGAGAAGCCCGTGTGCACTCGGCCAAGGTCAGAAAGGAGGCTGGGGGCTGCACACCCACCCCAGTGCTAGGCGACCCCTGCTGGGTGTTGACCGCACACCCGTACCCCCGGCTCCTGAGGGGCCCCAGCCTGGAGTGGGGGGGCTCAGATCTGTGACAAGGAGGGGACAGGAGCAGGCAGGGGTAAGGGGAATCCAGGGGTGGGGCTTCATCACAGTGTGAGGGCTGGGCTGGGTGGGCAGGCAGGAACTCTGAGGCTGGTCGAGGGAAGCAGCTGCCTGGCCTGCAGGGAAGGCCCAAGCACAGAGTTGGGCTTTTAGGCCAGAAGCTGCCCCTTCGGGTGTCTGGATTGCAGAGTCTCTGGGGCCAAGAGCCCATAGTGTCCTGGGAGACCCAGATGTATCCTCAGCCACCCTCGGCCGAGCAGGGGACCAAAAAGCAGCATGTGGATCCTCCCTGGCCAGATGCCAGCTGCCCTGGGGCTGTATGTCCAGGTGCTCTTGAGCGCTTACCGTCCCTCTCTCTCCTCCTGCACCTTGGAGACACCTGCTTCTAACCTACATTTGTCTCCACCTTCTGGAAGATACACTTTCTTTTTTTCTTTTTATTTATCTGTTTTCTGAGATTTTAGTGCCACATATGCAGTTGTTTTAAAAAATAATAACATTCGGTCAACAACATATTGCAGAGTTAACACCTGCACCCAGCCTCGGAGGCTGGTCTGGAGAATGGGCTCAATCTGCCCCTGCCCCGCGTCCTCCTGGGAGGCAGCCACTGTCGCCTCTGTTCCCTGGCTTTGCCAGTGGTTGCCGCCACATTTCCTCAGCTTCTACTCCAGCTCTGTCTCCTCCAGCACACTCCCCAGCATGGCTGTCTCACTGCCATCAGTTAAATTCACAGCCAGTGTTTCCCAACCCAGGTCACATAAATGTTCTTCTCAATCCTGCCGTGGGATGGGTGACCTTCCTTTTCTTTCATGGCCTTTTGTTTTCCTTGGGGCTTACAGTTGATGTTTTTTACCCATCCACCACCCTCATGGGCTTACTGTTCCCCACATCAGGGCTTCTATTGGGGTCTCATTTTTTTCCCTGGATAAAGATTCACCCCAAGCACTTGTCCTGCTGCCCCATAACTTCCCTTTACCACCTGTTGAAATTTCAGTTAATGCTTCCTGGGCCCCACGTTTTCCTCTTTCTGGGTTTGCACCTCATTTTGGCTGAAACATAAGCCTGACTCACTCTCTAAAGAAGATATAGTGAAGAATCATTCCGGAAGTCTTCCTGTATTTACAAGTATGTTCAAGCTGGATTGTTTCGGTCTAGAATTCCATGTTGAAATTAGTTTCCCCTCAGAGCTATGAAGCTGTTGCAGTGTTGTTGTTTCCTGGCATCTAGTGTGCTATGAAGGAGGCCAGTACCATAGTGCATCTTCTTTGTTGTGTGTTTTTTTGGGGAAAGTCTCACTCTGTCACCCAGGCTGGAGTGCAGTGGCATGATCATGGCTCACTGCAGCCTCAAACTTCTGGGCTCAAGCAATCCTTCCACCTCAACCTCCCAAGTAGCTGGGATTACAGGCATGCATCACCACACCCGGCTAATTTTTTAATTTTTTGTAGAGACAGGGTCTTACTGTGTTACCCAGGCTGGTCTCAAACTCCTGGCCTCAAGCAGTCCTCCCACCTCAGTCTCCCAAAGTGCTGGGATTACCGGCATGCACTGCTGCTCATGGCTTCATGTTGCCTCTTTGTGACCAGCTTCTCCTCCTGGAGCTTCAGACTTCTCTTGACCCCTGGGGGCCTGAAAGTGCACTGTGAATGCCCAGTGGAGGACTGGGTACTCAGCTTTGGGAAGTTTTCTGGTATTGTTTCTTTGCTAGCTTTTCTCAGTTTTTTGTTTTCTCTTCTGGAACTCCCCTTAGATGTTCAACCTATATTTGTCTCCCAAATCTCATTCATTTGTCTTTCTCCTTTGTTTTTCTTTCTGGAAGATTTCTTTGACCTTGTTTTCTAACACTTGTATTGATTTTTTTTTAATTTTAGTGATTCTATTTTTAATTTCCAGGCACTCTTTCTTTTTGTCTGATGCCTCCTTGTTCATAGCAGCCTGTTCTTGTTTTAAATCCCCATCTATGCCTAGGAAGACACAAATTAGATGTTTCTCCTAATTTTTGTCTTTTTCCCACACTGTCGGCTTCCTCTAGCATCATTCTCCCTCTTTTTCTGCATTGATATGTTTTCGGGATGCCTGGTGGTCACTGGTTTTCTGGTCACTTTTATGAGGGAAGCTGGTTGGCTGCTCTGCTGAGATGGAGCTTTTCTTCTACCCATCGGCCCTGGGTGCTCCTGGATACCAGTGGTGGAACCCCTTTCTCTGGGTGTTTCTCCAGGGGAGCAGCCTGCCACTGTGCTCCCCACTCCTCACTCTGCATCACCCTCATTTCGGTGGGTCTCTGGAAGGGGAGGAACACGTGTCTTTCATGCAGATCCCCGTGTCTAACACATGGTGGGTGAGCAGGGGAGGGGGACCATCAGTGTTGCATGAGAAGCCACAGCAACTCGACTCTGAGCACAGGCCGGGTCTCTCATGAGATGAGTCAGGCTGCACCAGGCCTGTCCTCAAGCCTTCTTTCTCTGCTGAGGCTGAGATAGGCAGAAGCAGCGAGGAAGTGGCTCCAGGTGGGTTTGTAGCACAGCCTGGCTGCTGCCCCCTCTTCCAGCCCAGATGCAGCCAGGATCCTGCCTGCCATATCTCCTCGATAAAGCAGGGCTACTGCCAGGCCAGGCCAGAGTGGCCTTGCAAGACCGCTGGAGCAGAGGGGTCCGTGTGGCTCTGGGACGCTGTGAGCTGTACCTTGCCTCCCTGGACTCCTCACCTGAGATGAGGCTGACCCAGGTCACATTGGCAGGCCTCTGGGGAGGCAGGATGCTGGGTGGGGGCCTGGGTGGGGTTTCTTTGGGGTCCTGGGGGGAGGTAGGTGCTGGCCTCTCATTGTCCTCACATCACTGGTGTGGGGACAGATTTGGAGGGGGCTGGCAGATTCTCTGCCTACTCTGTGAGGGGGTGCAGAGGCTACATCTGAGCCCAGGGCTGCAAGACCCCAGGGCCCACCTTCAGCCATCCCTGGGAAGGCAGCCTCCTGGGCTGAGGTTGAGGTGCCATGGGGGACTAGGGAGCCCAGAGTGGCTGCCCCTCCCTGCTGTGTCATCCCTGGGGCTCAGGGTCTGCTCTGGTCACCTGGGGATGATGATGGTGATAAGGATAGTGGTGATGAAGATGGGGGTGGGCAGAGATCTTGGAGTCCAGATTGTATGCACTGTCTCCTGGCCTTGCAAGGTGGCCAGCAAGGCACTTGCCTCAGTCAGTGCCTCATCTGAGGAGTGGGTTGACAGTCACCCCCTCACTGTACTATGGGAGGATGCAGCACAGGGATGTCCTGAAACCTCCAGGAATGAGGAAAGGCTGCACCTTGGGCTGTCCCAGGGAGGCGAGGGGCCCTCATTTCTTACTCCCCATCCCTTGTCCTCTTCCTTTCCCCATCCTTGGGCCAGGGCCTCTGCCCAGGGATATCTGGTGTCCACCCAGTACTGACCCACTGCTCACCTGGGGCTTCCTATCCTTGTGTGAGGTCAGCCCCAGGCTGCCCTCTATCTAAGGGCCTTGCACAGAGCTGGTGTGATGATAGTGATGATGATGGTGATGATGAAGACGATGATGGTGACAGGGATGAGGATGGTGATGATGATAGTGATGAGGATGCTGATGGTGGTGATGGTGATGAGGACGATGGTGATGATGAGGATGGTGATGGTGATGATAGTGATTGTGATGAGGATGGTGATGATAGTGATGTGATGATGGTGATGAGGATGAGGATGGTGATGATGGTGATGGTGATGATGATGATACTGGTGGTGATAGTGATGGTGATGATGGTAATGGTGATGATAGTGATGAGGATGGTGATGATGATAGTGATGGTAATGATGGTGATGAGGATGATGGTGATGATGAGGATGGTGATGATAGTGATGGTGATAACTGATGGTGATAGGGGTGATGGTGATGAGGATGGTGATAGTGATGTGATGATGGTGATGATGGTGATGGTGATGATGATAGTGATGAGGATGCTGATGCTGATGGTGATGAGGATGGTGATGGGGATGATGGGGATGGTGATGGTGTTTATAGTGATGGTGATGAGGATTAGGATGATGGTGATGAGGATAGTGATGATGGTCATGGTGATGATGGTGATGAGGATGGTGATGATGGTGATAGTGATGGTGATGATGGTAATGATGATGATGATAAGGATGGTGATGATGATAGTGATGGTAATGATGGTGATGAGGATGATGGTGATGTTGATGAGGATGGTGCTGATGATGATGATAGTGATGGTGATACTGGTGGTGATAATGATGATGGTGATGATAGTGATGTGATGATGGTGATGAGGATGGTGATGATGATGATGCTAGTGATGGTATAGTGATTGTGATGATGGTGATGAGGATGGTGATGATGGTGATGGTGATGAGGATGATGATGATGGTGATGGTGATGAGAATGGTGATGATAGTGACGAGGATGCTGATGGTGATGGTGATGAGGTTGCTGATGGTGATGGTGATGAGGATGGTGATGGGGATAATGAGGATGAGGATGGTGATGATGGTTATAGTGATGGTGATGAGGATAAAGATGATGGTGATGAGAATGGTGATGATGGTCATGGTGATGGTGATGAGGATGGTGATGGTGATAGTGATGGTGATGAGGATAAAGATGATGGTGATGATGGTGATGAGAATGGTGATGATGGTCATGGTGATGGTGATGAGGATGGTGATGGTGATAGTGATGGTGATGATGATGTTGAGGATGGTGATGGTGATGAGGATGGTGATGATGGTGATGATGATGATGGTGGTGATAGTGATAGTGATGATGGTGATGAGGATGGTGAGGGTGATGAGGATGGTGATGATGATAATGATGGTGATAGTGTTGGTGATGATGGTATTGAGGATGGTGATGGTGATGAGGATGGTGATAAGGATGATAGTGGTGGTGATAGTGATGGTGATGATGGTGTTGAGGATGGTGATGGTGATGAGGATGGTGATGAGGATGATAGTGGTGGTGATAGTGATGGTGATGATGGTGTTGAGGATGGTGATGGTGATGATGATAGTGATGGTGATAGTGATGGTGATGATGGTGTTGAGGATGGTGATGGTGATGAGGATGGTGATGATGATGGTGGTGATAGTGATGGTAATGAGGATGGTAATGATGATAGTGGTGGTGATGATGGTGATGATGCTGCTGCTGATGATTATGGTGGTGATAGTGGTGGTGATGATGGTGATGAGGATGGTGATGGTGATGATGAGTATGTTTACAATGATGATAACAAGGACAGAAAATGCCTCCACAGCCTACTTTTCCTTCACAATCTTGGCTATGGGTCTGCAGGAGCATCCAGGCCTGAGGCCGTGGAGGGTGGTCCAGGGCATCCTGTTTGCAAGGAGGGACCGCACTCCATTTCCTCTCTTGTTTCCTGCACCAAGTGTTCTCATCTTTAATATTTCTTTGTTATTAACTGTGAAGATCCCTTTAGCAGAGGCTGGAATCCTGATGTCCTGGGAAGTACATCGACACGGATCTGCCCAGGTCACCTCTTTCCAGGCCCTGTCCAGCCCAGGGAGGCAGCTTGATGTTAATGGGTCATAAGCCACCTTGGTGTGACCTGGCCAGAGTCCCTGATACAAGGTGCAGGGAGAGGCCTCGGCCCAGCCTCTGCAGGGTTCCAAGGTGGGTGGACTGGCATGGAGGGGCCCTGTCCCCAGAGACCCCCTACCTCAGTTAAACGGCTGCCCTCTTCAAAACTACCTGCACTGGATTTGTCTCCTCTGAAGTGCCACCCAAGTCCTTTCCTCCGAAGCCGGACTGTGTCATTCAGCACTTCCTCTGCTGTCCCCCTCTCCTTACAACCATTTTGTTCTCTTTGTGTGTGTGTGTGTGTGTGTGTGCATGCATGTGTGTGTGTGTAATCCCAGCTACTCAGGAGGCTGAGGTGTGAGCCACCCCTCCCAACATATTTGTGTTAGGTTGTCCTATTTTATGCATGTTTGACTGTGAGACTCCTGACGGCCTCTTTAGAAAAATGATCATTTCTGTTTTGACCTGCAGAGTATTTCAGTATTTCTGAGTCTCTTTCTTGCCTAGAACCCCTCACCCTAGGCCTCCGTGAGATGCTGACCTTGCCCAGGTCTCCACAGAGCTGAGCCTGCACTGAGGTTGCTGGGCTCTGTTCACCTGGCTATGTGACTTCAGCAGGACCGTGGTCTTCTCTGACCCTTTTCATTAGTTTCCTTTTCATTAGTGGGGGTCTGAGTGAACTGCTGGGGCCATTGTGAGGGTGAAGGTGGCAGCACCCACACTCGGCTTGCTCACAAACCAGGTCGGCAAACTGTTTGTGTGAATGGTGTGATACTAAATAATTCCAGCTTTGTGGGCCACACAGTGTGTCATAACAACTCAGCTCTGCTGTTGTTGCGGGAAAGCAGCCATGGACAATGCGTGAACACATAGGTGTGGCTGGCTGCCAATAGCACATCCTTTACAGAAGCAGCAGCCAGCCCTTGAGCCAGTTTGCCAGGTGCCAGTAGAATAGGAGGCCAAGGCCTGTCGGCTCTGACAAGGGTTCCACTCTGGCCCCCGGACACGGAGCTCTGGCCTTGGCTGGGGGAATTCCAATGGGAACATCCCAGGCTGAGGAGGATCCTCTCCTGCCTCTTAGATTCCTCATCCCCTGGGGAGCGCTAGATCCCACTGGCCCTGCCTGGCTGAGCTTCTCTGTGGTCTTAGCAGGCACTGCTTATGTGCTGTGGGCCAGCTGCTGCCCCCAGCTCAGTTTCTAACGTGAAGGGCTGGGCAGTCCCTGGGATGGCTCCAATGGGAGCCTGTCCAGCTGCTGTTCTGCTGACTGAGGCTGATCCAAGGCTGCTGAGAACAAGCCGGCAAGAGCCTCAGGACCCACACGTGTCTTTTCACAGCAGAATAAATTCTGCTCGGACAGAGGCCGCTCGCCTGCCTGGTTGATCATGTTTTACAAATGCTGAGGGCAAGAGAACACATGGGGATGTGCCTACCCATCTTCCTCCGCCGCAGTGGCGTGCAGACCCTCCAGCCGGGCCCTGGCTCCTGGGAGGGGCTCGCATCCCAGCAACCCTCTACTGCTCAGTGGACTCTGCCTGAGCCCTGACCAGCCCTGGGGGCTCTTATTGTGTGTTTCCGGTATGCACGCCTATCGTGTGCACCCCCAGGGGTCCCATTGCATGCACTGAGTCTGTGCTCCTGGCTCGTGCACCCTGAGCATGTGCTCTTGTACTTCCTCCTGCCCTGTCAAGGCCGACACTCTGGGCTCACAGGCAGTGGTCAGCCTTGTGCGTGCAGCAGATCCAGGGTCCTGGGGGAGTGTGGGAGGGCTGGGGCTTAGGTCTGGATGCTAGCCCATGGGAGTGGATGTGGGCCCTGCAGGGCTAGGCACCAGGTACCGGGCAGGGTCAGGCAGGCAGATGGGCATGGGAGGCAGGTGTTTGGCAGTGCTGGGCCCAGGCATCCCCAGCACTCAGAGTGCATCCCCAGGGTGGGAGCAGGCCGGCCACCGGTCACTTGCTCATTAGTGTCCTCTGGGGACTCAGCTTGCTCTGGCTGCTGGATTGAATTAGCTGCAGGACCAAGATGAGCCCTTGGTGGAGACAGGATTCTCCAGATAACTAGGCAGCGGGTGTTTGTTGGCTCCTGGTGGAGCATGGAGGAGCAGGTGGGCTCAAGCCTCCTGTGGGGCAAGGGGCCACTGGCTGTGCCCTGGTCTGGGCGAGGCCTCCACTGGGCAGAGCCTCCAGGGGCCCCCAGTGTGGGGCTCACTGGGGTGGGAGCCGAGGAGGGTGCACCTCCAGTGAGGGGTGTGTGGGCTGGATGGGGCAAGGTTCTGGAGCCCTCCACGCAGGCAGCCCAGCCTTGACCAAAGATGAATCCTCGAGGCCTAGGTGCTAGGCCAAGGATCCTGCCCACTTGGGGCTCTGCCGAGACCCTTTGGCTGGTAGTGGGCTCCTGGGCTCCTGCCAACATCCTCATGCTGCCTGGGGCTGGCTCAGGCCTCTGTGGCTCCTAACTCTCCCATAGGGCACCTGCCATGCAGCAGGGTGGCTGCCCGTGGTCAGCTGGCCCTGGACCGTGAGTGCCTGGGACCCGGCTCCTCAGCCTGGTCTTGTGTGGGCGGCACTCAGCACAGCACCTGGGACAGGGGCCACTTCACACCTTGCCAAGGGATGGAAGGAGGGCCAAGGGAGTGGATGATCCTGCACAGTGTGGCTCACGTTGATGTGTCCTTGGGGTGAGGGTGCCATCCAGGGCTGCCAGCTCTCACCTGGGCCAGGCCATCCTCTGCTAGCTTCAGTATCTGTGACTTGAAAGGTGTACCCTCTCAGGGTGCCCTGCTGGCTGGAAACAGGACTGTGGAGCTCAGGTTAGGAGCGGGGGTGGCTGAGCCTTTACTGCCCAGCAAGACCTTTTCACACCCGTGGGGCCATGAGACTGGGAAGCCCGCTAGCCCTGGGGCTGTGGCTTCTCCTGCTTTACTTGTTATTATTTTTCTGATAATATCTTTAATTACAAGATTTTGTGTACTTTTAGGCATGTTTCTTGTAAGTAGCATATGATTGGATTTGACCTTGGATTGTGTTTGCTGTTGATTATACCCACACCAGTTCCTATGTTCCTCATCTGTAAAATGGGTCAATAAACTTGACACCCCCTCCAAGAGAATTTGCTGGATTGAAGGGCCCAGCCTCTGGCCTGGCCTGCTGGCCCTGGACCTACCTACATCTCGTTGTCTCTGGTGAGCCCAGCATCACGGGGCAGGGACAAGCCCTGCCGGCCAGGGCAAAGAGTGGAGGCGAGGGGGCTAAGGGAGCACCAGGCACACTCAGGAGGCCAGTCCTGAAGGCTCTGCCCACACTGGGCCTCAGTTTCCCCCACAGCATGTAGCTAGCTAGGCCTGGAGCTGCTTCAGTCTGGGTCCAGTGACCTCTCACCATGGCAGGTGTCCTTGCCTGTTATTGACCTGGTCTGCCTACCCTGCCCCTGCAGCCAAGATCAACAAGGAGCAGGGGCCAGAGCCAGGGCATCAGGGGCTGGTACTCACTTCCCTAGGAGATTCAGGACCCCTCAAGGGCAGACTGCCCCCACCAGAAGCTGCTGCCAATCTCCTGCCCCAGCACCGGGAGCCCTGGAAGGGCACAGGAAACACCATGGGAATTCTGGCTGCCCCTGCACGTGTCTGTGGGCCTGAGGATGGATGGCGGGTGGGTGTGCATGTGAGAAGCAAGCGAGGATGGGGGGACAGATGGGTGGGGGGCGGGGGGAGTGAGTCAGTGGTGGAGGGCCAGGAGTGGGGAGCAGGCGTGGGAGGGGTGCCCTGACCCTCTGTGGTGTGGGGATGACATAGGCCCGCCACCCCCGCCTGGAGCTATTTCTGGCCTTGGTGCACTGAGCTGTGGCCTCCTGTTCTGCCTCATAACTGTGGTCTGTGACGTGACCGCCTCACGGGGACATGGCTGGTGTCCGAGAGGATCCTGAGCTGACTGATGTCCCGGCTGTGCTACAGCTGGCCCCACCCCCAGCCCCAGCCCTCTGCAGCCTCTTACCCCAGCCCTGGGAAGCAGCAGCTCAGAGCCTCCCTGGAGATTCCCCTCCCAGCCACCCATGACACAGGAGGGCGCTGCCTGCCCCTCTGCACGTGGCCTGCAGCCCAGCCCCTCCACACCCTCCCCCATTACTAGCCAGGCCGCCAGCCTTCGTGCTTGGGCAGGACATGCCTCGTGGCGCCTCCGGGCAGCACTGTGAATGTCTCCCTTGGCCACCTCTCCACCTGGGTAGTCTGGAGTGGGAGCAGGGCAGGGCTTAACCACTCACTGCCTCAGTTCCCTAATCTGTAAATGTATTGCTGTCTCACTTTTTATAGCAGGTGATGGGACCCTCCGGTGATCCCAGCCCAGGGGCGGCATTGGGGCCCGAGGGCACCAAGCTGTGCGTGGATGAAAGCCGGTGCTCGGGGCCTCCACAGCTGCCTGCCCTGCGCTGCCTCCTGGCATCGCTGGGCAGAGGCAGAGGCATCCCTGTGGAACTTCAGCCCAAGCTTGGGAGGGCACGGAGGTGGGCGGGGCCCCAGGAACAGTGGGGGCAAGGGACCACATGAAGAAGGCCATCCCTGCTCGGCTCGGCTCAGCTCCCTGGGCTGCTGGGGTGAGCTGCTGACCTCAGCAGCCGCCTGCCTGCCCGCTGGCTGGGCATATCCCCAGAGCCTCCAACCGCCACCTCCCCATCCCCCTTCTCCACCCCTCCCCTCTGCTCCTGCCCTCCTCGCTCTCCTCCCACCTCCTCCTCCCCCCGCCACACTCCCTCCTGCAGTGAACGTGAACAGCCCTCCACTCACCGGAACTGATGGTGCAGGTGCCCACCTGGGCTGCCTGTTGCTCCCGTCAGGGGGATGCGTCCTGGACTGTTTGCTGCCCAGCCTCCTGGGCCTTCAGCCTGGTGATCCTGGGTCCTACCCTGCCCAGTCTGGCTGCCGCAGGGAGAAGCTCTGGGTCAGTATCCGGTCACTGTCCCCCCTGGGAAAGCTCAGAGCCTTCCAGGCAGGAGAGCCAGCCCTCCCCTGACCGTGGCTCCTGAGCCAGGCCTGGGCTGAGACAGGAGCTCCTAGCTATGACCCAGCCCTGACAGCCAGCAGGGCCATCCTCCAGGGAGGTCCCAGGAGGAGACCCTGGAGGAAAGAAGAGATGTTAATTGGCCTGGGAGGGTGGGAGAGGCACAGATGTACCAGTTTGTGTGCAGCTTGGAGGCTGAGGAGAGCCCTCTGGGGCCCTCGCAGGCTCAGGTGGCCGCAGGGCCAACCTGAGTGGGGATGGTGGACAGGCACGCTATCCGTGGTTTCTCTGTGAGAGCTGGGGCCATGGCAAGGCTGGTTGCTCACCCCGTGTGCAAGGGCCAGGAAGGACAGAGCTCATACTGGAGGCTCCGTGAGAACTGGGGCCAGGGTGAGACTGGGTGAGAGTGGAAAGTGGGGTGATGGCAGGCAGGGAGGCCAGGCTATCTCCAGAAGGACAGTAGAGTATCCTATTAGAGTTGGCCAGGCAGATAGAGGAGAGAGAAAGGTGGGCGAGAGGGCCAGAGAGGCCTTGTGGCCTTGAGGCTGCAGAGCCCAGGGGACAGGTCAGGGGCCACGGGCCAGGGAGGTCTTTTGGGGTGGGGAGGGGCTGCAGTCCACCATGGGGCCAGGGAGGAGGCTGGTGAGTCACCAGTCTGGCCCCTGGGATGGGGTCAGAGGACACCCTCCCCCCACCTGGCTGCATCTCCCTCATCCCAGGGCCCCGGCTGTGAAGACAAACCCATGCTGCAAAGTTGGGTTTGATTATCTCATAAAAAGATGCCCCCTCCTGCTCGCTCAGCAGAGGGGTTGCCATGGAGACCAGCGGGCAGGCCCCAAGGGGGGCCGGGCTGGAGCCAATTACCGTGGCTGCAGCGAGGAGGGAGCCCACCTCACCCGACTCTCAGAAGTTGGTTTACGAAAAGCAGTTGTCTCAGCAGAAACCGAGCCGTGTCTTTGCGCCCAATACCCACTTCCTGGCAGAACTGAGCGCCACGTGGCCACTCCCCCATGTCCTCCCCTGTCTCCCCCGACCCCGCACCACCGTGTGGCTCAGTTCTGGCACCTCACTGGGGGCATGTTTAGAGTGGACACACAGCTGCTTCGGGAGGGAGATCCCTGAGCACAGGGCTCGGTTCAAGGCGAGTGAGCTGAGCCCTGACCACAGCCAGACTCACAGCCCACAGCTTCGGGCCTGGAGCCACAGGACAGTGGTGGGATGGTGGTATGGCTCAGTGGTGATGTGGCGGGCGTGGCCACCATGGGTGGCTAGTCTTGGTGGGTGCCGTCAGCCGCATGGTATGGTTGGTGACAAGGCTCAGTTGGTGACCCCCACAGTCAGTGGTGTGGTGTGGTCGATAATGTGGCAGTGAGTCCTGACCCTGCCCCATGAGCATGTGGGGCCTCCACCCCACCTGGCCCCAGGACAGGAAGTACCATTTACATAGCACAGTTTTCCCTCTGGTGACAGCAGGTGAGACAGCAGTGGGGAGCTGACATGGTCAGGCCCCACCTTCCTAGGAAGAGTGTGTAGAAAGAGAGCAGAGAGGGTGTCCGCAGTTTAAACAGAACACGAGGCCAGGTGCTTTCCTCACGCAGCCCATCCAGGGAGGGGCCTCCGGACCCCCATCCCTGGGCTGCCATCTCCCTGGTAGCCAACAAATGGCCCTGGGGCAGGGGGTTTGGCAGAGGAGGCCCCCAGGCTGTGGGGAGGGGGTCTGAGGACCTATGAACCTGAGTCTGGGAGGACGCACATGCCCAGCGGTCACTGCGCATGCTGGGCTTGCTGGGCTCTGCATTTAGGGTGACTGCACTGTCCACCCAAGTAGAGAGGACCCAGTGGGGCAGGGGCCCCATGTGGGTAGGAGGGCCCCAGGGTCACAGTTCTGGGTTGGGGAAGCTGGCCTGTGGTCCACGCCTTCCTCCTGCCCAGCTCCAACCCCAGCACTTAGCCGGCCTCATGTCTGCAGAATCCTGCTCTTAGCCAGCTGCCGTGGAAGGTGTTAGCTGTCAACGCAGGTGTTAGCTGATAACTCAAGTGTTAGCTGATAAGCCATAACCCTCTCAGGGGGATTCACATTTTAATAGACTCACTCCTGAAGGCAGAAAGAATCTTCAGCATTCCAAAGGGGTGGGGGCTCAATGGTGGAATGAGAGGCAGGAAAGCTTACTCCGGAGTGGGTGACCCCGCTGGCGAGACCAGCTCTGGATGCGGCACCCCGGGAGGGACTACTGCCCATGTAGGGCCTTGGTGAAGCCCCAGGTGTATCTGGCCCTGTAATGGAGGAGGGGTTGCAGGCACCTGGGGCTGGGGGAGAACCCACTGGGAGGCTATCCCTGCTGATGGCGTCTGGGTGGGAGGGGTGCAGGCAGCTGGCACTGCAGGGATTGGCTGGGGAGGATTGAACTCCTCCCAGGGAGGAGATGGAGCAGAGAATGAGGCCAGGGGGCGGAGGCTTCAGGAGGGTTCCTGCCAAGTCAGGAAGTGCTTGAAAGGAGGATGTGTGGAGGAGGGAGCAGCCTGCCTGGGTGGTTGTGGGACGCGACTCCTCCTGAGCCCTGGACACACTTGCCCTCCACCCCCGCCCTCGGGCATCCAAGCGCCTGTTTCTGAGATAGCAGACGTGCCCAGAGGGACCCCAGCCCCATTGCAGTGTTTCCTAGGCCCTGTGGGTGGAACCCCCACTGGGACCCCCCGGGGACTCCTGCAATGCGGGCTCTGTGTTCACTGGAGTCCTGAGGAGGTACCTGCAGTCACCAGTGTCCATTCCAGGAGGCCTTCAAGTGAGTGCCCCTGGTGACCCAGTGGGCTGCTCCCGGGTGTGGTATGGGGAGTCTGCAGATGTGGCTTCCAGGGTGGAGTGCATGGCTCCAAGGCATGTTCTAGCCCAGCATCGTCCATGAGGCCTGTGAAGCAGGGATCCTACCACTGCGATTCCCGGGGGTGGTGGCCACATCTTGGACCCAGCCCCAGGTCCTCCTGAGACCCAATCTCCAGGGCCCACCTGGCTCTAGCAAAACCTCCAGCTTCTCCAGTACCCCTGCCCTTCCTGCTAACCACTCTGTCTTCTGCCTACAGGGAGCCGGCTGCTGGCATGGGTGCTGTGGCTGCAGGCCTGGCAGGTGGCAGCCCCATGCCCAGGTGCCTGTGTATGCTACAATGAGCCCAAGGTGACGACAAGCTGCCCCCAGCAGGGCCTGCAGGCTGTGCCCGTGGGCATCCCTGCTGCCAGCCAGCGCATCTTCCTGCACGGCAACCGCATCTCGCATGTGCCAGCTGCCAGCTTCCGCGCCTGCCGCAACCTCACCATCCTGTGGCTGCACTCGAATGTGCTGGCCCGAATTGACGCGGCTGCCTTCACTGGCCTGGCCCTCCTGGAGCAGCTGGACCTCAGCGATAATGCACAGCTCCGGTCTGTGGACCCTGCCACATTCCACGGCCTGGGCCGCCTACACACGCTGCACCTGGACCGCTGCGGCCTGCAGGAGCTGGGCCCGGGTCTGTTCCGCGGCCTGGCTGCCCTGCAGTACCTCTACCTGCAGGACAACGCGCTGCAGGCACTGCCTGATGACACCTTCCGCGACCTGGGCAACCTCACACACCTCTTCCTGCACGGCAACCGCATCTCCAGCGTGCCCGAGCGCGCCTTCCGTGGCCTGCACAGCCTCGACCGTCTCCTACTGCACCAGAACCGCGTGGCCCATGTGCACCCGCACGCCTTCCGTGACCTTGGCCGCCTCATGACACTCTATCTGTTTGCCAACAATCTATCAGCGCTGCCCACTGAGGCCCTGGCGCCCCTGCGTGCCCTGCAGTACCTGAGGCTCAACGACAACCCCTGGGTGTGTGACTGCCGGGCACGCCCACTCTGGGCCTGGCTGCAGAAGTTCCGCGGCTCCTCCTCCGAGGTGCCCTGCAGCCTCCCGCAACGCCTGGCTGGCCGTGACCTCAAACGCCTAGCTGCCAATGACCTGCAGGGCTGCGCTGTGGCCACCGGCCCTTACCATCCCATCTGGACCGGCAGGGCCACCGATGAGGAGCCTCTGGGGCTTCCCAAGTGTTGCCAGCCAGACGCCGCTGACAAGGCCTCAGTACTGGAGCCTGGAAGACCAGCTTCAGCAGGCAATGCGCTGAAGGGACGCGTGCCGCCCGGTGACAGCCCCCCGGGCAACGGCTCTGGCCCACGGCACATCAATGACTCCCCCTTTGGGACTCTCCCTGGCTCTGCTGAGCCCCCGCTCACTGCAGTGCGGCCCGAGGGCTCCGAGCCACCAGGGTTCCCCACCTCGGGCCCTCGCCGGAGGCCAGGCTGTTCACGCAAGAACCGCACCCGCAGCCACTGCCGTCTGGGCCAGGCAGGCAGCGGGGGTGGCGGGACTGGTGACTCAGAAGGCTCAGGTGCCCTGCCCAGCCTCACCTGCAGCCTCACCCCCCTGGGCCTGGCGCTGGTGCTGTGGACAGTGCTTGGGCCCTGCTGACCCCCAGCGGACACAAGAGCGTGCTCAGCAGCCAGGTGTGTGTACATACGGGGTCTCTCTCCACGCCGCCAAGCCAGCCGGGCGGCCGACCCGTGGGGCAGGCCAGGCCAGGCCCTCCCTGACGGACGCCTGCCGCCCGCCACCCCCATCTCCACCCCATCATGTTTACAGGGTTCGGCGGCAGCGTTTGTTCCAGAACGCCGCCTCCCACCCAGATCGCGGTATATAGAGATATGCATTTTATTTTACTTGTGTAAAAATATCGGACGACGTGGAATAAAGAGCTCTTTTCTTAAGCTGTGGCCTCTCGGGCTAGGGTGCTGTGGGCGGTGAGAAGCAGGGGTGGGTGCTGGACGGGCAGCCTCTCCCCCATCACAAGGCCCCCAGAGGAAGGGAGTTGCCTGGCACCACAGGTGGGGTAGCCTTGGCCAAGGGCAGCTCCAATGTCAGGTGCCCCTGCCCCGCCAGCCGCACAGATGGAGCATGCTTGGTGGCTGACGTCATTGAGCCTGGCTGATGGAGCACATGCCAGGTCTATGGGTCTGGACATAGCAGCCCCTGTGGGGACAGTTGCTCTCAGGCCCCCCACCCCAATCAGGCTGCCCGGGCAGCCCAGGAGGAGGCTGAGGATGAGGGATCCTTTTCCTACCCCTGGTGGGTGGCAGGAGAGGAAGGCCCTGAAGGAGAGTTGGGCGGGTCAGGCCTGGCCTCAAGGCCCAGTGGGGGCTGTATGCACCCTCACACCGCTGCTGGTGGTCACACTAGACCCCACATGCGTGTCCGGGGCACCCCCACTTACAGCATGCCCACACCCCAAACATAGGCCGTGGTGGGTCTGCATGTCCCTGCACCCATGTATGCCTACACGCATGCACACACAGCAGGGCAGGGAACACATGTCCACACACATGCATGCACCATGGGCTCGAGAGCAGCACACGCATCCAGGCAAAAATATGCACAGGCAGAAATATGCACAGGCACGCTTTCCCACGGCCTGGGCCGAAGAGGACTCAGAAACAAAAGGGAAGGGCCACGTGGCCAGGAAGCCTTCCCAGGAAAGGGCCCCCTCCCCGCCAGGGCAGTGGCTGGGGAGGGGGAGAGGGAGAAAAACAGTGACGTGGGGGAGGGTGTGGGGGAGCGTTGCTGGTGAAGCCAGATGGTCGTGGGGGCGGCCAGGGCTCCAGAAGCCTGGGGGGAGGAGAAGGAGGGAGAAGAAGCGGGGAGGACGCGCTTAGCAGCCAAGGCCCCAGCTCCTCCGCCCGCTTCTCTGTGCCTGTGCTGCGGCCCAAGGCTCAGACCCCTCCCATCAAGCACAGGGCAGAGCCAGGATGCAGTGGTCCTGTCTGGCCTGTACCCTCCTCAGGGTCCTCCCACATGCACTGTCTCTCCTGAGAGACCCTGTGCCCACAGGTGCTGAGGCCCCCCATGTGGCTGCGCACACCTCCACCTGCAGTTTGCCCCTCTGCTCACCTGAGCTCCAGGGCCGGCAGCCTTGCCCCAAGGCTGGGGGCAGCTCAGGCAGGGCAGCCCTGCCGGGATGGGGTGCTGTTTGCCCAGGGCTCCCTCTGCAGCCCCTCTGGGCCCAGGAGACCCTTGGCAGCCCCAGCAGAGGCCTCTCCGTGGATGGCCTGATGTCAAAATGTTGTGCAGTCTCTGTCCTGTGCCTGGAGCCCCACCATCAGCACCCCTGGCACCCCCAGTCTCTGTGACCCCACAGCCAGGCCCAGGATTCTGCCAGGCTGTGCCTGGGCACTGGCATAGGCAGGGTTTCATTAATCCAGTTTTTCTCCCAAGTGGCCCCTGTCATGCCTGAGAAGAGGCAGCTAAACTGCTGGATCTGGGGTAGGGCTCTCAGCTGAGGCTGGGGGCTCCTTGCAGTCAGAGCCAGGAAACTGAAGCCACCCATTTCCAAAGAGCCTTGGGCCCCACCTGAGTGACCCAACTGCAGTGGATGCTGGCGCCCTCAATGGCTTGTGGAAGGACAGCAGGTCCCGCCTCAGCTTGCACACCTCCCAGGACAAGGAGTTCATTACCTCTGCTGGGCCCACTCCTAACTAAGAAGCAAGCACCTGCCGCCCTCAGGCCAGCTTCGGGGCTGACTGTCACCACCAGCTGTCCTCAGGGCTCTGCACCCTCCCCTCCAGGCCACAGTGGGGGCCTGTGCAGTGGCAGGGGTGGGGAGTTGGGCACAGTCCAACCAGACCTGAGGACGGGGTGAGAGGATCCGGAAGGAAGTGGACGAGTTTTAAGTTGGACTCAGCAGGATGCATGGACGCTCCCATGGGGTGGAGGCGGCAGGCAGGGCTCCCAGGCGTCCGCCCTGAGCAGCCGGCACGGGGCGCCCGTCCCTGAGGTGGGGGCGCCGAGAGGAGCGGCCGCTTTGTCGAGGCCCAGGAGACATCTGGGCGGGGGTGTCGCGTGGGCTGTGCAGGCTGAGCTCAGCAGAGGGGCCCGGCTGGAGGACACATTTGGGAGTCGTGAGCACTTGGGTGATATTTACAGCCCAGGAAGAGATGAGCTCACCGGCCGGCCGCTGCTGACGAGGGGCCCGGAGTGGGCGGGGCGTTGGGCCAGGGCCCAGGGACTCAGCTCCTTCCTGCGCCGACCCCGGCACTCCCCAGCTCTGCCTGACCAGCCCCGGCCGGCTGGGCCCCTGAGGTCAGGTGCTGGACCAGGCAGGGGTTGGGGGTGGCAGCTGGTGTCCAGCCTTGATCACCCAGACCCTAGAGCAGGTGCAGAAAGCTAATTAAAGCAGCGTGAATCAGCCTTGAGTGTATCAAATCCTGGCCCCCACCCCATGCGGTCTGCTGATCTACCACAGACTCTCCTGGCACCGTCCAAAGATGCCTGGCCAGCCCCAGGGCGCCCTGTGGACCGAATCCTTCACAGCTCATGGGCCTGTCCCTGTGTTGCAGGCCTAGCCAGGGCAGCACCACCCAGCACAATTGGTGGAGGTGACAGCTGGGGCTGGGCTCACCACTAGGTGGCTGTAGCCGACCTGGGTGGGGGATAGGGGCAAGCAACCCTCAGATGTCGGGCCCAGGCTGGGCTGCTCCTGGGGATTCCTCTCAACCACCCCGACTCCACCCCTGCAGCCCTGGGGGCTGAGCTGCACCAGAGCTGCCCTGCACACCTGTCTGCCCAGGGCTGCAGGAGCGGCCCTGTCCTTGGATGGGAGCACCTGCCCCCTGTTTATCTGGCTGCCCAGGGCTTTGCCTAGTAATTGGGAGAATTACTTTTTAATCCTTAAATTAGTTCTGAAATAATAGAAGCTGCCGAATGTTCAGCAGCTGATGGTAAACTAACATCCAGCGAGACCGAGAACATGCCGGAAACAAGTTGAGAGGGAGGCAAGTGTTTGTGGTGTGAGCTGGGGCCTGGGGCGGGCCACTGCGGCAGCGGCAGGGGTGGGGGCTCCTCACTGCCGGGCTGCCTGCAGCTCACAGCCTCCCTGGGGTGGTAGGGCACCTCACACTCACATCCCCGCAGGAAGACACTGCTAATGTCCCCAGGGCACAGATGAGGAAACGGAGGCCCAGAGACATGAAGCAACATGTCAGGCAGGATTGGGCCCGAGGCCACGCGGGAGCAGACCCTTCGCTGCCAACTGTGTTTGTGCTCCAGAGTGCTGCTCTGCTTCTCCATCCCAGTGCCTGGGGACATCACAAGACCCTGGGTGTCAATTCCCTCCACTGTGCCAGTCGGCCTAGGGATGTCACTCGGGGTGGCACCCTGAGCTGTGGCACCTCTGTGACTGAGGCAGCTCTGTGTCTGGTCAGCTGGCCTTTGGGCCGCCTCCAGCCACGGTGAGGAGGCCCAGCCCTCGACTCAATTTCCCCCACGGTGTCGGCCTGGTGGCCACCCTCATGCCCAGATTTCTCACTGGTGGCCTTGGCCTCGGTTCTGCCTGGACCCCAGCTGGCTCCTTTCCCACCCTGCTCTGGGCTAGGCCGCTCCGGAGCCCTGCCCTGCAGCCCAGCCCCTGTGTACACCACAGCCTGGGCTTGGCAGGGCTCCCCACATGAGGCCTGGGTGGGAAAAGTGCAATAGCCACTGTCAGCAAAGGGTGTATCTCAGCCCATCCCCCCTCTCCTCCGCCAGGCACAGCAGCTCAAGGATCCCATTATGCCAAGGCCTTGGAGAGTGGCTGCGATGGGCATGAGCCCAGTGACCCCCGGAGCCCCACTCCTGTTGGGAGGGTGCATGTGTCGGGGCCCAGGGCTCCCCAGCAGCTGGCCTGACCCCAAAGTGCCAATCCCAGGTCTAGAGGCGGAGCCCCAAACTCCATGGAGGAGGCCGTGGGACTTCTCTGGTTGGTCAGGCTTCTCCAGGGCTGGGGCCTGGTGCTACTGTCTTTTCCTGGGGGAGGTGGGGCTCTGCCAGGGCACACCTCTCTGGAAGCCCCTTCCAGGTGCATCGCACTCCCCACCCACCTCTGTCTGCTGCAGGGGAGTCCTGCTCCCAGGGGCAGGGGACCCTTGCTTGGCCAAGCCTGGAGTCCTGAGCCAGTGGGTGGAGGAACAGGCACCTGTCCAGCCTCGTCTCTCCTATCGCTCCCAATCCCCAGCCCCCAGCCCCAGAACTCCTTAGGATCTTCTTCTTGGTCCTTCCTCTTTGCTCAGTATTCAGTTCTGGCACCACTCCCTTCTCCAAGAAGCTCTCCCTGATCCTCCAGGCTGGTCCTCACCCAGCCAGGTGGCCATGGAGTGGATCCACAGTGCCCAGACCCGCATGGCCAGAGCCAGGGGCAGGTCACTACCCCTCAACAGCCCTCTGCTTTTGTGCCTGTTTTGAGGAATGAGTAAACCCTCATGGAAGAAGAGGTCCCTGCTTGGGCCCAGCCCTGGAGGAGCTCATAGAGGGCCAGACAGGGTGCTTCTGCCACACGGTCCCAAAGCTGAGGCAGAGGCTGTCCCTCCCTCCAAATGTCCCCACCCACAACCTGTCTTCTTGGATTCAGACCACAGGACCAAGCTCGCGCCTGGTTCCCCAGGCCCCAGAAAGCCAAAGGAGCCCCCCAGAGCCACACAGTAAGCAGTGGAACCAGGCTGGGCCGGGGTGGCTGCCTGGACCCCCCTCATGCCCTGTGGGCCCCCCAGAGCTGGCCTAGGGACTCCTGACCCTGACCTCAGTGGAGGAGCACCCAGCCTGACATTCTGAGAGCTGCACAGGTAGCACTTCCTTGGCACCAACAGCAGATTGCATGTGGGGTCAGCACAGGCCTGCTGACCGGGGCAGGGCCAGGCTCACAGCCACCAGGGTGCAGGAAAGGGTGCCAAGCTCAGCAGGAGTCCTGCCCTCCCAGCCTGTGCAGTGGCTGGGCTCAGTGGAGGGTCCCTCTCTCTCTGACCAGTTCGCTGTGCGTTTATTAGGCACCTGCTGTGTGCTGGTGAAACAGGAAAAGTCCCCTTGTTCCCCTCACAGGACATGCAATGGGGATGTGGCTTGCTTCAGTGCTCTGCTGCTCAAATCTCTAGGGGAACATACAGACGGGCAGGCTGTGGAGCTCCAACCCCACGGCAGTGTCTAGGGGTGAATGTTTATAGCTGAAGCCCCAGTGAGCGTGTTACAGGGTGCTCTTTTAGTTTTGCTGTTTTAGTTTAACTCTGTCGGTGGCTTCTGTTACTCAGCTCAATTAAACCCCAGTTAGAGCCCTGCCTTATCGCAAGGACAGATGGCTTTCTGCATCCCAAGGTTCTTGCCTTGGTGTAAGAATTGGACCACACGTGGGCTCGGAGAATGAGTGCAAGGTTTTATTGAGTGGAGGTAGCAGATGGGGGAAGGCAGAAGGAGATGGAGTGGGAAGGTTTTCCCCTGGAGTCGGGCCCGGGCTCTCCTCTGGCTGCCCCAGCCAAACTCCAGGTCATTCTGCTGCCGGTTGGTAGCCTGCCGGGGTGCCGGCGCCCGTCAGTGCGTTCCTCTCGACGTCCAGCTGCCTGAGTGCTCCTCTGCCAATCCGCTCCTCTCCACGTCCAGCAGCTTGTGCGTGCCTGCTAGGATCTCGCGAGTTTTTATAGTCATAGGATGGGGGTGTGGCAGGCCAGGGTGGTCTTGGGAAATGCAAAATTGCCTGTCCTCACCTAGGTCTGTGGGATGGAGCCCCAGCCAGGGACCACACCCTCCTCTACGCAGCACTTCCCCTTTTCCCTATCATTCATTTAAAGGGACCAAGCTCTTCCACTCCTGTATCACCTCAACGAACCCATGCGCCTCCTTCCTGGAGGTTGCTGTTGAAGCTGCAGGCATCACCCCCTGGGTGAGAGAGGGCCCTGCCTGGGCCTGGGCTGCTGCCAGGCCACGTGAATGCGGGGAGGCCATGTTTTGGAAGCCTGAGGGAGGATCCACACTTTGTTCCTGCACATGGCCCAGCCTCAGACGCTAGACAAAATGAGGGGCAGAGAATGGCCCCTTCTGCAGATGCAGTGCATCTGGCCCAGCCCACAACGAGCCTCTCCTGCAGAGGCAGCCTCCACGGGAAGGGCCAATTAAACCCACCACCGATCGGCCCAACCAACACCGGGGAACAGGAGGCCTCCGATTTGTCTTTACAAAGGGCTGTGCAGAGATTTATGGGCAATAAATGAACATCCATCTCGAGGCGGGCAGAGGAGCAGCGGCAGGGCCGGCAGGGTGGGGGCAGCCCCCTCTGATCGTGGCGCGGAAGCTGCATTAATGACGCTCACCAAGGAGAGACAAGGCTGAGGCTGGCAGGGCCACTCACCAAGGAAGGAGAAAAATAAATGCGAGCAATTAGGGAATGATGAAGACCTTGCAGGGAGAACACCTCGATACACGCGGTGAGGCCAGCCTGGCAGAGTCTGGGGACACCGAGCCAGGGACCTGGTGGGGTAGGGCAACCTACAGGAGGGGCACGGAGACAGCCTGGTGCTGCTGCACAATTATTTTTGAAAAATGACAGAGCAGAGAGAAAGACGGAGGCGGGGCGGGGGACTGCAGCCTCCAGGGATGCCAGGGGTTTCTGGGAGGCGGTCACTGCTACCTTCAGGGGGAGCAGGAGGGTCTTGAGGCCTTGGGAGCCAGGGCCCCAGCCTCTGAAGCCCTCCCTGAGGTCCCTTAGCCAACAGTGGTGGAGCCACAGCCCTACCCCTCTAGGCTCCCCCGCGGCCACTCCAGCCTCCAACCCCACCCCTCCACCTCAGACCGTAGGGTCTGAGCACCCGCCCTGTCCATATCCATCCCCGCACGCCTCTCCGTTCACCCACTCCTTCAACAGACCACCCCCTGCTCCTCTCAACAGGCCCCGCTCTGCAGGGGAACCACGGACAGAGGCCTTCCCATCCCCAGGTCAGGATCGTCTGGGCCCCCTGCTACAGCCGAGGACCCCTCCAGATCCGCAGAGGGACAAATTGGCATGAGGCCACGACCAAGCCTGGCTTGGGTGGGGACCCAGCCTGGGGCAGTCCTGCTGTTGCCCCCCACCCCCCAACATCCTGTCATGGTTGGGAAATCTGGTGGCACCAACTCCCCAGATCTCTCCTGGCCCCACCTCTGGGCCTGGTCGGGGGATCTGGAGGATGGCATCAGTCCTGCCTGCCTGCTGTGGGCCTGTGGGTAGCTGTGCCCAGGGGCATGGGGGAGTGAGACTGCACCCCAAGCTCACTTTCAGGTTACCCTAAACACCAAGGCTGTGCAGATTTTCCCACCCCATGAGGCTCATTCTGTAAAAGCTGGTCTCAATTAACACAGTCAAACAGAAGCATCCAGCACTACACTCTGGAAATAGGACACCTACGCCAGGGTGAAGAGGTGCCTGGCACTGTCCCTGAGGCAGCCACAGGCCTCAGCGGGCACTGGGGAATTGGTGCAGACCCTGCCCAGAGCCCTCCCTTCCTCAAGAGATGGGACAGTGGGGCCCTCACCCACCGACTCCCCACATAAAAGACATTTCTAGGCACTTCTAGGCCAGCCAAGGGGGACACAGCAGTTCCCCAGAGGGGCAGGCGTGGCCTGCCGACAGTAGGGCTAGGGGTCAGCACTCCAGGTCCCCATGCCCATCAGTGCCCACCCAGCTCAGCAGGGATAGCAGCGTTCCTTGCCCAGCCACTCCCACAACACCACCCAGGTTGGGGGCAGGCTCCCTGTGCCTGGTGACAGCAGTGCCACCAGGCCTGCAGGTGGGGGTCACTGTGTCATCACTACAGATGAAGAGAGGGCAGCCAAGGAGTGGCACATGGATGCAGCCTGTCCATGGGGGTGCCCGCTGTGCACTCGGAGCTGCCTTCTGCCCAGGATGCCCTGGACAGGGCCCCGTCATGGTGCTGAGTCACAGATACCAGCAGAGGGCTGGACAGAAGCGACTCGGGAGCCTGAGGATGGGGAACACAGCCTGCCATGTTTCCCGAGGTTTCCTGGGAGCAGTGAGAGGGCCAGGCCAGGCCCCAAGAACTAGGACCCTTATGCCCAGAACCAAGCAAGACGTGGGGGAAGTGGGATCCCCTGTGAGTCCAGGGCCCCAGCTGACCCCAGTCCCTCCCTGGGCCCACCGGGGTGCCCCTGCAGAGACTGGCTGGGCCAGCAGCCTGAACCTCTCCTGGTGAAGGCCTGAAGGCCAGAGTAGGTGGGACCATCCTCGCCGAAGCCGGCCTCAATTCTCAAGGCCATGCCGTGGAGCCAGTGCCATCTGCACCCTCTGGGTCAAGCAAAGGCTGTGTGCTAACCAAAGGCAGGCCCTCGAGGATGCCAAAGGCCCGCGAATGCCCAGTGGACTGTGAAAACCTTCTGCTGACAAACCCTGCAGGTGTTGGGGCCACAGGGAGGGAGGGTGACTTTGCCTTTCAGCAGCCAAAGGATTTCACTGGAAGCCACTCTTTTGGCAAAAGCAGCCAAGTGATAACCAGGCCTTCACCTGTGTCTTAGGCTGAACCACAGTGGACCAGGAAACTGCAGGGAAGGCCACAGGGAGCCACCTTCCAGGGTCAGTGAAGGGCCCAGCCCCTCAGTCCCATCCTTCCACTGACCCGTGCCCACCTCCAGGGCAAGGGAGGAGCGAGGGCTGCCCTGGAGGCTGCCCGTTGGATGGAGCCTCAGTGATCTCGCCAGCCACTGGGGGTGTTCCAAGAGGAGAGGTACAGGGTCTTACACCCAACCTTCTTCACCCAAGACCCGGCCTGAGACTAGGAACAGTGTCTGCCATCTTGAGTTCACAGGACCAGCCAGAGCCAGAGCTGGGCCACTAAGGACAGCCAGCTTAGCTGAGGGGCCGTACCTCCTAGGACGTCCTGGTGGCCGAGACTGGGCCACCTGCCATGCTGGCCATTGTCTGTCTCAGTTGGGGCATGTCTGTCTCCTGCGGCCCCTAGGGCTGGGCCCTGCTGTCCCACTGGGTACAAGGAAGGAACTGGGGCTGCCAAAGAAGGAAAAGCTGGGCAGACAGTGGGGGGCCTGGGAAGGGTAACTGGGGGGCCAGAGGAGCTGGAAGGGTCACAGGCCAGGAGCCAAGAGTGTACACCAGGGACCCAGCGCCTGCAGCCCTTCACCTTCCACCCTGCAAGCCACAGAATACCCAGGCAGAGCTGAGCAGGGCACCCTCCAGTCCAGGGGCTCTCTCCTCCTCAGAGAGAGGCTGAGACACACTTGCCCCACAGAGAGCTAGGCTGTGGCGTCTGAGGTCTTCTCCTGCCATGTGCATCACAGCTGCATACCCTGATAGCCACTCGGTTCCTGAGAATCCCTGAAAGGAGGGACTCGCTTCTCCCCACCCACTGGCTGGACAGGAAGGCAGGGATAGCCTGTGTGCAGAGGGAACAGCCTGTGCGGGGGCCCTGAGGATCACTCACCCGGAGCCTGGCCCTTTGGTGGGGGTGTGGTGCTGAGCCAGCAGGAGGCCAAGGGTGGGGTGGGAGTGACCCTGGACACCTGTGGAAAGACAGGGCCTCAGGGTCCACCCCACCTGGCTCTGGGCCCCGGGGCCCCTGGCCAGCACGGGCTGCCGCCTCATTGCAGTGCCTTCTCTGCTCCAGCTGCTCTCCAGCTCTCCATGCATCAAGGTGGAAACAGAGCAGGAGCGCAGTAATGCGGAATTTGACTTGCAAAGTCGGGGTGAAGCAGCACTAATAAGGCCAGGCTTACAAGGAGGCTGGGGGTGGGGCTGAATCCAGGCCCTGAGGGCAGGAGAATGACTGGGCTCTGGCGGGCGAGGGTGTAAGTGGAGGAGGGAGGGCTTAGGGGACCGTGGGTCTGTCATCCTGCCCCTGCCACGCTCAGGGCTGGGGAACTCCATGCCTGCCAATCCCAGAGCCTTAGGTAGGCAAAGCCAGGATGGGGGCACCAGCCCATGGTGTGTGGCACCCCCACCCTTCCCTAAGGCCTTGTGGGGAGGGGACTGGGCAGGAGGGGACTGTCCCCTCCCACACACGATGTGATCTCTCTCCCACAGCCCTCCTGCCCCAGCCGGACACCCTCTGCAGTGGCCAGAGTGCAAGTGGTCCTCAGTCCTGAGCCAAGTGGCTCACCCTGCTTCTCTGCCCTTCCCCTCCCCAGCTGACCGGCCTCCAGCCTCCAAACCCTCCATGGGGACTCAGGGGCTGACAGGGTGGCCCAGTAGGGCCCGGGTGCTGAGCTGGGCTCTGAGATGGGTGGCCGAGATGACATGGAGGGAAAGGGTGCTGAGGGGTGGGGACGGTGCCTTCATGGACTCACTCTCCTGCCGATCCTCCAACCCCAAGCTCAGGCCTGGGGAAGCTGGGCCCAGGAGAGGCTGTTGATCCCAGGGCCAGGGAGGTCCACACTGTCTGGTCTCTTTTCACCAGGCTCTGCTGCCTGCTCCTGGGAACCACCCCCAAGACAGGGTTTAGACCGTGGGAGCCGCTCAGGCAGGGCAGTGGGTGGGGAGGTCTCCCTTTCCTACCTCACCTACCCGACTCAGGATTTCCAGACAGCTCTAACAGAGGGAGGGACCCAGGACCCTGGCACCCCTCTAAACAGAGCAGGCCCTCAGGGTGGGGGCTGCAGCTCCTCACCCCGTACACTTGGACTAAAAAGAAAACAGCATGTCCCTGTGCCTGGGGTCTGTGAGTCAGGGGACCCTGGCCTGGCCTGGGGTGTCATGTGCAGTGTCCAGCTGGAGAGGTGCCCAGGCCCATGCCCCACCAGCGCTGTGTGCCCTCCACCCGCTCCCCACCCGTGTGCTGCTCCCTGAGACTCCGTGGTGGGTCCTGGCCGCTGGCAGTCACCTCTGGTGGGCTCTGATGCCCAGGCTAGTTCTGCAGGGCCAGGTCCTGTACCCAGACATGCCGGCTCAGAAGTCTGGTAGACTTGGCCCCGTGCGGGCCCCTGGGGAGAAAGGCACCCTCCCCAGGCTCACAGCACCATCCCCGCCAGTTCTGCACAGTCCAAGTGCTGGGCTGCTGTCGAAGGCCCTGTCATCACAGCGGGCTGGCTAGGTTCCGGGGCTCCCTCTGCACTCCCACCCTGCCCCCACAAGCCCCTCCTAATTGGGCTTTCTCCCTGACAGAGCGCCATAGCCTCTCTTTTCCGTTCTGTTGACTTTGGCACAATCTTAGCTCACTGAAGCCTGGCAGGAGTGGAGAGGCCAGTGCAGCCGAAATAGCTCTCAGCCCCCAGAGCCCACAGCCGGAGCAGACAGTGTCCCCGAGGGTGGGGACGGCCTCCCGTGCTCGGGCCACCGCTTGGTTCAGGACCCAGACAGCTCCCACGAGACTCAGGGAGCCCAGTGCCCAGCTCAGGGCCCGACAGCATGGGGCCAAGACAAAATGTGCCGGTGCCAGCCTGGGCAGCAAGACTCAGAGGGACCCAAGAGCCACCATCATCTCACCTGCCATGCAGCCACTGTCAGAGCTGGGGAGCCACGGGGGACTTGAGACTCAAGGGTGTTTTTCCCCCCGTGGACTACCTCCTCCATGGGATCTCTTGGTTCTTGTTAAAAATGCGAGTCCAGGCCCCTTTGCTAGAGGGTGGGTTGGCAAGGTTTTTGTTCCCCCCATGTGTGTGTCCACATGGGGGAAGGTGTTGTCTTGGGCTGAGCCAGTGCCCTGGGTGACTCCTGTGATTGGGTCCATTTAGGACACAGACCCCAAAATGCTGCTCCTCAAATGGAGAGAATTCAGCAAGAACAACCAGGAATGACTGTTGTGATTTTGTTAACTGGGGAAACTACAGATAGGGGCCCAGATGGGAGCACAAGGCCGGCGGGGGACTGGGCAGGGCTACTGGGCTGGCCACCTCCTGCAGGTGGCTCTGGGGGTCCCATCACCTCCCCATGCCTCAGTTGTCTCTTCTGTAACAGGGGGCAATGGTGAGAATCACAGCAATGCTAGCAAGGGCAAGAGCCCTGGAGCTGAGGGAAGCCCAGACCGTCCCAGTGGCACCCAGACCCACTCCTCCTCAGCCTAGCTGGAGGCTCATGGCATGAACTTGCTAAGAAACCGAGCTCCATGCACAGCGCAGCACCACAAGCTGGGCCGAGGAGAGAAGGGGGCAAGCCAGGAGCCACGCATGGACTCCCATGCACCCACACATGTGCACAGGACACAGGAGGGTGATCTGAGCACAACCCCCACCTCTCACCCAGCTGGTTATCTGTCAGGGTTGGGATGTCAGCAGACATTCTCTTTTGGGTTCATGTCTCTGTAGCCCCCTCCCCCAGCCTGTGTCCCCTGGCCTGGGGTCTTCGGTGTGCCAGCTGGATCCTTACCTAAGGCTCCTCACACATGGGCCCCCCTCGTCACCAGGCAGCCCATGCCAGCCAGACACATCGCCAGCCAACAACCCTCACTGGGGTATAGCTCCTGGGGTAGCACCGTGGGACTTGAGCTTCCATCATGGGCACTGAGCCGCCCCAGTGGGCTTCCCCTGACGTGCCAGCCCAAGGAAGCCCCCTGGTGCCCACACTGGCATTTTCTGGCACTTCCAGGGGCTCGCTGGTGCTCACCTCACAGCCCTCCCATCTGCGGGGAGCCGGCCTGGCTGATCCCAAGCAGTAAATGGTGCTGTTGTCAGGAAGGCTGCCCCCAGGCTTGGCGGGGTCTGCAGTCTTGGCCTTCTCCCTAGGCAGCAGCTGACCTGGCTCCGGACCCCTGCACCCAGTGCAGCAACCGGGGATGCAGGGGAGAGTGGCCTGGAGGGTCTGTTCTGAGAAGGGCCCAGAAGCCAGAGATCCCATAGCCCAGCCCCACTTAGGGCTCACCTGGGCTCTCGTGTGCTGTGTGCTGTGTTATTCGCCAGCCGCTCGGCATTACAATTCAAGGCTGCTGCTGAAACTCGGGCAGATCCCAGCTGCAAAGGGCAGTTCCTTCCTCGAGCTGCAGAACGTGGCTGGAGGGGTTGGCTCAGCCCGAGGTGAGCATTCACACTGGGGCTGAGTCCAGAGATGAGTAGGTGTGAGGGTGCAGGAAGGCCCCCAAGGGCCCCCAAAGGCCCCAGAGTCCCATGGGGGAGAGGCTGGAGACAAGGCCCTGGTCCAGCACTGGGCCCTGCGGGGCTGTTGGGAGACAGCGCCAGGGACAGCTGGGTTTTGCCTGAGTCCTGGCAGGGGCAACTGTGACGTGGTCAGGCAGTGGCCCATCAGTGGTCACTGGGAACATTCCCCGGGTGTCTCGGGGGGTGTCACAGAGACCAGATGTGCCCTGAGGCTCTTGTACCATCGCATAGGAGGACACCAGATCAGGTAAGGAGCTTCGGCCCAGCCTGGCTTGGCTTCTGCATCCTCCCCGGAGGGGTATCCCCCGCCTGTGCCCCCAGCTTTTGCTTGGCTGCATGTTGGGCCTTGAGGCCGCAAGCATCCAGGGGCTCTGGGTCTCTTGCCCCAAAGTCCAGGCTCGGTGTCCTTCCAGAGAACCCTCCTCCCCAAGACCCCTCAACGACTCAGGCCAGGACTGTGCGGTGCCTTGGCGGCCTGTGAGGGAACAACTGGCTTCTCAGACACAGTACCAGGAGCTGGACCTGGGGGTCTCCACAGGGCACCTCTGACTGATGTCCCTGTCCCACCTAGATTGCTGTGGCCTTGAAGCACCCCTCAGGAAGTCTTTGTGTGCCCCCATCCTAGATAGAATCAGCCCGTCTGTCCCTGCCCTGCCACAGGGGCCGTCTCTCCAGCCCCGGAACCTCCCCCAGGGATCCTGGACCTCTGAGGGTACAGGTTCCAGGGAGACAAGGAGCTGCCCTATCTGGCCACCCCCACCGACACAGAGTCCTGTGCCAGGCAGGTGGGAACCAGCAGGTGGCTTTGAACCTCGGCGCTGTCCTGAGGCAGCAGGTGCCCTGCCCCTGCACTGGCCTCCAGGCTTTGGCATGTGTGGGTTCCACCCTTGACAGCTCCTCCCTCTGCACTCAGAAACCAGCTCAGGGATGCCAGGGGCTTGCAGGAGCCCAGAATGTGTGCAGCCCAGGCGTCAGTCCTCCGTCCAGGGCTATTGTCAAATCCAGCAAGTGTCTGTTGAGCACCTACTGTATATGCATACAGTTGAGGGGGACTGTTGCTCGGCCCCGACATAGCACACTAGTCTGGTCTAGAGAGCTGAACCAGTTTAGGGGCATCGGGGCCCATCCCCCAGGGCATCGCCACACCCACTGGGCTTTGCCCTTGCCGGCTGCCCCCACCCTGCCCCCAGCTATGCACGCTCTCCAGGCCCTGGGCAGCCCTCCCTGCTGGCCTTCTCAGAAGGCCTCCCTGACCTTTTCACTGCACCTCACGCCTCCCACAGTGGTCCTCCCTCCTGACCCCCTCACATCACCGTGCCATTTCGTATCAGCCTCAGGGAGCCACCCTTCCTTGCACTCTCCCAGGGCAGCACACAGGATGGCAGCCGAGGGGACGTGGAGTGGCCAGGAACATCATGGCCTGGCCCCCAGTGGTCTGCTCTGCCCATCCTGACGCGAAGCCTGGGATGACCCCTCCTCGCCGGAAGGCAAGGGAGGGCTGGATTGGCAGAATCCATCACCCAGGGGGCAGCTCCCACATGCTGACTGTAAACAGCTGTTAGCTTTTTGAAGAGCAAAATAAATTGTTTTAACAGCAGAGCAGTTACCCTTCTCTGCGCTGCAAGCTGAAGGCCTGGGAGTTCCTGCACCCTGCTAGCTGCCCCTCAGCCTGGGCCTGGCCCCAGACAGCTGCAGATGCCCATATGCCTGAGGCCCAGTCAGCCTGGGGACCTGGGACCAGCCTGTCCGGCATCCCTGGACTCAGATGCCTCCTCCAGGGAGTGATGGATCCGACCCAGGCCTGGCCTGGGGTCCCCAACACCCTCACAGGGCCCAACCAGACCTGGAGTGCTCCCACCCCCACTCCAACAAGAACACAGGGCGGCCCTGCACCTCCAACCTCCTTCTTCCCCATCTTCACGTCTCCACTCCCCGCACTGCTGCTGTGCTGGGGGACCTGGGGATGTGCACGGTTTGCAGGGGCCAAGGCACGTCCGGCCAGGCCCAGCCTCAGGGATCACATGGCAGAGTCCCACACCCCACGGCCCCTGTTTGGGATGCTCCCTGCCGGTCCCAGGAACCACTGCAAGGTGGGGGCGGGGCCTCAGAGCCCGTTCCCAGAGCTGGTAGCCACCCTTTGGCTTTGGAGAAGGTGAGCCAGGCCTGTCTACCAGGGACTAATTATTTCTGCAGCAGCCGCCTTGCCTGCCTGGCGCCCCCGCTGTCCTCACCGCAGGCCCCACAGCTTGTTCTGAGTGTGCTTGTGTGTGTGCACGTGTGTCTGTGAGCATGCTGCCTCGTGTATGTGTGCTGCACAGGCATGTGTAAATATGCTGTCCAGGTGTGCGTGTGTGTGCTGCCCACATGAGTGTGTGTGTGTGAGCATACTGCCTAGGTATGCACATATGTACACTTGTGAATGTGCTGCCCATGTGTGCATGCATGTGTGTGAGTATACTTCCCATGTGCATGCATGTGTGCATGTGTGTGTGAGAATGTGGCCCACATGTGCATGTGTATCTGTGTGCTGTCCATGTGCACACGTGTGCATGTGAGTGTGCTGCTTATGTATGCATGTGTGTATGAACGTGCTGCTCCTATGTGCGTGTGTGTGTGAGCATGCTGCCCATGTGTGAATGTGTGTGAGTGCTGCCCATGTGTGCATATGTGTGAGCATGCTGCTCATGTGTGCGTGTGTGTGTGAGCGTTCTGCCCATGTGTTCATATGTGTGAGCATGCTGCTTGTGTGCATGTGTGTGCTGCCCATGTGCATGTGTGTGAGCGTGTTGCTCGTGTGTGTGTGCTGCCCACGTGTGCAAGTGTGTGTGAGTGTGCTGCCCATGTGTGCATGTGTGAGCATGCTGCTTATGTGTACATGTGTGTGCTGCCCATGTTCATGTGTGCATGTGTCTGAGAGCATGCTGCCCATGTGTGCATGTGTGTGAGCATGCTACACATGTGTGCATGTGTGTGAGCGTGCTGCCCATGTGTGCGTGTGTGTGAGCCTGCTGCCCATGTGTGTGTGTGAGCGTGCTGCCCATGTGTGCGTGTGTGTGTGAGCGTGCTGTCCATATGCACGTGTGTGTGAGTGTGCTGCCCATGTGAGCATGTGTGTGTGTGAGAGATCATGCTGCCATATGGGCATGTATGTCTATGTCTGTCTGCCTGCCGTGCCATGGTGTGTGCCCTCCTGGGCTTGCCTGTCCTTTCATCTCCATGATGCCCTCTGGTCCCCAGCTCTCCCCCTGTGCCCAGTTCCTTCCTCTCCCCAACCCAGGGTCCCCACTCCACTCCTCAGTCCACCCAGTGCCGATGGGGGAATCAGGGACCAGGGTGTGTACCTCTCCAGGCCTGGCTGTGTGACTGGGAGCTGAAGAGCCCTCTCTAGGCCCACTGCAGTTGCACTGTCTCCCAAGTGAGGTCACTTTTGCACCTGACACAGGCTGAGCTCAGCAATTGTGTCCCTGTTGCTCCAGCCCTGGAAGGGGCCCTGAGGCAGGGTCAGAGGCAGGCTCTAGGCTGGACAGCTGCCCACACCGCAGGGTGGGCCCAGTACCCATGCCAGACAAAGAGCCACCAAAGGGAGCCACGGAGTGACAGGTGAGAAGAAAACCCCCCAGCTCTGGAAGGTTTGGGTCCCCTCAGCCCCTGCCCCCACAAACAAAAACCCATCCCCGGGCCTGACCACCGCTTGGCTCCTGCGCCCGGCTGGCGCTGCGGCCTCGGTGAAGACAGGAAATCCATACCAGGCTGAGGGATGCTTCCAGCGAGGTCAGGCCCACCGGCGGGAGAGGCCAGTGGGGGCAGCGGGGCGGCGGCTCAGCGGCAGGCCCTACTGCCTCCCCTCACCGGCTCCCAGGCTTAAATCAGGCCAAGGTGTCCAGGCCAGCTCCCATCAGGCCTTCTGAGTACCCCAAGCTGGGCCATCGCAGGGCCAGGTCCCGCCAGGCTCTGTCCAGCTTTGCCGGGTCTCCAGCACACAAACCCTGAGCCTGGGGCCCAGCTGGAGCCCTGGCAGCCCGGGTCCTCACACATGGGCAGTAGGGATGCAGGTTCCACTCCACATCCCAGGAGCCAGCACAGGGGCCAGGACGCGAGAGACCTTGCTAACCAGGATGGAGCCACCCAGCAGAGATGGAGCCTCACTCTCCTGCCGCCCCCTGCAGCCTCTTCCCCGTCCCTGACCTGCCCCAGGGGCTGGCAGAGCTTCAAAGGCCCCTGCTGGGGTTCCACTTGACCGCCTCAGGGCACAGCTCATCTCCCGCCCAGGAGCTGTCGCCCTGGATACCACCTGCACCCACAGCAGCTCAGAGAGGCTTCCTCTCAGCCTCCCAGACCCCCTGGTCAGGCAGGCGACTGATGGGATCAGCATCCCTTCTTCCCAGGAGACCAGGCAGCCAGCTCGGGGGCATTTATGGATAAATAAACGAATGAATGAACAAAAGAACAAATGCTCCAGGCCTCCCCACAGAGATAGGGCTGCCCCAGGTGACTGCAGGAGGAGGGGCTCCCGGGCCCTGAGGATGGGGAGCTCAGTCCACAGGGCCCTGGACCGAGCTTTGTTCAGCACCCAGGATCAGTGACAAGACAGCGATGCCCAGTGTGGGCTCAGGTGCCCGAGGCCTGGCACAAATTTCCCTGCTGCGCACAGCTGGGCAGGGTGTGCCATATAGTCTGCTGGAGAGGTGGAGGCAGAGGGAGTGGAGGCTCCTGCTGCTGTTCCCCAAATTGCTCCCATCTGCCCCTGACTGCCTGGCAGGCCGGCCCTTTCTGGTGTGGCACCACCACGTGGCTGGTTCTGGCTGCTGGGGCATGGCATGCCTAGGTTCCAGCAAGGCCTGCAGGCTCCCTCTCTCCCTCTGTCTGGGATCCAGCAGCATCTGAGAGGGTGGCTGGGTCATCAAATGACTTAGAACAGGGCCTCACCCACCCACCCTGTGGGGGTTTGGCCCAGACTTGTAGCCACTGTCCTCTGGTGCTGGCCAGAGTGGCCTCTGTCCCCATTTCTCTCCTCCAAGAGGTGGCTCTGCTGCCCAGCCAGCTCCTCCTGCTGCTCCCTCCCTCCTCCAGGTCAGACCCCAAGCCATTCCCCAGGCTGACTAAGGAGGGGTGCAGACTGCCCCCTGTGCCTGCCTGGTGACCAGTGCCCACTGTGCACTCCCCCAGGCCAGCCGAGCCTGGCACACACTGGGTGCTCCCTAAATAGCCATGGAGGATATCACAGCCACCCCCATTTTATTCAGGGGTCACCAGCTCCCTGCCCTTAAGGCCAGGCTTTCCCTGAGCCCTAGTCTTATTTGGAGGGAGGTGGGGGCCACGCCTGCAAAGCCATGTTTTCATTAGCAAGCGATGAATAATTAATGCCACAGCGCCTTTGAGAACTGTTTTGGTTTTTATTTTAAACATTTTTTTCTATGTATAGAAACAGCACTTCCGTTAGGCACCAAATTTATTTTTTAATAAACATGGCAGTTATTTATTCAATCCCTGGTGCTCCCTGGAGTGGCTGGCACGAGGGCAAAGAGAACTTGCCAGGGCACCATTGGCAGCCTCCACCATGTGCCCGCCCAGCCCCCGCTGTGCATGGCCAAGGTGGAGGATACACGGCAGAGGGCAGAGGTCAGTAAGCAAGGCCCGGCCGGAGGCCAGAGCTGCAGTGCAGTTGCACAGTGGCCAAGCCCTGTGGCACACTGGGGCCCTGCCTGGGTCCTCAAGCTGCCCTGCCTGGGTCCTCAAGCTTCCCAGCCTGGAATGGGGTGATAGTGCAGGGGGCCCCAGGTCTGACCACGCTGCCCAGGTATTCTAGGCAGAGGCTGGGAGCTCCCCTCAGAGAGATGCCAGGAGGCACAGAGAACCCGGCAGGGCCACTTGTCCCAGGAGGGCAGGCTGAGCCAGCCACGAAGTACAAGGCCAAGCTCCGCACTACCCACCAGGCCCACCTCTCTTTGTGCACAGAGCCTGGGACCAGAGCTGAGGCCCAGAGAATTCATGGGCTCCGTAATTCTCCAGGTCGAGAGGCAGTCAGTGTTGATTTCTTGGCTCTTCAAGTCCATCCACAAATCCCATTACTTGGTGCTTTCTCAGAAATTAAGTCGGAAACACTTTTAGTTTTAAATTACAAGTCGAGGAGAGTTTGCACAGCAGAAGACAAACAGTATGTTGACACTCTCCAAATGCACCTTCCCTGGCCAACTGCCACAGCACATGAGCCCTCTGACCCATCCACAGCCAGGGGCCAGGGAGTGGACATCCCGGCTCCATGCCCACCTGCCCACTGCCCGGCTGCGTCTGTCTGGCTTGGACACAATGTTAAACAAAAGAATTAGGATGTAGACATTTATTTTTGCAAAGAGTCATCATTAATTTTTTAAAGTGTGCAATATTGTTCTCAACAAAACACATGAAAAATGAGTTGTCTGTTCCTAATAAATATTTTCTAGATTAAGTATTTGTAATGCTATCAATTATTTATCTCCATATATGGAGTATGCATAATTTGTCATAAAATGTAGAAAAGGTTTTAATTTTTCCACACAATATATGAAATTGAGTTTTTGACTAATACAGGAATAAATTGACTCTAATCCCTTCCTGTCACAGCATAGGGTATTGTTTTAGGTATAAATCTCTTATTTTATAGATGTTTTCCAAAAATTAATCTACGATGTTTAAGGATCGGTGTAAATCTCCGTAACGGGGCGTTCTGGTGGGTTCACATTTATAAGGCGTGTCGTTTGCACATGACCCCCCTGAATCATCAGCTGCACACGCCAAATCACACCAGGGCTCCAAAAACACGTACACATGCTCATCATTCACAAAATCGATGCTGCTTTGGCTCTAATGAGGTGGTGTACGACCCACGGGCGGGCAGGAGGAGCCATGTCTAGCCCCACCCTGCAGGCTGTGGGTTCCATGCGGCTCTGGATGGCTCCAGGCTCAGGGCTTGGCCACTGACAGGCAGAGTCACAGCCAGGCCCTGGTGCGGCTGAAGAAGCAGGTCTGGCCCTGGTTGCACAGCCCAGGGTCTTGGGGACGGAGGCAGAGCAGGGTCGTTGTGCCGAAACATGAGTAGGGCCTGGGCGAGCCAGCATGTGTCTAGCCAGGGCCATCGAGAGAGTGGAAGGTAAGCAAGAGAGCTGAGGCCCAGCCAGCCCTTCCTGCTGTCCCTCCCTCCTCCAGGTCAGTACCCAACCCATTCCCCAGGCCCGACTGCGGAAGGGTGTGGACTGGCCCCCTGTGCCTCCTGGTGACCAGTGTCCACTGTGCACTCTCCCAGGCCAGCCGAGCCTGGCACACACTGGGTGTTCCCTAAATAGCCATGGAGGGTATTGTGGCATGGAGAGCTGTCGATTCCAGAAACCTCCTGGACATAGGGCTGGGAGCTCATCTGCAGAAGCTGCCTGAATCCAGTAGCTATGTCCTGGACACTGGGGATAGGTGCCTGGTGGCGGGGGAGGGGGGGGGCTTTGTCTCAAGGGGATGTGACATCAGGTGGTGACCACCCCAGGCCTGGCTTGACCAAGCCAGGAAGGCTTCCTGGAGGAGGTGGTACAGTGTAGACCAGAGCACCCATTCATGCCACCAACTCACCATGTGACCCCAGTGAGTCTGCCCCTGCTTGGGGCCTCAATTTCTCCACCTGGAATCAAAGAACCCATGTTTGAGTCCCTATGAAGTTGTGGATCAATCACTGGGCTAGGCAGAGCACTTTCTTCTCAGAGCCAGCTCAACTGCAAAGTAGGACTGACAGCTCTTCAGGCGGCAGTGCCATTGGAATGGCTGAACCCTACTCCTCTCTCCTGGAGACAGACCCTGCTCCAGGCAGCAGGGGAAGGCTCTGACCCAGGCTGGGCCAATCACAATACCGCATTCTTTTGGCCACAGTGATTGGACAGAGGGAGTGTCATGTGACCTGAGCCAGGCCAATCAGGTGCTTCCCTGGACTTTTTTAAGCCAAAGCAGGAAGTGGAGCACCTTCCTCCCTGGAAGGGCTTTGGAAGTACAAGCCTGGCCATAATCCCTGTGGCCCCAAGGCCATCCTGGGAGCCCATGGGATGGTCCCCAGCCTCTGCCCCTCCTGGGCTTAGGGGTCCTCAGTTGACCCCTTGTGCAGCCCACAGCACTGAGCAGGGCTCCAGTCCTGAAACACTTCCCTGGGCTGTGGGGGGCTTGCACCAGAGCCTGGGTGCTCTCAGGCCCATGAGAGGGTGGACACTGGTCACCAGGAGGCACAGGGGGCCAGTCCACACCCTTCCGCAGTTGGGCCTGGGGAATGGGTTGGGTACTGACCTGGAGGAGGGAGGGACAGCTCATAGAACTAATGTGAATGTTCTAATACCTCAGCGTTACCTTTTTTATTGGGTGATGAGGTGGAGGAGGTGCGGATTCCTGGGGCTTGACTTAATCCAAATGCTGGCTGAGATGTCTCTTACACAGTCTGCAGTGCTGGGGAGCAGCAAGTATCATTTCATGGCAAATGCTTGATAATTGGAGAATCAGAGATTAAAGTGTGTTTTTGAAAACTGAGAAGCGAGCCCTCAGAATTAAAAGCAGGACATCCACTTTACCACCCACCACCGCAGAACATAGAAAGCCAAAGCGCCACGCAGCAGAAAGGTATAAAACAGAGGGGTGAAATAGGCCAGTCACAAAAGGACAAATACTGAATGATCCCACTTAGACACACTGTAGTCAAATCCATGGAGACAGAAAGTAGACAGTGGTTGCCAGGGGCTGGGGAGGGTGGGGATTTGTTATTTAATGGATACAGAGTTTCAGTTTGGGAAGATGAAAAAGTTCTGTGGATGGATGGGGGTGATGGCTGCACAACAATGTAAGTATGCCAAATGCCACTGAACTGCTCACTTAGAAATGATTCGAGTGGTCAGTTTTATATTATGGATATTTTACCATAATTAAAGAAAAAAAGAATATCCCCCCCCAAAAATATTAGAAGTCTATATGCCACTAAATTTTTAAAAATATATAAAAATAGTTGTCTTTGTTTCACCCGAGGTTTACTATGCAGGATCACATACTGAGTGAACGTCTTGAATATACAATCTTTTAACTCAATAAATGGATCGTTTTAGTTAAAAGAAAAAAAACAAAACATGAGGGGAAGAAAATGAGTATAAAATGGGACACATGAAACTGGATGACCAAAGCAAGACCGGGCATATGTCGTGCTGTGATGAAAAGGTTTCAAGTCGCCCTTCTAGAAGGAAGGTGCCCTGGACAGGTCAAAGCAATGAAATGCTGCCTGCAGCTTCACCGGAGCCGGGAAGGAGCTCCAGGCAGAGCTCCCGGGGAGGGAGGCACTAGGACAAGCATTCACTTAACAATGCTGAGTGGCCTCTCCACTGTGGAGCTTGCACTGGGCTCAGGGACGGGGCTGCTAATGGGAAAGATGGGACAGATGGGACATTCTCAGGAGGACAGAGATAGGAGGCAGGAAGCTAGAGCCACAGAGGAAAATGCTGATGTCAGAGAGGTCCCGATAGATGGCCCCGCCGGGAGGGGATGGCTTCTCTCCCAGGGCGAGCAGCCCCCAGACCCACCCGAGAGTCAGGGGCTGTGGACGTGGTGGGGGTGGACTACACCCCCCCTGCTGTCTGGGCACACCCAGGGGTCATGGGCAGCTGGGAGGCCCAAGGAGCCTGGGAGTAACGGCCCCCCCAGTGTGGCATGTCTGGTGGGAAAGGGTTAACATATTTTTGGCCCACATTCTTTTACTTTTAAAGTTTCTCCAAACAAAAATTATAATGAAAAGATGAAAGAACCAGAAACCATGTGAAGGCAGGTGAGACAGCAGCCAGGAGAGACCGGGATCCAGCTGGTGACAGGCAGTAAGGGTTGAGGGGGCATGGGGTTCCCCTGCAGATGGGGAGACTGGGCTGTCACACCTGCTGGGTGCACTACCATCCGCCCTGCTGTGGGCCTTCCCAGAAGGAGCAGTATTAACTATGCTTTTTTTTCTCTGTATTTCTGATGCTGTGACATCTTGGGGCCTAGTTACCTAGAGGGAGGTGGGGGGGACAAGTAGAGAGGTCGGCTTGACCCAGGCCTGGAGCCACAGAGCAGCATCTGAGGGGCCATGTGGGTCAACTCCTGGAGCAGCACCAAGACCGAAGACCCAGAGCCTGACGCTGGCTTCACTGTGGTCATCAGTGCCTCGGGGGCTCTGCCCCTGGGCATTGGCTGAGCCCTGTCCTGCTCATCACAGCCAGGCCCACCCACAGATACTTGTGGCATCTGGTCCCTGGCCTCTGCCCCTCCTGGGCTTAGGGGTCCTCAGTTGGCCCCTCATGCAGCCTGCAGCACTGAGCAGGATGCCAGGCAGTTCCCTATAGGCTGACAAGCCTCCTCAAACGCTCCTGCAGCCTGGGCAGCAGGTGCCCACTGCACTAGGAGGGAGACTTAGCATGCCCAGGGCACAAGATGGGATTCAAATCCCTGACTCAGATTCCAAATCCCATGGCCTGTGGGCTCCCTGCTTTCTTGGGAGACTCTCCGTTTGAATGCTGGAAGGGCCTGAGCCCCAGCGCACCACAGCACCTGAGTCCCCTGGGCCCCACCCAGCCTTCCTGCCCCGCCCCACTGTGTATGTGCCCGGGAATGAGCATGTGCCCGGGAGTGAGTGGTACGCGCATACGTATGCATCCATGTGCATGTGAGCATGTGTGTGCTCATGTGCATGTGCCCAAATGTATTAATGTCCAAACTATGGTGGCTGTCCCCAAAATGGGCATCCAAGAATTCTGCCCCTGTGTCCTCTCATGCCATTACATGATGGGGCTATGTTCTGAGAAATGCATTGTTTGGTGATTTCGTCATTGTGCAAACATCATAGAGTAACTTAAGCAAGCATAGATGGCAGAGCCCACTACACACCTAGGCTATGTGGTTTGGCCTTTTGCTCCTAGGCTACACACCTGTGCAGCGTGTTACTCTATTGGACACTGTAGGGGATCGTAACACAGTGGTATTGTGTATCTAAACATAGAAAAGGTATAGTAAAAAGACAGCATTCTCATCTTCTGGAACCACCGCTATATACGCGGCCCATGGTTGACTGAAATGTCATTATGGTATATGACTGTATTTGGAATATCATGGGAACTTTTTTTTGTTGAGACGGAGTCTTGCTCTATTGTCCAGGATGGAGTGCAGCGGCGCAATCGCGGCTTACTGCAACCTCCGCCTCCCGGATTCAAGTGATTCTCTTGCCTAAGCTTCCTGAGTAGCTGGGATTACAGGCACCTGCCACCATGCCCGGCTAATTTTTGTATTTTTAGTAGAGACAGGGTTTCACCATGTTGGTTAGGCTGGTCTCAAACACCTGACCTCAGACAATCTACCTGCCTCAGCCTCCCAAAGTGCTGGGATCACAGGCGTGAGCCACTGCGCCTGGCCAGGGACAAATTTTTCAGTGGGCACGGGCTGAGGCAGCCCGCTGGCACTGGGTAAGTCACCCATGCCTAGGCCAGGCTGCAGGAGGATAGGGGCCAGGCAAGGGCCCTGCCACGGCCATCTACAACCTCCAAGTCCAAGTTTGGGGCATGCAGGCAGAGGAAGCAGTTCCCAGAGGTATGGGTTCTGTCACTAGAGGGAGTGGCCTCCAGGGCTGCAAGCCTCCCCCAGGGCTGCAAGGTGATGGAGGAGCTCCCGGCCCAGAGGCCCAGAGGCCCAGAGGCCCAGACCCTGGCCTTTGAGGATGGCAGCCCTGTCCCCCAGTGAAGCAAGGTCTCAGGCCACCAGACCAGCTACTCATCTGCTGGGACGGTGACACAGGATGGGCAGAAGCCTAGAGGAGTGGAAAGGCATCATGTCCCACTTGCTGAGGGAAACTGAGGCTCAGGGGTTGCAGGCTTAGGCCAAGGAGCAAGGACTTGCTGTGTCTGGCCTCAGTGGGGCCTGTGTGACCTCAAAGGGAACCCCTGAATTCTGAGAGCCCCCAGGGCAGGCGTTTTGGAAATGCTGCTCCCCCTAGCGTGGGGATGCGACTGAAGATGGATCTAAGGATGGGACACTGCATTGGGCCCTGGCAGGGCCCTCAGCTGGACCACTCCCCTCCCCTCCCTGCCCCTGCCGTGACCCCCCCATACAGTCACCCTGTGCAGGGGGAGCATGCCATCTTTGGCTTCACCTCCTTTCCTGCCTTTTCCCACCCACTTGTGGATGAAGAGTGAGGCCCACCCACATCACCTGGGTCCACCAAGTGGCAGGGTAGCTGCCAGCTCATGGGACCCTCGGTGACAGGAGGAGCATCTGCCCAGGCAGGGGAGGGTCATAGGAGATCAGGAGCTCTCGCAGGAGGTATCACAGGTAGAGACCACAACATTAGCAAAGGCCTGGAGGCTGGACCCCATGCAGCACCAGGTTCTGGACCTGGAGCAGCCTCCTGAGCCTGCAGGGTCAGGTCGGGGCCCAGGGAGGAGCGGCTGCCAGAGAGAGACTGAGGCAGAGAGGGCAAAACAGCCTCGGGTCACACGGCTGCTCTGTGGAGGGGTGGGATTTATACTGAGCTCCCCTGAGGCCTGGTTCCACAGCTGTGGACCCGGCACTGCACCCTCAGGCCCCAGCCCCGTGTGCTGCTTCTGCAACCACCTCACCTGTGTAAGATCTCAGGGATCCTGCTGTGGCCACCGCCACACTCCTCCTGTCTCAAGAATCAAAGATCGAGGCAATCCTGATTCCAGCTGCTGGGATGCCACCTCAGGCCTCCAGCCTTGCGCCCAGGGCCTGGGCCCCACATGCCTCAGTTTACTCTCTCCTTCTTGTCTGGAGTCTGTGGACACGCCCTGGTGGCCAGCCTGCTGGGCAGGGTGGAGGCAGGTCCACCATCCACCTGCCTCATCAGGGGCCAGGACCCACCACCCGCCTCGCCCTTGAATCCCACCCTCCCACTTCCTATGGGCTGCCACGCTGGCAGTGACCTCCCCCAGGACTGCGATGCCCTCCAGCACTAATAATGTGATGCACCAGACAGCACCCTATTCCCTGAAGACGCGGGGCCATGACTGTAGGTGAAATGGAATCCTTCCCCTGCCTCCTATGAGTTGTGCCCTTTTCTTTGAAAATTGCCTTGTGTGTGACTTGCCGCACTTTCTGCCTTTCCTCCAAGTCTCAGGAGCAGGGCCGAGTCCACACTGGTTTACCAGACCTTGAGGAGCTGTTCTGTGCCCTGGGTAGCAAATGTTTCTTTCTAAGAAAATCTTTCTAACAGTCCTCGAGGCGCTTCAATGGTTCAGCATCCTGGGAGACCAGCCCCAAGCAAGGTGGGGAAGTGACAGAGGACACCGTGCCCCTGTGCCCAATGCCACCCAAGTCTGCAGGTGACACAAATCCACAGCACAGAGTCAGAGCACGGGGGGTGACGGCAGAGCCGCCAGGCAGCCGTGCCCCATGCTGGCGTGGGGCTATGGGCAGTCACCTTGGTCGGTCCTCAGCAGCCCCGTGACAGGGACCTGCAGGCGGGAATCTGAGCGGTGGAAGGAGCAGTGTGGGGCTCAAACCCACCTGGGCTAAGAGAGGACACCCCACCCCCATGGGAGGGTCCCACAGGCAAAGCTCCTGTTCCAGAACCACAGGCCCATCCCACCCAAAGTCGGGAGGTGCTCCAGGTCTCTGGGGAGGGGGTGCCAGGAGAACCAGGCAGAGGTTCGGATTCCCCCAGGGACCAGTGCCTGCCCTGAAGACCCCCCTCATGGCTCCTGCCTGCCCCAGGCTAGAGCTGGCTCCCTGAGTGACAGCAATTAGGACCACGGCTGGCAGAGCAGCCCACACCCCCAAAGCACCTGACGTGGCAGCAGCTCCCTGGGGGCCGTCGCGCTCCGGCTGTGGCTGAGGCGCTTGGAATCGGTTTCTTTCTGCTGTAAAAATGGAAACATCCCCTATGTGAGAAACAAGCTGGCGAGGAGAACGCCGCTGCCAAATCACACCCGCGGTGGGGCGCATGGCGGCCGGGGGCCCCCAGGCCTGCCAGGCAAGAAGGGCTTCGTGCACGGGGGTGGGGAGCCAGGAACCTGGGGGTGCAGGGGCGAGGTGCAGACCCCCCCAGCCAGACAACCCTGCTGGAACATAGGCTGGGCCCTCCCTGCCTTGAACCTCTCTTTTCCAAAAACAGCAACGGTACCGGCTGCATCCGGCTTCCCGCACCCGCCCAGAGATGCTGGAATAGCTGTGAGGGAGGTGGGCGAGCTGCACGGTGCAGGGGGGCTATCCGAGTTGGAAAAAGCAGCTCCCCTCACTTGGGGGAAAAACAGCAAGGTTGGGTGTGGGGTCTGTGACAGTGTCTGGGCAGCAGAGAGGGTCCCCAAACACTGCATGTGCCAGGCCTCCCCAGGGGCCTTCAGAACCACACGTGCCAGCCAAGTGCATGCAGGACCTCGGCTGTGGGTCCCCCAGGCGCACCAGGCTGGCACGGCCCTGATCATCCCAGCTGGCCGCAGCCACTGATGAGAGTCACCCTACTTTCCTGGCTGGGACCTTCCTCCCCAGCCCTCCCTGGGCACTGCTCAGCTGCAGGCTCTGCACTTTGGGTCTGAAATCCTCACGTAACTGTAAACCAGCCCGCCACACACCCACAGGCGTGAGGGCATGTGTCGAATGTGTGAAACGCCCCCACCCACTGAGCTGTTCTCATCTTCAGATTTTCAAGGACACAGCACAGCACCCACATCCTGCGGCCAATGGTGGACTTTGGCGGGCGGAGGCCAGGATCCAGGATTGGCAAAGCAGGGGTGGGGGCTGGGGGTGCGGCACCACCTCCGCGTGCCTTTCCCCATGAGGCTGCAGGTTATCACGGGGCGAGAGGAGGGCCGGGCTCGCCAGGGCCAGGGATGGAAAGGGGTGTCCTCCAGCCCCGGAGCCCATGCCCAGCTCCCAGGCTGGTAATGACGGATCCATCAACCCGGCATGTCCAAAGACTGCACTCTGAGGGCCCCGGCCTCCTGGGCTGTCACCGCATATGAGGAGCCAGGGACTGCTGGCCTGAAAACTGCCTCAGGGCCTGGCCAGCCCTTCCAGCCCACTCTGCTATTAAAACGGATTCCTGGGGAGGCAAAGCCGTGTGGGTGTAAAACCTGGACTGCCAGTACACTCACACACACATTTCCACACTCAGCCATGTGCACATCCATGGCAGTCAGCACACGCTGACACACACACGTGTGCCCACACATACATGCTCATCAAACATGCACTCACACACTCATATGCACACATGCACGTACACATAACATGCACGTCCACACACACGTGCTCACTCACTTATGTACACACACCTGCATGCTCACCCACATGCCCACGCCCACACGTGTATGCTGACAGGCTTGTGCTCACACATCTTTCCACACTCACCTGCACACAATTCACACACCCGGCCACACAAGCACATTTGGTCCATTTTGTCTTTTGTTTCTCACTCAGGCCCTTTGCACATACCCCTAGCTGGTGGTCGAAGGTGGTGCCCTGCCCATGGCTGCCAAATGCCCCTCTCACATGTTGGGTGGGGGTCGTGGGCCCTTCCTGCACACCAGCAACACAAAGTCTGCCCCACCACCCAGGGAAGCCTGGGGCCGGAAGCGTGCCAGGAGCAACTTCAGCAGGATGGGTGCTGGGCTGGCAGCCAGCCAGCACCTCTGCTCAGCTGGCCGCCTACTCGATGGCTGCGGAGACTGTGCACTGCGGGGCTGGGCCCTCACTGGGACCCCGGGAGGACACGGGGTGGAGCATGCGCCAGGCAGCCACGTGGCAGTGGGAGCCAGGCTGGAGTCCGCTGGTGGAAGACAGGACACAGGCTGGAAAGGCAGGTGCTGGGGGCAGGAGCTTGGGCTGCGGGGAATCGGCACAGAAATAAGACAGCAGGCTGGGGAGAAGGCCCCTCCCCATACGAAATCATCCCTAAGATTCCAAAGGCCTGGAAAACACCTCGCTAGGAGAAGCTTCATGGATCAGGCCAGGTCCAGCACCCAGACAGGCAGGGGCCGAGCAGGGCAGGGCTGGGCAGGCTGGGCCAGCACCAGCCTAGGAAGCCCCCTCTCCAAAGCCCCGTCCTGTGCCCCTCTGGCCCTGGGCTAGCAAGTCTGAGCATCTGGGGTCAAGGCGGATCGCTGGGGACCAGGCACCTGGAGTGAGACAGAGGGGCAGTGCTGTGTGGGCCTCCCCAGGGACAGAGTATGGAGTGGGAGCTGCGCATGGAGTCCCCGCTTGGGCAGCTCTGCAGGCCTCCAGGCCACCAAGGCAGCCAGCACAGTGGTCCTGGCAGGAGGGTGAGAGGGCAGCACATTCCAGCCACAGCCCACCTCTCCTCCCAGGAGGCCTGGGGAGGTGCAGGAAGAGCCCTGTGGGGGCGGGGATGGGAGCTCGGGCCATCTTTGGAAAAAGGCTGTTAAGAGAAGGGAACAAGATGGGGCTGCAGGCCATTCCCTCCCCATGACAATGAGAGAGCTGCAGCCACAGTCCATGTGGCCCCCTGTGCCTTCAGCATCCAGCCTGCTGCAACTTTGAGGATGATGGCAGCTGAGGGTTCATCGGGGCCAGGCTGTGTCCCAGGAGGCATGGACGTGCTGGAGCTCAGCTGGTCAACTTCCAGGAGGCTCTGACCACCACCAAGGTCCAGCCATGAGGGTCTCCTCCTCAGCCAGGGGCACCCAACCCCTTGGGAAAGGAAGGGCTAGGCAGCTCCCACACCCTCCTCACCCCAGGACGAGCCTGTAGAGAAGAGCAGCTGTGTTTTCAGCTAGAGCCATGGGCATAAGGGGTCCAGGGAAAAGGCTGTCCGGACAAGCCACCTGCAGTGCCCACGGCCCAGCCTGAGGCAGCTCACTCCCACCCCAGCCCCTGCCCAGGCCTGAGCCCACCGGCTATTGGCCAGGCCCGAATGGCCAAGATCGATGAGTGCCCAGCACACGAGCCTTGTTTACCAGGCCGTACTGTGTCTGCTCAGCATCAGGGCCTCCCACTGAAGCCCTCCCACACCCTCACATCCTTGCCTGCACCCTATGCCCTGAACCTGCCATGCACAGCCCTGGCCACCCCAGCGCATGGGGTCCAGTCTGAAGCAGTTGCCCATGAGGGCTGCCCCAGGCTGAAGCCCAGGCCCACGCCACAGCTGAGGTGAGAGGGATCTTCCACCAGGAAGCCCCAGCCTTCCAGAAGGGAGGTCTTGGAGCTCCAGGACAGCACCCCAGGACTGCCAGCACTCACAAAGCAGCAAGGGGGAGGAGCTCACTGGGTTCCCAAGGGCTGCGGGAGGGTGAAGAGGTGACCCAGTTGTGGGGCAGGGGGAGTTTGGCTGGCATGGCCACCTCAGGCCCTGCAGGCCACCCTGATCACCTGGGGAACCCAGGTCCCCGAGTGTGGGCCAAGGGGCAAGGGGGGTGGTGCTCACCATGATGGTCCCAGGTGCTCACTGCTGCAGGGACAGAGGAAGTGAGCCTGGACATGGGACTCAGCCAGCTGGGGTCCTCATGGCAGTGTGGGGCAGCCTGGGGGCCAGGCCTGTCCAACTCCTGGTTGTCAGGGGACATCAGGGCCTAACGGGCTGTGGGGAGAGCCTGGCCTGGGGCTGGGGATGGCAGAGCTCTGAGTGTAGGAGCTGCTGCCCAATCCAGCAAGCTGGACCATGGACAACAGGCGGAGGTCCCTGCAGGGAACGTGGCAGGAAGGGGTGTGCAGACAGGTGCACCCCCTCAGGGAGCGTGGCAGGAAGGGGTGTGCAGACAGGTGCACCCCCGCAGGGAGCGTGGCAGGAAGGGGTGTGCAGACAGGTGCACCCCTGCAGGGAGCATGGCAGGAAGGGGTGTGCAGACAGGTGCACCCCTGCAGGGAGCGTGGCAGGAAGGGGTGTGCAGACAGGTGCTCCCCTGGAGGGAGCGTGGCAGGACGGGGTGTGCAGACAGGTGCTGCCCTGCAGCTAAGCCTGACTTCCCCGCTTGCCCTGGAGCCTGGCAGGGCTCTGGAGACCAGGAGCCACCACACAGTCCTAGGCCACTTCTACTTTGGGGGAGTAAGTGAAATTTAGAGCTATTCACACCAGTCCGTGGCCCAGTCAGGGCAGGGTGGGGCCCACCCTGCCAACCGTGGCTGCAGACACCCAGAGCTCAGAGCTGTGGCTGGGGCTTGGGGTCTTGAATGTGAAGATGCGGCTGGCCTGGCAGGGCCTCAGCTGGTGCCTGGCACCATCCCGGGCCCTGGCCTAGGTGCTCGGTGGACTGCTCCTTCCTAGTGCCAGGTCCACTTGCAGCTCCTGGGAGCTGCCCCTGGCTCTCCCAGCTCAGTGTTTCACTATGATCAATCAGGTTATCGCCAGGAAGGGTCAGGGCTGCCACTTCCCTGGGCCACCTGGACCGAAAGCTGGGAGAGGCTGCCACAGACCACCTGGGTAGGTGGTCCACAGGGGCCCTGTCTCACCCTGGGCCAGGTCTACAGCCTGTGTTTAGTCTGGGGTGGGGTGGGGGGCTTTGCTGCTTCACTGCACCCCACATGAGCCCTGTTGGGAGGGCTGCCAGATGCAGGGAGACGCAGAGGCGCAGGTACACATTGCTCCACCAGCCAGACCCAGAGCTTCCTAGTGGGGACCAGTCTGGAGCTTGAAATCCCAGCCATCACTCAAGGGGTTTCACTTGTGCCAACACCTTTCTTGTGGAGGGGGTGTGTTGGGGGTATCATCCCCACAGTCCATGAGGCCAGTGATGTCATGGGCTCCTGGGGCCCATGGCACTGAGACCAGGTCCAGCATGAATTCACCTGCCCTTCCTTCAGTGCCTTCTAACACCACCCAGCCACCACGGCCAGGCTGGAAGGACACCACACCCCAGCCACTCAGGAGCCACTTCGGACAGCCCACCTAGGAGCTTAAGTCCCAGTGGGACATGCCCACCCAGGCTGCCTCAGCTGCTCACCCGGCCTCCAACCACAGCCACAGGCTCCACAGGTATGACCACCCTGCCCAACTCAGTCCGCTTGGGCCATCCAGTTAGCCGCAGAGCAGAAGGATGGCGATCAAACCACAGAACAGAGTATGTGGACAGGTGGGCGGGGCACTGCAGAGTGGAGGGTGGACCTGGAGGGTGCCTGGGAATCCACACACACCAAGGCTGGACTTCACAAGAGGAGGGGCGGGCACGCTACATTCTGAAGTCTGAATCGTCCCTGGCCAGCCTGTGGCTGCTCTCACCTTTCCTTTGCTGCAGTGTGTGTCAAACGCATGAATGAATGAGCAAATGAGTGAATCAGTCCCTGCCACCAGCCCCCACAGGGTTACATCAAGGCCACCGAGGCTCAGCCGGGACAGGACTGGCCGGTATCACACAATCGGTAGGGGGAGGGCATCACACCCGGACTTCTGCACACAGGGCCTCTTTGCGAGAGGCTGGGCTGGAGCTCGACCCCAGGGCCACCTGGCTCACCTCATCTGTCCCCATAGCCACCTTTCAGTCCCCACCATGGCCACCACCCCCTTGTCCTCCACCTCTGTCCCCACAGCCACCCTGCCCACGGAGTTGATCGCTTGATTAAGCGCAGCATTTCAGTGCCCAGGGAGAAAAATCAATTCGCTTGGTTCCACTTTAATCCATCAGTTCCATTTCTGATAAATGTCCCGGTGCTGGAGTCACCATGTAGCCGCAGTGCCCCGCAGAGATTAGCTGCTAGGTCAGGGCAGCCGGGGCGAGCATCTGGTGAGCTGGGGCAAGCCTGGACCCTCAACTTGCCGTGACTCCCCACCCCCCTTCCCAGCACTTTGCATGGTGGTAAGTGTGGGTGCAGAGGTCAGAGCCCAGCTCTGGCCCCACCTGCCAGGGCCTGGATGAGCCCAGCTCCCAAGCTGTGAGCCGGTGACATTGTGGGGCTGGGAGTAAATGGGATCTGCGGCTGCCAGGCTGGGCTTCTCAGGAATGAGCTGGCACTGGAGGACGAGTGGATTAGACGCGAGGTCAATATTTGTGGAATTGAATTGAATCTGTCACTTGGGGCGTGTATGTTCCAGGTAATTTTGCGGTTTCTGCCTCTGGCAGGAAAACCCAACATGATGACTGCCCCTCGCAGGCCACAGTCAGCCCGGCCCCAGGAGAGAGACCCGTGGAGCCCTATGTCTCAGCAGGCAAGGTAGGGGGACGGGGCAGGGGCAGGGAGGTCCCCGAGTGCTGGCCAGGGGAGGAATCTGCAGTGGTTGCCGGCTAAGGAGCGTCTGCCCTGGCCCCTGGGGCATGGAGGCCCCACAGCCAGGCCCCACCCCCAGCTCCTGGGACCTGCTGGCCTTTTAGGAGACGGGGGAGGCTGGGCCTGACCTCTCTGCAGCTGGTGTCGCTGCAGGGCCACACTGCACTGTGCTGGTTGTTGTCCAGGGTGGGCAGATAGAGGGATGTGGACGGTGGGAGCCAGGGGAAGGGCAGAAGGGGACACTGGGCCACCCTGGAGAAGCCAGGTCAGGGCTGGCCCAGCAGGATGGGGGCTCTCTGCCTCTATGGCCAGCATTCCCAGCTGAGTCCCCAACTCTGCAGCCAGGAAGCCCCGTAGTGTGAAGGATGGGGACATCGCGATGCCCTGGCCCTGAGCCCACCAGGTGGCCCCAGGGCCCCACCCTGCCTGGCTCTTCCTGCATGGGTCTGGGGTGATGGGGGCTCGTCTGAGGCCCAGTGCTGCCCACCTCGAATCCCCAAATCCCAAATTGGATTAGTTGTGTTTAGAAAGCAGCAAAGCTGCTATATTTGAGCAAAGGCTCAGCAGATTACCCTGGGCCAAGAGGGTGTCTGCCTGTGTGAGGGGGATTTGAGGAGGAAAAACTGCACTAAACAAGTGTTCATTGAAAAGAAACTTGGGGGATGATCTGAGTCAGCCGGGCCCTCCACCTGCCCCATAACACCTCCTCCAGCATGGGCTCCTGCTGCTGCTGGGACAACCAAGCAGGAGTGGACGGGGTCAGGCCACAGGCCACTGGGCCCAAGGCCAGGAAGAGGCGCCCGGGACTGCCCATGGGAGAAGGGTGTGGTGCCGACACGAGGTCACCTGGAGTCCCTGGGACTGGCCCTCCACCTCGTGACTCAGTCGCCACCCGGTGGCCCTCTCAGAAGCCCAGGGCCCAGCATGCAGGAAGCTCCACGAGTGCTCATCATCACACTCACTCCAGAGGCTGAGAACATCTTGGAGGCCTGAGGCCTGCTGGCCAGACCCTGTCCTGGGCCCTGAACACAGGCTGGGCCTGGTAGGGACAGTGAGGGGGGCCAGAGCCCATGCCTGCTCAGTGCAGCAAGCCCAGGCACCTGGTGGGTAGGCGCTGCAGCCAGGGAGGCCCCTGCACCCCACCTTTCCCAGCCCTGCCCTGGGTACCGTGTGCCACATCTCAGAGCCCACCCGTGGGGCCCTCCCAACTCCAGCCATGAGGGAGGATAGAGAACTTTTATTTCAGAAGAGTGCAAATAAACAAATCCTTCCTTCCCCCACCATAAAGAGCCTGGCTGGCTTTAGGAGAGAAGGCAGAATTTTTAGCCTCTCCTTTCCTCAAGGCACTGCAGGCCAAGCCTGTGTCACTCATGGCCCCTTTTACAAGTAAAGAATCCAGCTCTGGGCAGTCAGGTCTGCCCAGTGGAGGTATTTGCCCTGGGGGGCCGGCTCACCTATCCGTAGGACCTGGCTCCTAGGGGTCCAGCCGGTCCCTGGCCTCCTGTTGATACGGAAAGGAAGTGCTGAGAAGGGAAAAGCGTGGTCCCTTTAAATGATACAGAAGGAGGGACGGGAAGTGCTGCGTAGAGAAGGGCGTGGTCCCTGCCTAGGGCTCCACCCCCACGAACCTAGGTGAGGACAGGCATTTCCTGCCCAAATGTTGCATTTCCCAAGACCACCCTGGCCTGCCATGCCTCCATCCTATGCCTATAAAAACCCAAGACCCTAGCAAGGCAGAGACAGAAGCCTCTGGGTGGCAAGAGGAACACACTGGTGGAAGAAGACAAGCTGCTGGACATCCCGAGAATGTTGCCTGACTCCAGGGGAAAACCATCTCCCTTCTGGCTCCCCCATCTGCTGAGAGCTACTTCCACTCAATAAAACCTTGCACTCATTCTCCAAGCCCACGTGTGATCCAATTTTTTGGTACACCAAGGCAAGAAACCCTGGGATACAGAAATTCCTCTGTCCTTGTTATAAGGCAGGGGTCTAATTGAGCTCACTCTCACCAGCCACCTACAGGCCGCTAGACTAAAAGACCACCCGGTAACACACGCCCACTGGGGTTTCAAGAGATGTAAACATTCACCCCCAGACACTGCCATGGGGTCAGAGCCCCACAGCCTGCCCATCTGTATGCTCCCCTAGAGGTGTGAGCGGTGGGGCACTGAAGAAGCCAGCCACTCCCCCGCTGCATGCCCTGCGCCCTGCGCGGGGGAACCAGGGAACCCTTCCTGTTTCACTGTTTCACTGGGTAGAGATCTCCTGGCTGGAGACAGAATGTTGGGGAGAGGCCAGATGTGCCCAGCAGGTGGGGGATTCTCCTGGGGGGAGGCTGAGGCTGTTAGGAAAGGAGGGGCTGAGGGGGTGCCACAGCCCTCCCCGCTCCATACCACACCCCACGTTAAACCCCTGTCCTCCACTCCTCTCCTGGGGCTAAGGAGGCTGAGAGTAGAGCTCAGAGGCCCACGCCCAGCACACAGGAGGCAGTGGGGGCTGTGGACGGGGCCAACGAGCCATGGGGTTGCTGGGCTGAAGCACCAGTGATGACAGGCGTGTGAGAGGGAAGTGGGGGTGAGCCAGCCCTGTGGGCCTCTAGGCCCAGCTTCTGGGGATCCCGGCCCCCTGGAATGACCCAGGGCAGGAGCCTCTGACACCCGCCCCAAATGCCTGTGACCCTGTCCTGAGTGGGGGTCCTCCTTCTGGCCGTGACCGCCCTGGAGTGGCTTCTCAGCATTTTGTGGTCAGCACTCTCAGCCTCTCTGCCTTGCGCCCTGTCATTTTCAGCAGATCCTGAGCCAGAGAAGGCCATCAATTATTCAGCTCCTGCCTCTCAGCCTCCTCCGTTAGTACCTCGTAAAGCCGGGAAGATAAATCTCTCCGCTTGCTCCGTGGCGCCGACAGGAAGCAGGGCGGCACCAGGACCGTGACAGGCCCCGGCTGGGCCCCGGTTTCCCGAGCCAGCACAGGCGGCCTGCATGGCTTCTCTGCTATTAAATCCATAATTCAGCGGCAACGCAGCTGGGGCCTGGCACACAGGGTCCCTGTGATGAGGAGGGGCTGCCCCTGCCAGAATGCACCAGAGGCTGCCACCAGGGAGAGAGTTACAAGGACCACTTCTGTGGACCTGGCAGGTCCTAGGGCCCCCTTTAAAACTGTGCCTGGGGAGAGTCCCTGGCGCTGCTCGGGAGGATCATGGAGCCCGACTCTGCTCACAGGGGAGACCACACGGCTTCTGCGGGGCAAGACAGCTGAGGAGCATGTCAGGCAAGCGACGGGCATGGGGGGTGGGGGGGAGCACAGCGCGGTCTGCATGCCCTCAGCCATGCCCAGGGTGACCCTGGAGGCCTGCGTGGAAGACCCTGGAAGCGTCCTTGGCCACCCCTGGTGGAAGAGACAGCTCCAGCCTCACCTTTCTAGGACAGTGCCATCTGCCACGGAGGCAGCTCCAGAGAGTGGGACAGCTGTGAGAGGCGGGACCTGTCCAGGCTGCCCTGATGGGCGCTCACAGCCCCCTTCACCCTCAGCGAGGCACTTGCCCCAGTGAAAACTGAGCAGTTGGACAATCTGATGTCTTGGAGGGTCCAGGTCAGCCCCCCACCCCAATGCCCAGCCCTGCATAACCAGGGAAGCGTTTGTTGAATGGCTGAGTCCCACCCCTGCTCCAACCTTGGCAGGCCTTGGAGTGTCCCCAGCAGAAAGTGGAGGGTGAACACAGGGGGACAAAGTAACAGGGCAGCAGAGCTGGGGTGGGGCCAGGCTGGGCAGACTGGGGAATGAGACCTACTGAGAACACCGCCCTTGGCAGAGCCACCCACCCCTGTCCTTGCAAACCCTCTGCCCCAGGGCCCACTCTAAACCCATGAGAGCTGTGGCAGGACAGGGTGACTCCAGGCCTGGCCAGGAGGCTCCGGCTGACTCCGCCCCCTTCTCCTTCCCCTCCCCACTTCCCATTCCACAGGCCTCCACAGGGCAGGGGCCGTGACAGGGGTGACAGAAGTTCGGAGAGGTCACTGAGTCCCTGCAATTAGCAGTAATGAGTTGACACATGCGGGTGTCGGCCACAGGTCAAGTGCTAATGCAGGCCGATAATTAACTCAATCTGCTAGGAAGCGGTGCAGCCCCTCCTCCCTCTGATCATTAATCCTCAGGATGTTGAACAGCCCCGCCCCAGGGCTAATGGGGTCACATTCCAACCATAATGACGTGGCTGCTGCACCAGAAACACTGGGCTGGTGCTGGGAACACCCCCATCCCAGGCTGGAGACCTCCCCCAGCCCCTCCAGATGAGGGTCCTGCCCTGCTCACTGGCTCCTGCCCCAACCCTGCTCCTGGGGCCTTCCTGACTCGCCACCTTGCACTTCCCAGGGACAGTACACCCAGCAGCCTGTCCCAGCCTATGTCTCAGCAGACCAGGCTCTGGGAGACACCCCCTCCAGCCTCCACCTCCCAGCACTGCCTCCAGAACAGGGGCCATTCAGACTCGTGGCTTGCTGTCCTCTGCCCTGCATCTCAGGCTGCTCCCAGCCCATGTCCAGTTTTGGGTGCTAGCCACAGTGCTACACTGACCATCTGGTACCTGCTTCTGCCGCAGCTTCAGGGCCCTCCTGGGGCCAGCCAGCCCTGGACAAAGCAGACCCGACCCCTCCCTCCCTCTGGGCCTTGACCTCTGTTTCTGTGGCCAGCTCTGGTAGTTGAGCCAGCAGCAACCCAAACAGGGAAGCAAGAAACTCTGTAGCTGCTTCTGTGCCTCTTTCTTCTTGGGGACAAGCCAAGCCTGTGTCTCCATCTCACTCAATCGTCGGGTCTGTACCCAAGGGCAGGGCCATCGTGCTCCATCCATGGGCCGGCCTTGTCTTAGAGGCCGAGGGGCCTGGCCCCATCTGTGCCTGGCTTGGTAACAGTTCTGCAGTGTCCCAGGAATATTCCCTTGCCCATCTCAGGACAGGAGCTCACTCTGAGGGCCTGCCCCTCTTTGGGAACTACCCCCTCTGGCAGCTGGGGGTGAGCATGCTAGGTCTCAGTGAGCACATCTCTCAGGTCCCTGACCCCTGGGCATCCCCATAGGCTTCTTGTATTGCCGGGGGGCTGGAATGGGCCCCTCCTGCATGCTGCCCCCACATGGTAGGGCCCAGACCTCCGTCTCCCCTGCAGTCCCACAGCCCCTGCCAAGGGCATCTGCGACTGGAAACTCCACCGCGGTGATCCTGAGCTGCTGGGAAGATGGGTTTCGATGGTACCGCTGCTCAGAAGGCAAGGGGCACCAGTGCCAGCCACCACATCAGGCACCATCTGCTGGTGCAGGAGGCCGGTGAGGGAGCCGAGGGGACACTCGGTTCAGAACGTCCTCTGCCCTGTGGCAGCGAGATTGTTGCGGCTTCACAGCAAGCAAATGCACGTTCCATGGGCTTAATTCTATCAATCCCCAAAGACCTGATTGCCCCTGCGTGCGGGGTATCGCGCTTCAGTGCACATGGGGGGCCTTAAGCAGCGAGGTCCACACAGACCCCAGGAGTGGCCAGGAACCCTCTAGGGGCTGTGGCACTCAGGCCAGAGGCTGGGAATTCAGAGCCTTATGACCAAGGGGCCCAGGTAGTCCTTGAGAAGAATCACCTCTGAAACATTCTGGGAGCGCCTCCCAGGCAGCCGGCACTACACGGGGCACCTACACGCGTTTCCTTGCTAACTGACCATCCCATTGTATGGGTGACAAAACTGAGGTTCTAAGATGGGCAGAGGCTCAGCCCTCATCTCACATGAGGCAGAGCTGGGATTCCCACCCAGGACCATCCAGGTTAGAGCCCACCCAGCTGTCTCCAGTAGGTGCAGACACAGGTGGGGCTGAGAAGCTGGCAGACAGGCTGGGGCACCCAGCCCCCTCCCTGGTGGTTGCTGTCCTCTCCACACGGGCCATGGCGAAGCTCTCAAAAGCAAACGCTGGGCCGTGCCCCAGCCCCTGGGTCATCAGCATTTGCTCCCATCTCTCAAAAACTAGTTCTCACCTCCAGTGATCAGAAGCTGGGACCACAAAGGTTTCATCCCATGCAGGCCACCGAGCAGGCTGTGGCTCTCTGGGCACAGGAGGGAGGTCAGCTGTCAGCCAGTCCCATCCAGCCCCTGCCCAGGTGTATGGCCTCCTCCCCTCCGTCTGCTACCTCACCCCTGCTCCTGGTGCTGAAGCACATAACCCAGTGCCAAAATGTGCCTCCCCCGAAAAACGACCCCTTATACCTGCCCACCATCATCAGTCATAGCTGCAAGAGTTTTCCAGTGTCCCCAGCTCACCCTGCCACTCTCTCCCCCAGCCCCCCAGCAGGCCCCCATCCACCCCTAGTCCTCAGCCCTGACTTGAATTTCTGTGTTCTGTGCTTTGCACATCTGTGCCACCAAGTCACTGAGGCCAGGGGCAGGTCTTATTTGCAGCCTTGAGGCTATTGAGAAAAGTTTAGGCAGAAAGGGAGGAAGGGAGGGAGGGAGGGAGGGAAGAAGGAAGGAAGGAAGGAAGGAAGGAAGGAAGGAAGGAAGGAAGGAAGGAAGGAAGGAAGGAAGGGTAGGGAGGGAGAGAGGGAGGGACACAGGGTGTCCTCTTATTTTTTACTTATTTTTTTTTTTTTTTTTTTGAGACAGAGTCTCACTCTGTTGCCCAGGCTGGAGTGCAATGGCACGATCTCGGCTCCCTGCAATCTCCACCTCCCAGGTTCAAGCAATTCTCCTACCTCAGCCTCCTGAGTAGCTGGGATCACAGGCACACACCACCATGCCCGGCTAATTTTTGTATTTTTAGTAGAGATGGGGTTTCACCATGTTGGCCAGGTTGGTCTCCAACTCCTGACCTCAAGTGATCAGCCTGCCTCGGGCTCCTAAAGTGCTGGGATTACAGGCGTGAGCCACCGCACCCGGCCATAGGGCATCCTCTTAATTAGAGTGTGAGGCCTGCGGATATGGGCTGGGGAATAAGTTGATGCTGACAGAAAATAACTTAAAACATTGAAAGGAACAGGAAGTAAACAGAAGCAAATATTTACCGAATCCCTGGTGACAAGGAACTTTCCAAGAATAAAGGGAAGGATGAGTTCACTTTGACTGTGTGGAAGCTAAATTCTCCGGTGGCTCAAAGGAAAACATCAAGCTAAAAGACAAGCAATGAGGCGGGTAAATTTTTGACACTAACATGACAAAAAATTAATAGCATTAACACGGCAGGAACTTATCTGAAGCAGCAACACCAAGGGCAATGTGAGCAAACTGCAGACAAGGCAACCCGGACGCCGTGGGACGCGCCACAGAGCAGGCTGCCTTGTCCCCACTCTACCTACGTGTGAGACCCACCAGACTCACAGTGAACACATCCCAGCCCCTCCGGCCAGGCACCACGGAAGGCCCTCCCTCCTCCACTGAGGGCAGGGATCACAGGGCCAGGTTTTTGTCATCGGACAAGGGGTGTCCCAAGTCATGAGATGCTTAACCCATGAATGCCCCCTCTTGGAGTCTATGCTAATTAAACACTTAGAGGGGCGGACTTCACTCTGCCAGCTCAGATAATGACCACAGCATATTTATAACTGCAAAAAGGTGGAAACAGCTACACTATCCAACAGTGGGGAAATGTTTAAGTCAATGCTGGGAGAGTAACACCATGGACCAGCCCCAAAGAGACATCTGTGGTGAGTGAAATGCACGCCATACAAGCCCAGAGAGACTGTGAACTTGGAAGAAAGAACAGGTGCACACAATAAGACTGGGAGGAAATGAACAAACTATCATCGGCCATGAGGTTCTCCTTTACTTACAATAAGCATATGCAACACAGACATGAGAAAGGCATTCCTGGAGTGTGAAGCCCAGAGCAAGAGGATGCAGGGTGTCCTGAGCAAGCAATAATGCCAGCACCTTCTGCAAGGTGAGATAAGTCACCTTGACTCTCTCAGGCTCCAATCATCTCTGCGACTATAAGGACAGCTCTGTCCCTGGACAAGGGGCAGCTCTGAGGGAAAGGATAGAAGGCCAGATGGGCAGGTGGATGGAGGGTGAATGAATGAGTGAACAGACACACAAGTATATGGGCAGATAGTTGGGTGATAGGATGGACAGTGAGTAGGTGAAAATGGATGGGTGAGTAGATGGGGGATGAACAGATGGGTGCGTAGAGAGATGGCTATGTGGATGAATGGTAGGTGGACAGGTGGACAAATAGAGGAATGAATGGTGGGAGGGATGGATGAATGGATAGATGAGTGGATGGACGGATGAGCAGATGGACTAGCAGATGGGTGGATAGATGCATGGATGAGTGAGTGGATGAATAGACAGATGGACAGGTGAGTAAATGGATGGATAGATGGATGGACACATGAATGGATGGGTGAGCAGGTGGATGGGCAGGTGGATGGATGAATGAAAGGATGGATGGATGGATGGATGGATGGATGGATGGATGGATGGATGGATGGATGGATAGGTATATGCGTGGAGGGATGGATGGATAAATCAGTGGCAGGTGGATGGGTGAAAGGATGAACGGGTAGAAGGATGGATGGTTAGATAGATGGGTGTTAGATGAATAGATGGTGGACAGTGGATGAATGGGAGCTGGGTGAGGGGCTCTGGTGGATAAGGCTTAGCCATTGACTGCTGCTCTGGCCCGTGTGTTTGCCCCTCCCTTCCAGGAGCTCTGCTGGGCCACCTCTTGGGCAACAAACCATCCTGGGACATCTTGCAGACAAGGAAACAGGCTTCAGGAGGCAATGGTGCCTCTTGCCTTCAAGAGGGCAGGGCATACAGCCACAGGGCCACCTTCTGCATGGCTCCCACCGCAGCTGAGTCTCCAAGGAAGCTGGGTTTTTACAGGGGCAGGTCCTCAAGGTGGATGCCCCTTTGCTAAAGGCTCTGCCCCAGCAACCCGCAAGCAGCCACTTGCCCTGGGCTCCAGGCGGCTGCCCTCCCCTTGCTGTCCTCCGGACTGTTTAGTATGCAGAAGGACCAGCTCTGCAAGGCCACCATAAATCCTGCCCCTGTCCTACAGCAGATCAATTGCCAATCAGCTCCAAATCCCCTAGATGTCTCAGCAGCTTGGGCCAGCTGTAGGAGCCACAGCCATGGTTGGCTCTAGATGCTGCTGGCTATATATATTGAACTTGAAGCATCGGATTACATGTTTGTTCAATAGCAATAAACTCCCAAAGTTTTATGGGGTCATAAAACCGCTGTCTCGGCTCCCACTTAGGTGGTATGTAATGTACACAGGCTGATTTCCCTGCTAATGGGGTGGTGCAAGTGATTTGGGGCTATTAGCTGGAAGCATCACATCTGCATTTCCCAAATTCTCATAAATAAGGTGGCCCCACCGGAGTGCACCAGACCCAGCCTTGAAGTTCAAGGAGAGGAAGAAAGGCAGAGTGGGTTGGAGCCATGAGAAATGATTAGAGAGGGAGGGAGACCAGGCGGGGTGGGGGGAGGCAAGGGATGTCAGGAGAAAAGAGGGGGCAGGGCTCAGCCCAGATGCCCACCGCCCTTGAGCGCATCCCTGCCCAGCCTCTGGCTTAGGAGGACTCAGAGGACAGGCACCTCCTCCCAGGGTCCTGGGCCCCAGCCTTGCCCTCTAGAGAGGGCAGTTCAGGCACTTGGGGGGCTTGGATGAAGGGCTGAACTGTGGACGGTGGACAGAGCAGAGGGAGCCACGTGCGAAACAGCACCCAGGTGGGGCCGCAGTGGTCAGGTCTCCACAGACCCCACGGGGAGTCAGAGAAGAAGACAGCAGAAACACAGAGGCTGAGGCCAGAGCGGGGAGATGGCCAGGTGACCTTAAGCAGGCCAAGGCTGGTGTGTGCATTTGGGGAGATGTCCCGTCTGTGGCCCAGGGTCAGGGTGAGGCACTGCTGCGGGTGGAGATGGAAGAGGCAGCTTAAGAAGCAATGAGTTCCCATCTAGGGGCAGGGGCCACTGTGAGAGCCCGAGGGAGGCGTCGCATGAGGGCCCTCAGCTCTACCCTGGACCCGTGGTTACCATGTGCAGAACTGCTCAGATCCCAGTGCCAAGCGCCCCATAAGAGTGTCTGGGATCCCGGCGGGAAGACACCCAGACAGGACGGGGAGAGGCAGCCATGCAGCCAGGAGCTGGGCAGGGGGCAGACCCGGGGAGGCGCAGAGACAGGCAGCCGGACTCTGACGGTCAACCCCAGCTTGGCTGTGGCCAGGTGAGAGTGAGGGGCCACACTGCCCATCCCTTGGGGTAGCCCAGCTGGTGGCACTGGCACCCGGGACGTGGCCAGTCACCTTTTAGCTCTAGCCAGCCTCTTCTCAGTGCTGGAGTTGGGCACGTGGATGACTTTGCCCTGATCCTTGTAACTTTGCTATCGACCCAGGCCCTCAGAAATGCATCGATTTGCCCAAATCAATATTTATTGTGGCTTCAAAGACTGGGGGTTGGAGAGGGGGGCCTGCAGGCTGATGAATGGAGTCAAGGCAGCCAGAGAGCGGTCACCCCCACCTCCCACCCAGCAGGCCTCACCAGCCTCTGTACCTGCTCTGCCCCCACCCAGCCCCCGCCTCTACCCTGAGAGCCCGCCAGGGACAGCCTACCCAGGTGTGGACAAAGGATGAGCTGGTGGAGGTCACTGGTGCCCAGGCGACCCTGCTCACTCCTGTGCCTCGGACACCGAGCGTCCTGCCCTCTGGGGCTGTTTGTTTCCTGGAGGCTCGAAGTGAGTTCCTGGGAACCAAGCTCATCCAGGGTTAATTTCCCCGTGGAAGTCCCTCCCTCAGGGGAGTCTGGAAGTCAGGGGTGTTGCAGGAGAGCTCCCCTGGCATCCCCACCTTCCGGGCCACACAGGGCCTATAGGTGGGCTCCTGTCTCGACTCCACAGGGCCCCTCGCTGTGGGCCTGGGGCCGGCAGCAAGCGCACTGGATGAGGATGAGGGGCATCCACCCAGGGGTCCCCGTGCCCCAGGGCTCAGGGGAAGGACAGGAGACCCCCCCACACCCCAGGGGCCCAAGGCCACAGGACCGAAGGACAGGCCACTATGGGCCCTGGTGGTCTGGAGAGGCAGGTGGCCCCTGGCCCACACAGGACCGGGAAACTCATTTCAGGAGTCTCTGATGAGGCTAAGGAGGCCTGTAGAAGGCAAAACATGTTCACAGAGAGAAACACGCATTCACAGAGAGGAATTCTCAAGGCCAAGGACGGACAGCAGCAGCAGAGCCCGCATGCGGTGAGCGAGACCCCGTCGGGGAGCAGCAGCTGGCAGCTGCATTGAGTGAGCACACAGAGAGCCTGAGCCAAGGCGAGAGATGGGGCAGACTTGTCCATTCCCTCGGAAGGCCACTGGGGCCGTGACCCCCAGCGCTGACCACAGGCCGCCCCGGGCAAGCCCAGCCCTGTGGAGGCTTCTTCATGTCTACTGTCCCGTGGCTCCTGCTCTCCTCTGAGGGTCGGGAAGGGCCCAGCCACGTGCCCAAGAGTTGAGGACCTGCTCCTGGAAAATCCCAGCTCCCCTGGAGACGCGGGTGCAGGTGGGAGCTGCGCAGAAGGCGGCTCTGTGGCATTGTGCCCTGCGCAGACACTGTTTCCTCTCCTAAGCCTCAGTTTCCTTCTCTGCAAGATGTCCCGGGATGTCAGGGAGGTGGTGTGGGCTTCCCCCACCCCGAGGCTGATGGTTCAGCCCCTCAGGCAGAACTCAGGGACAGAGGAGCCCCGGCAGAGTGGGTGGGGGTGAGGATGAGATGGACTGCCCTGGCTACAGGGGGAGCCTGTGAGGACCAGGGCCTCCTCATGCAAACACAAACCCATCCAGGCCCAGCTGGGGGCTCAGAGGGGTTCCTGACCTGCCAGGTGTCTGAGGCAAGCGTGGGGCAGATGAGCATGGAGGAAGCAGGCCTGGTGGTCTGGAGCTGCCTCTGGGAGCCTTCCTGGAGGAGGCTGTGTCTCCAGCAGCCTCAGAGAACAGCTAATGTTTCTCGGTGGCATGGCCACTGCCTTCACTTCTCCCATCTCAGATCAATTTTTAATGTAGAATGAAAGCCGGGAGATCAGAGTTTGGCAGACTGGCTGCTCAGTAACTGAGTTCAATCTCAAGCAGGGCCCGAGTGCCCTCCCCTCCAGCCCCTGCGCCCTCATCCTGGGAGGGCCTTCTCTGGCTCCACTGCCAGCCTGCCCAGCATCATTAACCCACCCGCACCTGCCCCCACATCTCAGCCTTCCAGAGTGAACACAGCTGTGTTTAGGGAACTCCTCCAAAACTCAGTGAATGCTGAGGGCTCCTGGCAGGGGTCAGGAGAAAGGGGTCCTGAGGGCAAAATAGCAGGCACCAGGCTGACCCCATGGCCAAGAGGGCCTGAGGGACGGGGCCTGCTCCAGGGCGGGCTGGAGGCTGGGGCAGGGTGAGGACGGGTGAGGAAGTGCAGGGAGGGCTCATGGGCAGGGGGAGCTCCCCCGCGTGGTGGGAGGGCGTGTGCCTGCAGTGGGGCCCAGGGAAGCGCCCCGGGACCAAGGCCCCCAGATTTTGGCCCCAGGTTCTCTGCCCCCGGCTGAGGTTCACCTGGCAGGTGCCTAATCAAGCATCCAACCTAAAAGCCTCCCCCACCCAGGGCCACTCTACCTGGCTGGGACAGCCTTGTGGGGTGTCTCTGTCGGGGTCACCACGTGACCTGGCTCCTGGGGCTCTCCGGTTTTTCAGTGCCCTCAGTGAGTGGGTGTCAGTTTGTAGTTAGAATGAATGTGTCACATGCCCACAACGAGTGGGTGAAGGGGAAGCCTGGGAGGCCATACAGGGCCTGGCCAGGGCCACCCCCACCCTAGGCCCACAGACTGCAGAGAAAGGGCCATCCTGGGGGTCCCCACCCAGTCTGGAATGAACAGGGAAGCAGCTGCTCCCAGGGGAGGGCCTGCAGGGGGAGGGGGGTCCTGCCAGGAGCTGAGGGCTTCCGGGGCGGTGCACCAGCCCAGGGCCCCACCCACCCTCCTTCCTGGGGCCCATGACAGAAGAGGGAAGGATCTACAGTGTTGACCTGGGGTCTGCAAGGAGATACCGGCATTTCCAAGCTGGGGGGCCCCCTGCCGGGCCGCACAGATGGGCTGTGGGCAGCATCAGGCTGTGGTGAGCCCACAAGGATGCCGGGTGCCCGTGTGGGGCCAGGAAGTCTCGGACAGGTGAGGGAGGGGCCTGGGCAGGATGCTGGGAGATGGCAGCACCCCCACCTGACCAGGGGCTGGGGTGGGGCAGGCTGTGGCTCTAATCTCAGTCCTGCTGTGTGTGCAACAAGGAGACATCCCCTCGCTGATTTTTACAGACGAGGAAACCGAGGCTCAGAGAGGTAAAAACCCTTGCCTGGCGTGGACCTGGCTTACAGACCCACATGCTGAGGACCCAGCCAGGCCAGGAGCTCTCAGAGGCCCCGTTTTCTACCCGTGAGACGCTTGTCCACAAGCAGCCATAGCCCTAGAAAGGGAAGGCGGGACCCGGGAAAGGCAGGGCAGAGGGGCGGCTGGTGGACCCAGGGCCGACTTTGCGGGCCAGAGGCTGCCTGACCTACCACCTCCTCCAATAGAGGCACCAACCCCATGTCCAGGGGGATGGGTTGAGGGATACCAAGGTGGGGGTGGGGGAGGCCAAGAGCCTTGCCCAAGCTCCCCAGCCCGGAAGCTGCAGGCAGGACACGGGCCCAGGACATAGCAGAAGACAGCTGTCCCAGCAAGTACTGGGCACCTCCTGGGTGCAGTGCCCAGCAGGCCAGGGACGGGTGCTTGCTGCCCATGGAGCCTGGCAAGAAGGTGCGCGCTGGGGTTTCAGAAGGTCATGAGATGGTGGTGGGAGCCCCTCCTGGCTGGGAGCCTGAGATCCAAGGGACGTGGTAGGACCCAGAGATCAAGAATGCCACATGGATGGGGAAACAGGCCCTGGACCAGCACCTTGAGAGGAGAGTGGGGCTGTCCTGGCCCTCAGGCTGCCCGGCCTGCAGGGCTGCGGGCTCCCACGGGGTGAGCTGCATCCAGAGGCCCATGAACCTATGCCCGGGCAGGCCCAGCGCCCATTCTCTCCACCTGCACGTACATTCCCCGGCCGGTTTTTTGGCTAGTTCATTCGCTCACTGACCCCTCAACTATTATTTATGAGTCTCTCGGGTGGTAAATAAAGTCAGGGGAATGTGGCAGGAGCCAGGGTTGGGGGTCATGTCCAGGCCCTGCTTCCCTTTTGCAGGGGAGGGTGCGGAGGGATGAGGGGTGCCCCCCGAGGCCAGGTCCCCGAGAACCCACTGTTCTGACCCCCAACGTGCTGCCGAGTCCAGGTCGCCAGGTGAGGGTCGCACGGGACGTGTCTAAGGTCGAGAGCTCTGTTCTCCTGCCTGCCTGTCCTGTCGTAATCACTGCCTGGGGACCCAATACCACACTGCTCCTCGAGGGCCAGCCTCCCTGTTCTGTGAGCATTGATTTCTGTGTTTCCAACAGAGACTGGAATTAGTAGCTGGCATTTGTTTGGGCAGAAACAGCATCAATATTGTCTCTGGGGTGTCCCGGGCCTGTTGCTGCCTGCAAGCCTGGAACAGGCCCCAAGCCCGACTCCTGGCTGAGCCCACCAGCCCACCAAGGAGGAGGACACAGAAGGCAGAGTGACCTGCCTGAGCCACCCAGTGTCCGGGCAAAGCCAATCGCATGGCATGGGAGCTCCTCCTGCCTGAGGCTGCTGCCTGAAAGCCCCCTTAGCACCTCGTTCCTGAGGCCTGAGAGCAGGAGCTCCCTCCATTCTTAGAAAGGACACTTCCTCCTGCCCAGTGCTGGGCAGGCAGGGGCTGCAATATTCCCTGACTAGGGCTGGCCAAATGCATGGGTCCGAATCCATCAACTGAGCTGGGCCTGCCACATACCTCCTCCCACAGAGGCCTGACACAGCCCCAGATGGGACAGCCTTTACCAATCCACTGTGTATATGCCTTGAGGGGGAGGTGCTGACCAGCCCAAGGCCCCCAGCCATAAGTGGTGTCCAGGCCTGGTCTCTTGTATCCTGGTCCTGGTAGTGGTCTGACTTTGGTTTTCTTCATTCCTGCCTCTAATCCTCGTGTGAGCAGCCCGGAGGCCAGCATGGAGGAGGCGAGCTGAAGGAGCAACAGCAGGGCCCTGAGAAGGGCAGGTCCTCCTCCTGAGGCTGGGGTGGCCCCTCAGGACAATCAGCGGGGCTCCTGACTTTCCCACAGACCCTGCTGCCTGCTGCCCTGGTGGGGTTGAGGCATTTTCAGGAACAGAGACATGCGCAGCAAAGTGCTTGCAGGAGCCCTGCCTCTGAGGTCCCCAGGGTCCGCCCTCCCCCAGCTAAGGGCTGATAGCATCGGGGCCAGGTTGGGGGAATGAGCATGGGGTGTGGAAGATGAGGGAGCTCAGGATGCATATGGGCTCTGACCTCCCCTCCCCCTGCACCTCCAGCAAGCCCCTTCAATCCAACCAAGGCTCCCCATCTGGGTAAGGCCGTCCTGGGCTTTAAGCAAAAGGTGGGTACACAGCAGGTGCTCACAGGCCTCGGCAGAGGATGGGGTGTCTGGGGAGGGGAGAGGAAGGCTGCTCTGGGGACCAGCACAGGAGACCAGCCATGGCAGCCCAGGAACACCTGCCGCCCAGTGTCCATCTGAAGGCTGGTCACCAGGAAGGCCAGTCTTGACCCAGATCTGTCACCTCCAAACCATCTGTGGGGTGTGAAACATGGCCTAGCTGAGAGGCAGGATAGGGCTTCTCATGCCCAACCCTGCCCCTGGGAAACATGATGGGTTCCTGCCAGCGCTCAGCCCCTCAGAGGATCGCTCAGCGCACAGATACACAGCAAGGCCCCCCCACAGCCACTGGAAAAGCCAGCACTTCCGGGACCCCCATTCCCTGACTCCCACCCAGGATGGCCGCAGCCTGCTTCACAAATGCCAGGCCCTTGCACACAGTAGGTGCTCAGGGGCTGCGTGGCCTCATGCCCCCTAACAGCCCCCTCCAGGACCCAGGAAGGAAGAGGGGGCCCAAGGGTGGAGGGTGGGTCTCCAGGAGCTGTGTGCAGTAAGATTCCAGAGCCCAGCATGGCCTCCAGCAGAGCACCAGGGAGGGGTCCAGGGGTGTGCCTGCCCAGGAGGCTACGTGCAGGCTAGGCCCTGTGACGGCGATCAGAGGGGAAGGTCACAGCAGCTTCGTGCTCTGTATTGCAATGCATGCCCTGTTAATCCTCGTGCAGGGCTCACACAAGCCCCTATGTGCCCCCATGGGTGGCCTTCCCCCTCCTGTGACACTGACCCCCAACCCCACCTGCCCGCCTGCAGCATCTCCAAGGCCTCCGGAGCAGAATTGAGAATTACAGCAGCTTGTCGGGCAGCACTCCCAGCCAGGGTTGGGACCCGATCCATCCCGCAGCAGCATCTGTGACCTTCTAGAAAGGTCTCTGCCTGCTGGGGGTGGGCAAGCAGGTGGGGTCCAAGGCCAGCTCCCTGCGATCCACTGCCAGGAATCGACCTTACTTAGCTGGCAACACCTGCTTGAGCTTGGTGTTTAAGGAGCTGTCCTGGAGTCATCTATGCCCATGAAATCCCAGACACACCTGCACAGCCAGCTCCTGGGCTTCATCCAGCACAGGATAAAGCAGCCGAGTGAGTGACGGAGCCTCAGGCTCCCAGTAAAAGCTGTGGACAGAGCCCAAGCTGTGCTGTCCTCACAACTCAGGGCAGAAAATCTGGAGGAGGCAGTGAGGACCATTCCCCTGAAACAGGAAAAGTTCCTTTGTCCCCTTCGCAGGGCATGCAATGGGGGTGTGGCTCACTTCTTCGGTGCCCTGCTGCTCAAACCTCTGGGGGAGCATACAGACGGGCAAGTTGTGGGGCGTTGACCCCACGGCAGTGTCTAGGGGTGGATGTTGACAGCTCGTGAAGCCCCAGTGGGCGTGTTACAGGGTGCTTTTAGTTTAGCCGTCTATAGGCAGCTTGTGTTAACCAGCTCAACTAGGCCCCTGCCTTATCACAAGGACAGAGGGCTTTCTGGATCCTGGGGTTCTTGCCTTGTGTAAATCTGACCACACGTGGGCTTGGAGAATGAGTGCAAGGTTTTATTGAGTGGAAGTAGCTCTCAGCAGATGGGGGAGCCAGAAGGGAGATGGTTTTCCCCTGGGCGGCCTGAGCTCTCCTACGACTGCCCCAGCCAAACTCCACATCATTCTGCCGCAGCCGGCTTCACAAATGCCAGGCCTGCCGGTGCCTGTCTGTGGATTCCGCTCGACATCCAGCCACTTGTGTGTTCTTCCACTGATCCACTCCTCTCAATGTCCAGCCGCTAGAGTATCTGCCTACTAGGGTCTCAGGGGTTTTTATAGGCACAAGATGGGGCATGGCAGGCCCAGGTAGTCTTGGGAAATGCCACAACATGTGGGCAGGAAATGCCTGTCCTCACCTAGGTCCGTGGGGATGGAACCCTAGCCAGGGACCATGCCTTCCTCTACCCAGCACTTCCCTTCCCCTCTTTTGAGATGGAGACTTGCTCTGTTGCCCAGGCTGGAGTGCAATGGCCTGATCTCGGCTCACTGCAACTTCCGCCTCCCAGGTTCAAGCAATTCTCCTGCCTCAGCCTCCCAAGTAGCTGGGATTACAGGAGTCCACCACCACACCTGGCTAATTTTCATATTTTTAGTAGAGACAGGGTTTCACCATGTTGGCCAGGCTGGTCTCAAACTCCTGACGTCAGGTGATCCGCCCGCCTCGGGCTCCCAAAGTGCTGGGATTGCAGGCGTGAGCCACCGCGCCCAGCCCCCTTCGCCTCTTTCGTATCATTTAAAGGGACCACACTGTTCCCTTTCAGCACTTCTTAAACACCCCCAGGTTGGGTTCTGGGGGCTTCTGTCTTCCTTAGCATGTGGGCGTTTCACACCTTTTGTGTCAATAGCCAGTACTGTCTTTGCGGTGGGGTGGTGGGAGGACAGGAAAACACATGCTTTTTTGTGTTTTGTTTTTGTTTTTTGTTTGTTTTTTAGAGAAATAGTCTTGCTCTGTCACCCATGGTGTAACCATACCTCACTGTGGCCTCAAACTCCTGGACTTAAACAATCCTGCCTCAGCCTCCCAAGTAGCTGGGACTATAGGTGCAGACCACAATACCTGGCTAAGTTTTTTTGTTTTGTTTGTTTTTGGTAGAGATGGGAGTCTCACTATGTTGTCCAGGCTGGTTTTGAACTCCTGGCCTCAAGTGATCCTCCTGCCTCGGCCTCCCAAACCAGCGCTGGGATTATAGGTGTAAGCCATTGGGCCTGGCCCCAATACATGCCTTTTCTGTGGGACCATAGTAGGTGGGTATATCTATGGGGTACATGAGATACGGGGTACATGAGATATGTTGATACAGGCATACAATGGTTAGTGTCACATCAGGGGAAATGGAGTGTCCATTATCTCAAGCATTCATCATTTCTTTGTGTTACAAACACCCCAATTATGCTCTTTTAGTTTTCTGTCTGTTTGTTCGTTTTTTGTTGTTTTTTTGAGATGGAGTCTTGCTCTGTCGCCCAGACTGGAGTGCAGTGGCTCCATCTCGGCTCACTGCAAGCGCCATCTCCCAGGTTCACACCATTCTCCTGCCTCAGCCTCTGGAGTAGCTGGGACTACAGGTGCCTGCCACCACGCCTAGCTAATTTTTTTTTTTTTTTTTTTTTTTTTGTATTTTTAGTAGAGACAGGGTTTCACTGTGTTAGCCAGGATGGTCTCGATCTCATGACCTCATGATCCACCCACCTCGGCCTCCCAAAGCGCTGGGATTACAGGCGTGAGCCACTGTGCCCAGCCTCTTTTAGTTATTTTTAAATGCACAATAAATTATCATTGACTGTAGTCCCAATACGTGCTTTTTCGTTTGTTTGTTTGTTTGTTTGAGACAGAGTCTCACTTTGTCGCCCAGGCTGGAGTGCAATGGCGCAATCTCGGCTCACTGCAACCTCCACCTCCCAGGTTCAAGTGATTCTCCTGCCTCAACCTCCCAAGTAGCTGGACTACAGGTGGGAGACACCAGGCCCAGCTAATTTTTGTATTTTTAGTAGAGACGGGGTTTCTTCCTATTGGCCAGGCTGGTCTCAAATTCCTGAACTCAAATGATCTGCCTGCCTCGGCCTCCCAAAATGCTGGGATTACAGGTGTGAGCCACCGCGCCCAGCCCCAACACATGCTTTTTAATGGTCAAGTCCAGTAGGCCCATGGGGCCAGAAGCAGGCATGCCCCTGACATGGCCCAGGCTGGCCCAGGTGTGGAGGGAGGTGGTGGCGGTAGCTTCACTCTCAAGTCAGCAGCAGGAGTCATGCCCCCAGATGGCAGGAAGAGAGTGGGCACCTGGGGATCCCTTCAGGGGGGCGGACAAGCCTGGGGTGGCTCCAGCTGTCACCTGCTCTCTGTGAGGCCTGGGCAGGCGACCCAAGGGCCCTCCTCAGTTTCCTCGTCCGCACGGTGGAGGCAGCAGGCCTGCTCCCAGGCTGAGTGATATCAGGGGCTGTGGCCTCTGGGCTCCCATCCCACTTTCTGGGAGCATCCCCTGGGCTCTGACAGCCCCTGCCCAGTTGCTGAGGCTGCCCACACCACAGGGCCAATGCTGTTCCCATGGAGCAGCAGAGTGTCCCGAGTTCCCACTGCTTCCCTGACACTCTGACTCCCATCCCTCCTGGGCCTGCTGCCAGCCCCATGCCAAACCCAGGGTTGGAGGTGACAGCTGGGCACATGCTGGACGCCAGGTGTCCTCAGCCTGTGGCTGTCCTCACCACAGGGTGCCTAGGTCAGGATTCAAACTCAGGCCTGAGCTGCCCCTGTCTGTGCAAGGCTCTATGCCCCCTCCTTCCAGCCCATCTCGAGTGTCCGACCCCAGAGTGCTCGTGCCGGACACTGGCCGTGTGGAAGACACCTCCAGCCACAGGGAGGCCCTGCAGCCAGGGCCTGGGGTCCTTGCTCACCAGGGTGCGCACCACTCACCTGGAAAGGAGACAGGGCCACCTCCACCCAGCCCCAACACACGGGCCTCAGGGGCAGGGACCGTGAGATGGAAGGAGGGCCTGGCACCGTGGGGCATCAGTCGACTGAGCATCCAAACACCTGTCCTGGGCAGGTGAAGAAGCAAAGAGGTCAGGGCCTGGCTCCACCCAGCCATGCAGCCTCAGGCAAGAGGCAACATCCTGGGCCTCAGTTTACCCTCTGGGAAGAGGGCGTGTGTGAGGAGCTGGCTCAATATAGCAGGTCCTTACCACTGCTCATGTGGGTCTGTGGATGGAAGGCCCCCAGCTGCATTGGGTTTGGCTGTAGAGTCCTGGGACACAGACACCACCCAAAGTGGCCTCAGACAGGAGTCCCACTTTTCCACCAGCCCCTTGCTGGTGAAGGACACTTCAGACTTTCGCCCCATTCCCTGTCACTGTTATCATGAATAAGTATGCTGGGAGGTTAACAGGTAAATAAAAAGCACAGCTGGACACAGTGTGAGGCCACAGTGGCCGGAGGACTATGGAACCTCAGGGCAGGACAGCATCTGGGCAGCCAACGCCAGCCTTGGCAGACCCCATGGGACCTGCCCAGAGGCTACGTGCAGGCGTGGCCCTGCAAGGTAGGCGGTCAGAGGCAAAGGTCACAGCAGCTTCGTGCTCTTTACTGCAATGCATCCCCTCTGTTAATCCTCACGTGGGGCTCAGACAAGCCCCTGTGTGCCCTTCCTTCTTCTGTGACAGGTGGCCTTCCTCCTCCTGTGACGCTGTCCCCCAGCCCCTGCTGTGTGCAGACCCCATGGCATCTGGGCAGCCAACGCCAGTGTTGGCCACCAGACAGCAGCCCAGGGAGCTCAGCAGGGCCAGGCAGTAACAGAGGCCAGGGCGGGCTGGGAGTTTCCCAGGGAGGGTTCCCATACCCCCTGCTCCCCTTTCCTTCCCACGTTGTCCCTTCCCACTTGACCCCAGCCCACACACCGGCCAAGGGCCAGCTCCACCTGCACACCTGCTCCACTATTGTTTACTCAAGGGTTTTCTTCGAATGGGCTTTTTTAACTTAAGTGATTATATTTTGAAAGGAAGTCTTACAGCACCACTGGAAATGGAAAACAAGCATCGCAGGTGGCAAGCAGAAGGTATTGGTGCAAACAGAATAAAAGCAGAGTGCCATGAGATCCCACACAGCTAGGCCTGCGGGAGGAGCAAGCCCCTGCTCCACTCAGCCCCAGGAGGGGATTACGTCCCAGTCACACCGCGGAGGACAGGGCTCTGCCTCCCAGCCCCACTCACCAGGAGAGCGCCCCCACCTGATGGTCGGAAAGCTCTTCCTTTAATCAATGCAGCTGATATTGGGCAACATCTGTAAGCACTGCCTAATGGGGACATGAAATGACTGAATCTTGGCCCCAGTTCAGAGACAGTGTCTGGGGACAGAGACTCCTACTTTCCACAGTTTCCCCAGGCCCACCCTCAAGTCCCTCCCTGCACAGGAGCGTGAGCAGAGGAGACAGACAGCAGCCCTAGCCTGGTGATATCCACACATAGGCTACCTGGCCATCTCTTAGACTCACCTACACCCGCCATGCTAAAGGCACTGAGAAGTCCTGCAGAGGATACATCAGCCTTGTTTAACTCAGTATTTCTCCAGGACTCCTTCTCCCCAGCTCTACCCTGGGTGTGGAGGGCCCTTTGTGAAAGACAGACAACAGGCAGCCTTCTGGTCAGACCTCATCCATCCACACTGGTGAGCACACTCACAAATCCAACTTCGCTCAAACAGCAAAATGATTCCCATACAAATGACATCTGGCAGTTCTTGTTGTGTCCAGCAAAGCCATGGGACAGGCAGGGCTGCCCAGGGCTCCATATATCCAGGCCAGGAGTGGCAGCTTCACCCAGCCCACCCCAACCCCCAACACCAGCCCTAGCAGGAGAGGTAGCCCCCACTCCAGGCTCAGCCCTTTACAGTATATTCCCCGCAGACCTTATCAGTGCCTTGGCTGATAACTCTCTATCCAGACATCTCAAACTCAGCCATAAAAGGAAAGTGAACATGGCTCTCTCCTGCATGTGGCAAGTGCTCGTGCTCCAAAGAGGCTCTTGGACAAACAAAGATGCTCACCCCTCCCCGCTGGTCCTTGCTGGTGCTGCTGAGAGAGACGCACCCACCCCTCAGGGATTCGTGGGGAGGGCACCATGTGACTACAGCCCAGCACCCGGCATAGGGACTTTAGAAGGGTCTCTGTCGCCTCCCAGTTCAACCTACCCAGGAGGGTCCCGTGACCCGTGCATGGGGCAGCTCCCAGGAAGCTGCCCAGGGAGGCCCAGTCCATACCTCTGCAGCTGCAGAGCCCATGCCCAGCTACCTTCTGGGAGGGGCAGCATCTGCAGTGGGGACTTCAGGATGGGGCAGAGCTTTGGGGAGGAAGATGCCAGGTGGAGGGAAGAGCAGAGAGTGTTTGGGAACCTGGCTCCCATAATCCCAGGGCTTTGGGAGGCCAAGAAGGGAGGACTGCCTGAGGCCAGGAGTTTGAGACCAGCCTGAGGAACAAAGTGAGACCACCATCTCTACAAAAAATAATTTTAAAAAAATTATCTGAGCATGGTGGCACGCACCTGTTGTCCCAGCTACTCGGAGGCTTAAGCAAGAGGATTGCTTGAGCCCAGGAGTTGGAGGCTGCAGTGAGCACTGATTGTGTCACTGCACTCCAGCCTGGGTGACAGAGCGAGACCCTGTCTTTTTAAAAGGTGGGGAGGGGTAGGGGCTAAACAGAACAGTGGTCGCCAGAGCCTTGGAGAGGGAGGGGTGGCCGCTGTGACCACTGCTCAGCCTGAGTGGCCCCAGTATGCCTCTTCCCCTTGGCCTTCAGCCCACAAGGCAGCATCCTCACCTGCCTCATAGAAGAGGGTTGGTCCCCAGGTCACTCTGCCCAGAAGGGCCCCACGGAGGCCCAGGGTGCTGCAAGGAGCTGCTTCCTGGGTGTCAGGCTCCATCCTTGGGCAGGTGTGGTCTGAGCCAACGCCCTAGGCCGGGCCACGGCGGGGACCCTGTCCAGGTGGCCGGGAGGGTACAGGAGTCCCTCAGCCACAAGTCCATGGCTGGGGAGAAATCCTCGGGTGGGGGCAGCAGCGTCAGGGCTGACCATCCACCCCCCAGCCATGAGCCCGGGGGCTCTGCTACCTGGGAGTCTCTGCTAATTGGCCCCAGCGCCTCCCAGGCTGAATGTTGCTCAAACATGTCAACCTTGCTGCTTGATTGACAACCTGTCACTGTTTCGTGAGGTTTCTGAGGTGTTCCCGGGACTCAGCAACCTTGAAAGTTGGATAAAGAACTCCAGGAAACTGGCAAGTCAGTCAGCGGCCAGAAGTGAGGCCCTCACATGGGGGCTGTAAGGGACTGTGGGGCTCATGAGGGCCTATGCGGTTCATGGAAGACTGTGGGGTTCATGGGGGCCTGTGCGGTGCATGGGGGCCTGTGGGGTAGGTACATAGGGGACTGTGGGGTGCATGGGGGCCTGTGGGGTACATAGGGGCCTGTGGGGTGCATGGGGGCCTGTGGGGTACATAGGGGACTGTGGGGTGCATGGGGGCCTGTGGGGTAGGTACATAGGGGCCTGTGGGGTGCATGGGGGCCTGTGGGGTACATAGGGGCCTGTGGGGTGCATGGGGGCCTGTGGGGTACATAGGGGACTGTCGGGTGCATCGGGGACTATAGGGTACATGGGAGCCTGTGGGGTACATAGGGGACTATGTGGTTCATGGGAGACTGTGGGGTGCATGAGAGTCTGTGGGGTTCATAGAGGACTCTGGTGTTCATGGGGTACTGTGGGGTTCGTGGAGGACTGTGGGGTTCTTTTGAACATGCTTCTTTTGTAATGAGAAGAAACAACGAAAAGTTAAGGCTGGGTCAGTCAGGAGGGGCCCCTGAACCCCTGGGACCCCGAAGCCGTATGGGGAAAGTGACATGGTGGGTAGGCACAGCCCCACCATAGGCCTGGAGCCCTGACACAGGGCAAGAGACTGCCCGGTGCCCTGGCCCTTCCCGCCCTGGCCTCTGTGTCTGCTGGGGGGCCCTGCTCCGTGCCCAACCCAAGGCATCTGGCCCCGAAGGATGGGGGCATGTGTCCTGCCGGGAGCCATCTGTCTCCACTGTGCCCAGGTGCCCCAGGCAGGAAGCCCGCTGGGGGCTTGAAATAGCCACCTGTCCCTACCTCACTAGCCCTGAGCCGTCTTGGGGCCTGGGGACCTCCCAGAGGTCCTACACAGGGGGGTCAGGCTCCAGCTCTGGACCTTGGGCCGTGCCTGGCTGCCAGGGACGCAGTCAGCTAGACTCTGAGCTGGAGTCACTGCCCTGGGGGATCCTCCAGTCTGAGTTTGAGCAGAGCTGGGACCAGATTGGGAGGTGAGTGGACGTCGCCCGAGACTCTTCAGGCACTGCCAGCCCAGTGGGTGCTCATCTGCAGACCAGGCTTATGGAAGGGGCTAATGTGCCCAGGGCCACACAGGGCAGACGGGGGGCACAGCCATGTCCTTCCCAGTGGCCAGACCTGAGGAAGCCAAAATGGCTCGGTGGTCACTGGGCCAGCCTGACCCCCACACACAAGGCAGATGCCCTCAGCCCTGTGTGGCAGATGGGTAAACTGAGGTACAGATGGGACGGACCGGGGTGCACAGGAAGCATCATGAGCCAGGGCTGAGCCAGGTCAGCGTGGGTACAGCAGCCATGTGTTTCCATGATCTCATGTGGCCAAAGAGACTGGAAAGGCAGGTCCCACACTAAGTTGGAGACATGAGGCCAGAGAAAGTGGACATTGTCACACGGGCTGGTGACTCCGTGAAGCAAGGCCCAGAGGAATGAGAGATGGAGACGAGGAGCAGAGAGAAAGAGGCCAGGAAAGGAAGCCAGTGGGAGAGGTGTGGGGCCGGGGGAGGCCAGGAGGAGGAGCAGGGCTCAGGACGAGACCTGGGGAGGAAAAGCCACTCACTGTCCACAGGGCCATGCCATCTGTGAGGCCCACCCCATCCACCCCAGCCCAGGGCCCTCCCACCCCTGCCTCCCCTTGTCCTCCAGCCCAGTGTGGCCCGAGGAGCCAACATCCCACTCAGAGCAGAGGAGCCTCCTTCTGTGGCCATGCTTCTCTGTGTGGCAGCCGGCAGTGCAGCCCTCGCCTCTTCAGGGAGCACGGACAGAGAAGGGCATGACAGCCCGTGCAATAATGACCACTGGATTAGCCACTGCTCCTGTCAAACTGGCACCATCATGAGACCTATTTCAGAGCCATAGGTGGGGAAGGGCCCTTCCTCATCGAGGGCCAAGGCCTGGGGATGGCAGTCGCGTGGCCCTTGAAGGTGTCCGTATCAGGGGAGCAGCTGGGAGCAAACCGGCTGTGCAGAAGCCCAGAGGAGGCCACAGAGCTCTGAGCTTTGCTGCGTGGGCAGGAGGCGCCTCCCAGGGCTCGGCTGCAAGGGCTGGTGCTCACACGGGGGACAAGAAAGACGGACCAGGTCCAGAGTCCCAGGCCTCTCCCAATGCCCCAGACCCAGGCCCCTCCATCCCACCCCCCGGGGCCCTAGGTTGGTGTCACGTGCCCTCTGCCCCATGCCTGTGCCCACCCTGGGATGGTGTCTCCCCTCTCTCAGGTCTATCTCCCAGCACAGACCCTCTCAGAGGCCTCTTTGGGCTCCCCCAGGGACCCCACGGCACTCTTGTCATGGCCCAGTGTGCCCATCTCGGGGCTCCATCCAGGCCCAGCCAGCCGACAGCCGGAGTCCATCCATCACACTGCCCACCACCCTTCCAGCCTGATACAGTTAGCTCTCGGGGAGCATGGTAGCTGCTGCCAGCAAGGGGCCCCCAGGGAAATCAGCCGACATCAATAAACCTCCCTCCGACACCCCACGGCCCCACGTGCACCATCACTCTTCCGCATCGACCGGCCCACCAAGGCCGCAGCTGCGGTGGCAAGGAGAGGCCCCTCGTCCATCAGCCTCGGATCCCCCGCCGCCCAGGAGCCCCCAGCCAGCTATCCCTGCTCAGCAGCGTCTCCTGGCTCCCGGCCTGGCTCCATCACCGGGGCCCCAGCCCGTGTCCAGCCTCTTGGGGTGGGAGCAGGGGTGGGGTGCTGGGCAGTGCCACCACCCATCAGCCTGACATTTCCAAACAGCCTGGCACCGTCTCCTCCGTGGGCAGGACCAGCACTGTCAGCAGCTCCCCAGGCTCCAAATGCCAGCGTTGCCACCCAAGCTTGGGAGGGAGAAGCCCAGAGGCCCTGCCGGGCATCAGACAGCCCAAGGTGGGCATGGGCAGTGGGGGTGCAGGGGCCCTGGGGCTGCTCTGCCAGCCTGACCTGGAGAGAGCGAAGTCCTGGCTGAGAGCCCAAGGAGCCACACCCCAGGCCTCCCCCAGCCTCCCCCATGGCAGGTGTCCCACTGCAGCTGGGGGCAGGGGTGGAAACCATGCAGCCCTGGGCAGGCTGGGCCATCCGGGGACCTCTCCCTGCCCTGCCCTGCCCCTCCCGACTGCTGTGCAGCTCTGCCACTGCTGGACTCTGGCCCCACGGTGACCCACGTGCCCTGACAATCCAAGCCATGTTGGCCCCAGGAGGTCTTCCCACTCGCAATGCTGAGCCCCAGCTGGAAAGTCACCCCCAGCACAGGCACTGGGGACAGACGCCGGTCAGCCCTGTATGTTCAGTTGTTGTTTCTGTTTAAAGGGTGAAGAGGCTGGGTGCAGTGGCTCACACCTGTAATCCCAGCACTTTGGGAGGCCAAGGTGGGAGGATTGCTTGAGCACAGGAATTTGAGAGCAGCCTGGGCAACATAGAGAGACCCCGTCTCTACAAAAAAAAAATTCACCAGGTGTGGCGGCACATGCCTGTAGTCCCAGCTATTCAGAAGGCTGAGGCAGGAGGATTCCTTGAGTCCAGGAGTTTGAGGCAGCAGTAGCTGGAAGTGAGGCACTGGAGCCACATCCCGCAGGTAATATGCCCAGAGGGTCTCGCCCACCAGTGCTGCATTTGGGGTGGGACAGCAATGAGCAAGTGGCATCGTGTGAATGACTCATGGGTGTCAGAGCCATGCACGGCCCACTGGGTTTCACTTCATGCTTGATTTTCAAGCACTGCACCCAGCCCGTTCACACTTTAAACAGAAATAACTGAGCTACAGGGCTGGCCACTGTCTTTCCCTAGAATACACTTAGGACAGTACTGGTCTATAATAGGGCTCAGAAAACGTGGGGCTTTTCCTATTCAATTTGAAAGATTTCAATGCCACATGTGGAAGGTTCTGCCCACGATGACACTGAGGCGTAGTGACTCGCCCCAAGTTCCAGAGGACACGACCCTGGGAGGACCCAACCCTGACCTAGGAGTTCAGTTTCACTCTGACCCAGGTGGGCCACCACACCTTCAGGCCCTGCGGTCACCCAGACACACTGGGCCCAGCCGCCGCCCTCTATCTGACTACTGCCCCTGGTGGTCACCCTGGCAGCAGCCAGGCCGGGCTCGGGGGCACTTGGGGCACAGCTGCAGGGCCAGGCTGGGTGGGCCAGGGTCTCTCTAGGGTGGGGTCTCAGAGCCTTGGCAGAGCCGAGGGCCTGAGGACCATGCCTGGCCCATGAGGGCCAGGGCCTTAGGCAGGAGGCCAGGGCAGGGCATGACTGGAAAGCCCCCTTTTAGCCGCCCGTGAGCAGGGAGCTGCAGGCCGGCCTCAGGGGTCCACATGTGACTGCACAGACTCTGGATGAGGGAGTGTGCCTGGGGGTGGCAGGGCAGGCCTGTAGCAGGGTCACGGGGCGAGACTGCCATAGGGAGGGTCCAGGGACGTGGGATCCCAGCAGGGCAGGAGCAGAGCATCGAATTGCAGGGGCAGAGGGGGTCCCGGAGACCGAGGTACAGTGTCTGCATTGGCGGGGGCTGCACTGCACCAACGGGCAGCAGGTCTGGGCGTGAGATGCCCCAGCTGGGGACCAGTTTGGCTGTCAGAGCAGCTGGGGGAGCAGGACACTGCTGGGCAGTGAGGAGAGTCCTCCGCCTGCTCACCTGGACACCACCCTGACCCGGTGAGGTGCCATGCCCACGTGCAGATCACCCAGGATGAATGCTGGGCAGGGCTGGGACACAAGTCCCAGGGCAGCTGGGCAGAGGGGCAGGGAAGGGCGATCTCTGCAGGGAGAGAAGCCAATCCCTGGCCTAGAGGGTCACAGGGGCTGGGGAAGCCCACCTCTTCTCGCTGTCCCATCCTGCCCCTGTCCCCATGAGCAGCCAGCCGGGCATCCAGGAGACCACCCGAGACGGGGAGGCGCTCAGTCAAGGCTGCTGTGTGCTGGCCTGGCAGTGCCCAAGAGGCACAGGCTCTCCCTGGGTGAAGGACCACGGGGCCTGGCTTAGCCGCTGACTCAACCATACCAGGGTCAAGGTAGGACAGTATCCGCTCTGTGGCCCAGGTTCCCCGACCCCCACTCCTGAGCTGACAGCCAGCCCACTCCACCTCCCCTGCCCACCTCCCCTCCCCTGCCCCACCCTACCCACATCTACGTTTGCACAGATCCAGGTGGGCCTCAAGCCCAGGCCGGGAGGTCCTCCCAGTGAGAGACGCAGTGTCCCCTCTGACAGCCAAGGCTTCCCTCCCTGTGAAGTGGGTCACACCTGGTCCCTCCCTCCTGGGGATGGGGTGCTCAGGAGGCAGGTGACCCTGCCCCTCCCACTGAGTGACCATGGCTGGCCAAGGCTCCCCAGGCCCCAGCATATGGGACACATGGTCCCGCCCTCTTGATGCTGCAGCGTCTTCCGGCGGGTCACCCTCAGCCCACCTAGGGTCACACCATCATATGGGAGGCCGAGGGCTGCAGCACTGGAGCCAGTTGGGTGTGAATGTGGACACTGGGGTCCTTCCCTGAGCGGCCGCCTCCCCAGAGAGCTGCGCCCTGCCACAGCACAGGGCCAACCTGGGGCGAGACCTCACCCAGACTGCCCTGCCCTTGAAGGCAGTCCTGTCCCTCAAGGGGTCTTGCTGGGCCATGGCTGCCCACGCCCGCTAATGGGGCTGCCAGCCCCAGCACAAGCCGGTTGGTGGCTGATTGATGGGTAATTGTTTTACCTCTGAACAGCCCGAGCCCCATAATTTGGAGGCATAAATCCCAGCCTGTCGGGCTTGGCTGACATGGAATGACACCCAGAATTAAATGAAAGCATAACAATTAACAGCCCATAAAAATGTTCTGAGCGAAGCCCCGAAACAGGGAAGCGCATCTCCATCTCCGAGTGGGGCTCCCGAGGGCTCTGCGAGGCCTGCCTTGGGGTGGCGTGATGCCAGGTCTGGCAGGACAGGCTGCCTTCTCCTAGAGAGACAAAGCTCCTCTCCAGGCCCATGTTGCCTGCTCAGGTCCATTCTCCGCTCACCCCTGGGCCACCCAGAGGTCACTTATGAGCAGGTGTGGTCACAGGCAGGCACTGAGCTTGGGGCAAACACTGGCCCTCACGCCCCGCAGAGCCCACAGCAACCACCTCCCGGTCCCCATCCTGCTCCACGCACCACCTCCCCAACAAGCTGCCACACCAAGCCCCATGTCAGGGGCCAGTGTGGGGAACCATCACTGAGACAGCATTCAGCAGGCTCTCCCCACGTGCCTGTGGGTGCGCATGTCCCCAAGCCTCCAAGGGCCCACCCCTCACAGGCAGAGTGCTGTGGCCCCAGGCCCTCAGTGGGGAGCGTGGGCGCCCGAGGGATCTGAGGTTCACTGGGAAGAGACATGCCCCACCCCAGGGCGTCTCTGGCCCCAGCCTCCTCTCTTGGGGCTGCAGGGAGGCTCCACCAGCCTTGGCACCCTGAGTCGTGGACAGACAGGGCAGAGGAGCGACATCCTGCCCACAGCTGGAAAACAGGACCCCTGAAGGGCTGGGAGGGCACCTGAGGATGAGGACATGAGGAAGCGGAGGGTGCAAGTCCCCAGACCCAGTTTCCCACCAGTTCCAGTGGACATGACGGTGGCCCACAGGAGCCACAGTGGCCTTGGGGACAAAGAACCCCCGACCCCTCCAGATGCATGCAGTGGATGCCTTCAGGCTCCAGCTGCAGCTGGGCAAGGTTCTGTCCGCAGTGGAGGGCTGGCTTGGGGCCCCAATGCCTGGCCACAGGCTGAACACCTCATCTGACCCGCTGCGCAGCCCACATTAGGACTCAGTTCCTAAAGAGCCGCTTTCCCGGCATTGGGCACTGGCAGGGGGCTGCCTAACTCAATTGCCTCTGAGCTGTTTCGTGACTTGGTGATTGTGATTTTGTTTTCTTATTGTCATTGTTTTAAGCCTCCTCCGCGATGCTCTCTGGGTTCCTCAGACGGAGTGAGGCCTCAGGGTGCACAGCAGGGCTGGGGCTCCCAGAGGCCTTCTCCAAAGAGGCGCATGGATCTGAGGAGAGATTGGCTTGCCTAGATGGGCCACCCACCCACTGCACTTGCCCACCGCACTCGCTGAGGGGGTCCTGGAGGGCAGAGGTGCTCTGGGCAGGCAAGGCAGGGAAGACTTAGCGTGATGCTCAGTGGGCCTGGGAGGTGGAGCCCTCAGGGTCAGCACTGTAGCTGGCAGCAGGGCGTGACCTTGACCTTGGATGTGCCACAGATAATTTGAAGAGTGTCCTACGGTCCGAGCAGGAGGACTTCAGCCAAAGGGTGCCGAGGGGGAATCTAGGGGGAACCTGACATGGCCGGCGCATTCCTGAGACAGCCCAGCCCGCCACATAAAGGTGGAGGGCTGCCTTGGAGAAAGCAAACTTGGGGCGGCCACATGCAGCCCCCCAGGCGCCAGGCCTGGTTCCCTCCCCAGGCGCTCAGCAGGAGCCACACCCGCATTGGGAATTCGGGGCAGGTCCGGCCTGCATGCTGTGTCGAAGAAATGCAACACAATTAATTAGCCCCTAAAAAAAGCATTTGAAGTGTTTATTGCAGGACGGCGCTCCTGGTTTTATAAACAGATGGGGAAATAAAGTGGTGGGGATGACAAGCCGGGAACAGCTGCATAGGGACCCGGAACCTAATTCATAATTCAGCAGACTAATCAGGGAACATCTTCTGCAGGCGCCGTAATGAAGGGACGTGAGGCCGCAACTGATGAGCCGATCCCCATGCGCCTGCCATGCCAGCCACGCCCCTGCACTGCCTGACCCCAGGCAGCCCCTGCCTCCAGCCCTGGCCTGACCGAAGCACCCAGCCCCATCCCTGGTCACAATGACCTCCTGCCAAGCTTTCAGCAGGTGTTTTCTCAGCAGCTCCCTGCAACATTTAGTCACAAGCCCATTTTTCAGGAGAGGAAACTGAGGCGCAGGGAGAGTGAGCCTGAGGGACCTGCCCTGGTGGGTGCATACCCCCACAAGCCCTGGATCCCCAATCCACTGCCCATGGGTGCACCCAAAGAGGTGGGTTTGGCCCTCCTGGACCACCCTGGATCCTCTTGTGCAGGAGGGACTCCAAGTAGACTGAGGAGCTCTTCCCTTCCAGCAGTTGAGATGTGGAGGGAGAAGGAAGAAGGGGGAGAGTGTTTACCAGCCAAGAGGATGTGGGATGGGTGTGGGGCTGGCCTTTGAGGAGCATGGACTGGGCGGGGACCTACCGGTGGGTTGTACATGGGGCAGCCCATGGGCCCTGAGCAGGGAACCTGGAATAATTGGACATAAAAATTCACATGCATTTGGCCGGGCGCAGTGGCTCACACCTGTGATCCCAGCACTTTGGGAGGCCGAGGTGGGAGGATCACTTGAGGTCAGGAGTTTGAGACCAGGCTGGCTAACATGGCGAAACCCCGTCTCTACTAAAAATACAAAAAAATTAGCCAGGCGTGGTGGTGCATGCCTATAGTCCCAGCTACTTAGGAGGCTGAGGCAGGAGAATTGCTTGAACCCAGGAGGTGGAGGTTACAGTGAGCCGAGATCGCGCCACTGCACTCCAGCCTGGGTGACAGAGTGAGACTCCATCTCAAAACAATAAAATAAAATAAAATAATTCACATGCATTTTATGAATCTTCTAGCTCCGACAGGAGCCCCAGTGTTCACAGCAGTCGTGGACTGTAAAATGCACAAGATGAAATGTTTGTGACAGCCATAAAGTCCTTGTTTTCTCCTCGGCTGCAGTGGAAACATGGGGCAGCGGGGGCGTGGGCGCCAAGCCTCCCCATCCCCCGCTGGCCCCTGCCCCTGCCGCACATGCTCGTGTGTGCCCTGTGAGTACCCAGCAAGACATGGGGACCGAGGAAAGAGCCCAGCTCACACCTGCCCTCTGCAGCTCACGGCCTCCTCAGGCAGACATATGGGGTCAATTAAACTCTGCAACAAGCCTTTTACTTAAACACATCAAACCACAAATACCATCAGAGTGGTTGATGTCGTAGCAGAAGAAGGCAAGGGGGCTGCGGTGCCTACAGGGGTAGTTCACGGGCCTTGTGGAGTTGGGCTCCAAGGTCTAGGTGGGAGCTTGCCAGTGTGAGCAGCACCAGTCACCCTCCACTGTGGCACTGGCGCCGGATGGGACTCAGACGTGGGTTAGAAAGCCCCCAGTCAGACCCTCACCCCAACCCCCACTGGACCTCACATGCTTTCTCCCCACAAGATGTCAGAGGATGGCAGGGGAATGGGGAAACATGTGTCCGGTTACCTGCTGCTGCATGACAAAGCAGCCCGGTCTCTTGTGTGCTTGGTCTGTGGGTCTGGAGTCCGGGCAGGGCCCAGCAGGGCGATGTGGGCAGCTCTTCTGCTGTGCGTGGCATCGAAGGGGCACTCAGTGTACTCAGCCCCAGCTGTGCACCCAGGCCTGGCCTCGGCAGACCGGCTGCAGGGCTGAGCCCCACAGGCCCTCCCGCTCCATGGGCTCTCCCTGCTGGTCAGATTCCTTCAAGGCAGCTCAGGACCAAGAGCAGAAAGCAGAACAGCCGGGCTCTGAGGGCCTGGGGTGCAGCACAGCGCCATGTCCACCCAACACCAATGGTCAAAGCTGTCCAGGCCTTCCTAGGTCCAGGGAGGGATGAAGACTGACAGACTCACAGAAGGTCAAGGAATGTGCGGCCACCTTTAGTGGCCCCGTTGAGTCTCTGCAGGATGGGCTCAGTACAAAGCGCTGGGCAGGACAGAGAAGCAGAGCCCACCTGGACCCCAGCCAGGAGCCCACAAGTGCCAACAGCTCCCTGGGAAACAGGACCAGGGCCCCCAGCTCCTGGGTGGGCGAGGTATGCAGTAACTGGCCCCTCAGGGGGTGGAGCCAAGCTTGGAGACCCCTGCCGAGGCAGGGTCTCAGTGCTGAAGCAGGATTTGGACCCACTTTTTCTGTACTCTGACCCCTTTCCCAAAGTCAACCTGCCTTTGAGGTCCTCTCCCCAAAACACCCCCTGACCAGCACGGCCCTCCTCCGCGTGCTGCAGGCAGACTCCTCCCTGTTCCTACGCCACCTGCCCGAGGTCCCCCAGCTCTTGAATGGCAGAGTGAGGACATGAAGCCGGTGTCCCTGACTCCAGGGCTGTGTTCTTGGCCCCAGCCCGGCCCCCCGCATGCATCTACATCTACTGTCTGCACTTGGTACCTGCCGCTCTTCCCCGGCCCCCACTGTCCCACGGTGAGACAGAACCCTGATGAGGCTCCCTGCACAGAAGGAAGGGCGCTGCTCCTCCCACCCTCTGCCCAGGTGAGGTGCCACCACAGGCTGCTCAGAGCCCCAGGAAGTTGACTGGAGGGCAGGACGGCACCTTGTGTGGTGGGGCCACGGTGCAGGTAGAAGCAACATGGGACCCGGGTGGACACAGCCCCGCAGGCTGCAGGGCTTAAGCAGGGCAGCCAGGATCCTCCCTCAGTGCCCCCCCGCAACCCCGCTGCTGGTGTGTGTGTTGTTTGTGAGGGCATGGTGCCCAACTGGACTGCCCCAGCCCTCCAGGCCCGCAGTGCCGTCACTTCCAGAGTGGTCCAGCTGTAGACAGAGCCACTCTCGGGGGGGTGTTCAGTATGCACAGAGCCCCCACCCCTCTGTGCCTGGCCTGTCCCTTGGGCCAGGCCCCAGCAGAAGTAATCATACTAAACAAACATGCCCCGGATTTGCTGTCTGTGCAAACAGCAGCAACTGCTGCTCTGCGGATGAGGGGCTCAGAGACTCCACAGTGAGGGTTTCCAGGGCTGCATCCTTCTAAGCAGGAACATGGGAGGCAGCACCTCACGCCCCGCTCCACAGACACTGGGCTGCGGGGAGTCCTTGAAGAATGCAACCGGGTAGTGCTGGGACCTGCTGCGATCTCCTGAGATACCCAGCCCCTTACAGGCACCAAGCTAATGTCGCAGAGGTGCGTGTGGCCCTGGCCCCAAAGAGGAGGACCCAAACAGCAAACAAGCTTGAGAGAGAGCCAGGCCCAGCAACCTACGCACCAGAGACCTGCCCTCGGCTCCACAGCCCCGGGGCAGACCGGGCCTCTGCCACCTGAGCTGGCCTCCGGGGGAGGCTGCTCCTGCCTCAGACCCACCCAGCCCGGCCTGGGAGCCCAGTGCAGAGGCCGCTCAGTACCCTCAGGTAGGGGGACAGGGAGACCTGTCCAGGGCAGCCCCCTTGCTGCCCACTTTGCCACCTCCTTGCCCCATTCAAGCCCTCTAGGGGATTGAACCAAGAGTCTGGGCTGGCTGGGAGTGGTGGCCCAGGCCTGTGATCCCAGCACTTTGAGAAGCCAAGGTGGGAGGATCGCTTGAGGCCAGGAATTCGAGACCAGTCTAGGCAACATAGTGAAAGCCCCTCTCTACAAAAAAATGTTAAAACTAGCCAGGTGTGGTGGCCTGCACCTATAGTCCCAGCTACTTGGGAGGTTGATGCTGGAGGATCACTTGAGCCCAAGAGTTCAAGGTTGCAGTGAGCTGTGATGACACAATTGCACTCCAGCCTGGGTGACAGAGCAAGACCCCATCTAAAAACAAATAAATAAATAAATAAATAAGTGTTTAAATATTAGCCGGGAGTGGTGGTGCACACCTGCAGTCCCAGTTACTTGGGAGGCTGAGGTGGGAAGATCACTTGAGCACGGGCGTTCAAGCCTGCAGTGAGCTGTGATGGTGCCACTGCTCTTCAGCCTAGGTGACAGATCGAGACCCTATCTCTAAAATTAATTATAATTTAATTTAATTTAATTTTAAAAGACTCTGGGGTGATGGACCAACCAGGCACAATGCCCTTGGCCACTGGCAGAGGGCACTGTGAGGCTGCCTTGGACACGGGGCCATCAGGGTGAGAGGCTGGCACCGGAGATTGGTGGGTGCAAGGTATCGCCCCAGCATCCCCAGCCTGCCTCACCCCCGCTGGCTCCCAGCCCTGCCCCCCATCCTAGAACTTCCGGCTCCTGAGGAACCAATGGCTCCTCACAATGTGGCCTCTGCCCCCACGCCTTCCCAGAGCTCCTGCCCCGGCCCCCACTGCAGGCCCCAGAGAGCACCTTGTAGCCCGTACGGAGCCCAAAAGGCAGGCCCATGGGAGGATGGCACGTTTCTGGGGTGGGGAGTCCCTACTTTCCTTTCTCTAATTTTTCTGCATTTTCCAAATGTTGATACACTAGCATGAGTTTCTCATGGAGCTGGAACAGCAAACCTCAGCAGGAAGCAAGCAGGCTGCCCTCAGGCGTGCAGAGGAGCTGGAGGCCAGGGCCCACATGGGGAGTCCTCCTCGAGGGGCCTGGGAAGGGTCTTGTGGAAGTACTGGGTGGGCTGAGGGCTGGCTGGCCAGTACGGGCTCAGTTTGGCCCTGTGTGCAGCTGCCCGGTCAGGCCACGCCGTCCTCCAAGATGCATTCTGCATCCCTCCCTGGGGGCCGCGCCAGCCTCATTTCATGGCCACTGCGACAGTTGCATTAACTTGTATCTAATGGGATGCTTGGCTATTGGACATGGAGCAATTCCAGTTTAATTAAGCGTCAGGAAGCTGGGCATTAATTAAAGTAACAAAAGACTCAGCACAACGCAAGCTGGGCCCTGCTCAGAGAGGCTGTGGTCTAGGCGTGAAGGGTTGACGAAGAGCATGACCCAGGCCCGGCACTGTCCACATGTCCACACCCCCTGGCTCACCGCCCACCTGGAGGCCACCAAGGCCTCACACCCTGACCTCCCTGGCTACCATGGCCCAGGCCCCAGGCTGGGCTTTGTGTGCTGAGCCCCCAGGGGCAGGGGATGGGGACCCCTGGAACACCCAGGGCCCTTGTTAAGGTGAAAGGCATGTCCCAGGAATGGCCACAAGGTCCCAGCAACCGTGGAGATCCGTCACACCCCAGCACCTTGCTTTGGCCAAAGGCCCCTCCCCACTCCCCTCCAGCCCTCCCTCCACTAGAATTTGGACACCCCTCCATGGACACAGACCCTGGCCACCCTCAGCTTCCTCCTCCTACCCCACCCCAGCCAGGAGCCCACAGGAGGTACCTGGGGACACGCCAAGGGCAGAGGTCACAGGAGATGAAACAAGGACACCAAAGCCAGCAGTGCCACCTGCAGTGGACTCAGGCCACCATGCTGGCCCCTCCCGGCCTCTACCCTTGGCCCTTGCACCCCTCCCCTCCCTCCTCCTCTCACTTCTGTTGGGCCTTTGGCCCCTCCAAGTCCATGAACACAAATCACATGAGGTTTGCCTCTGTTGTATTTATGAAGACATTTTATGTGACTTTGGTTTTTGATGTTTTTTGTTGTTGTTGTTGTTGTTTTTTGAGACAGGGTCTCACTCTGTCACCTGGGCTGGAGTGCAATGGTGCAATCCCAGCTCACTGAAGCCTCCATCTCCAGAGCTCAAAGGATCCTCCCACTTCAGGCCCCCAAGTAGCTGGGACTACAGGCATGCGACACCATGCCTGGCTAATTTTTGTATTTTTTTTGTAGGGAGGGGGTTTCCCTCTCTATGTTTCCCAGGCTGGTCTTCGACTCCTGGGCTCAAGCAATCCACTTGCCTCAGCCTCCCAAAGTGTTGGGATTCCAGGCATGAGGCAATGCACCCAGCCTGTGACTTTTTATTTTAAGGGCAGGTGAGTTGGGGACTTTGTCTTTCTTTTTCCAAGGAAAAACAGAAAACTAGATTACGATCCCCAGTCAACTCTCCCCCACATCAGCTGCCTCCAGGTCTCCTCTGCCTGGGCCTGCACTTGGGGCCTCACAGCTGCGACACCTCCTAGCCCCAGACCCGGCTCCAGGCTGCGAGGCCAGAAGAGAACCTCAGGTGCTCTGGTCGAAGGCACTTCTCCCCAGCCCCCGAACAGCATCACCTCCTTCCGCCTTGATGTTCTACCTGCTCTCCGCCCTTGCTTCTCTGCTGAGGCTGGATGGAGAAGTCTGGCCTCAGCTGCCCTCTACAGAGGTGCTGACATCTGCTGCCCAATGGGCCTCAGGCTGGGTCCAGGCCTCAAAGCCCATGCAAGTAAAGGGTGCAGCACTGGCCAAAGGGCCTTCCCTCTTGCACTCACTCACTGGGGGCTGATAGGCAGGAGCCCTGGATCCCCAGTTAGACTTAGTCCTGCCAGCCCAGGGTCCCCGGTGCAACACCGAGAGGACCCCAGCCACGTGACGAGGGTAGACGGTCTCCACAGAGCGCTGGCTGCTGCCGGCCCCAAGACACGCACCCTTGAACCTCCCATCAGCCCTGCAGGATCCCGGTTCTGTGAGGCCCCTGGTTTCAGCCAGGGGGTGAGAATTCAGGGACACCCAGGCAGCAAGTGGCAGACCCTTCCGGAAGGGCCTGGACAAGGGTTCTGCATGAGGACCCCGTGGCCGGGCCCAGAGCAGGGGCTCCGTGACTGTGTTGGCTCCAGATCGGCCCTGTGCCCAGGTACTCAGCGCCTTCCTATCGATGTTTCCCATGATGATGATCATATTTTCCCCATCAGTCGAGACCCAAATCAATGGCATTTGAGTAACTGGAGATTGACTTTAATTAAGTCTGAGAAGTTTTGTAACCATGCCTGATGGAGGACTTCTCCCTGGTCCACCAGATGAGGCGTGGGCAGGGCTGCCCCGGGGTGGCCTTGGGCCCTGGCCTGGGACTCCCCCGACCTGCCCGCAGGACCGACCATGTCCTCCACCCGGGCTAAGTCTGATGCTCTGCCCATGGGGCTGAAACCCACAGGCAGGGCTGACACGGTGGGGCCCTGAGGAGGGGGCAGGGGCAAGGGAAAGACCCTGGCTGGTGGGGGTGGGGGCAGTGCCTTTTCCAGGCCACACGCCCCAGCTGGGCCCTCTGACCATGATTTCCAGGACGTTGCCACACTGCTCCCTTCCTTCACCTCCAGGAGGGATCACCCCACACCTGCCTCTAAGCCTGGTTTTACGCAAACCTTGTCCTGTAACCATCCCTGGGCTGCTGCCCCCCCAGGGCTGTGGGCCACTAGCACTGCCCTGCCCTCATTCCCATTCCCATAGCCCAATGACCACAGGACGAGGAGGGCAGCCCCCAGCATGGCCCCTGTAGGCTGTTTTCTGCCCTGCCGCCCCCGACCCCACAAGCGTCTCATGATGCTGCCCAGAGCTGGAGCCCCTGTACCTATTCTCAGGTGGTGCACCAGCCCTGTCCCCTCCTACCCCCCAGCCTCCCAGGGTTCCCTCTTTCCTGGGGGCCCGGGCCTCTCCAGCCACCACCGGCTGCCCCTCTACCCACCAGCGAGAGGATGTGTTTAATGACACACAGGAAAGAAGGTTATTAGCAAGAATGCATTATTAAGGGGGAGGCCCAGCGAGGCAGGCCACTGAATCACCCAAATCCTTGAGGACTCATGGTGGGTGCTGAGCCCTGGGGAGGGACTGCCAGGTGGCAGGTGCATTGGGGAATCCTGGGTGCTGGGGCAGCACCAATCCCAACTCATCCAAGCCCTGGACAGGAGCTCAGAGACTTTTGATGTTTTGCCCCGGAGGGCCCCAGCTCTACCCCAGCCGCTGGCTGAGCCCAGTGCCTCTGAGAGCACAAACCACCCTCATCCCACAAAGCCTCTGCCACTGCCTTTGGGGCAGATGTAGGCAGTGCCCTCCCCAGTCCGCAGATCACTCATGGGGGAGGCATGTAGGGTCTGGGAACAGCCGCTCCCCAGGGCAAATGTCTCCAAGTAGGGAAGGCTCACAGCCTTGGCCTTCTGCCCTCATGGCCTTGGGGTAGGATTCGGTGTCCTCACGATACATGAAATAGCAGCCGGGACCATCTCCTGAGCCAGGCCAACCCCACGCAGGGGGCCCCACAGGGACTTCCTGATGCAGTGGCCCCACTCCAAGGACCCTCAATAACAAACCTTGCCATGGCAGTGCATCACCTTTACCGCAAACCCACGCTACACACAGGGAAACTGAGGCCAACATGGGGAGGGGCAGCCCTAATGGCTGAGCAGGGACTGGGACCAGCCTCCCAGCCTCCCTGGAGGCCTGGACTTCCATCACTGTCCCAGGCCTGGCAGTTGTCGCAGCCCCTCCCAGGCTGATGCCAAGTGCCAGGAGCAAGCTGGGGCTTAGGGAGGTGGTGGGCTCGGGGTAGCAGCTCAGCTGGGCTGGTGGCCAGCCATGATGGGGTAGGCAGGGCGGGGGGTCAGGGCTGTGGCACTGGTGCTGCATGGGAAGGACATTTGCAGGCACACAAGGTGGGTGGCAGGGCCCCTGGAGGAGCCTCAGTGAGCAGCCAGGCCCAGAGGACAACAGCCCCAGAGCTTCAACCCCAGAACACAGACCTGGGACTCGGCTAATGAGGGAGTGCCGTTCGGGGCACACTCTCAGCACAGTGGCCCCAGGCTGGAGGGCAAGAGGTTCTGGACCTGAGGGCCTGGGCTGGGGGTAGCGGCGTGGGGGCCACAGGGGCCAAGTGCCCGGGGGCTCCAACACTGGCCTTCAGGACCTTGGACAACCCCAGCCACTGGGGCCTCAGTTTGCCCATCCAGAAATGACCTTGAAACAGAGGCCACAAGGGAGGCAGAGCTCCCAGAAGTGGGAGACAGGAACCTGAGGCCGGGACCACACCTGCCCGGCCCATAGCCCACAGTGCCCATCTGTGCCAAGCATTGGGAAGGCCCCCAACGGCCCTCCCCACGAGGCTGTCACCCTTGGCCTTCATGTCTCCAGGTGCCTCCTTTTTAAAATCTTGTGCCTTGAAACATTTTACTCTCAAAGAAGCAGCAAGAGCAGTTTAAGCGCCCCATCTGCCCTGCCCGGGCCCGCACCTGTCTGGCCCACAGCCTACTGGGCTCTCCCCTGCCCCGTGGTCACTGCCATCTTTGCCATCACTGTGGGATGACGACCTCTGAACAAGGGAAGCAATGCAGTGGCCGCGGACAGTGGTCTGCATTTCCTGGTGACTTGGGGAGCGGCAGCCACAGCAGGGGCACCACATGTCCCTCCTTCATGGGCTGAGCTCTGAGGGCTCTCCACCAGGAGGACGACTTCTTCTTTCTGGAATCAGGATCTTGTGGGGAAGCTGAGCTCAGCCACAGGCCCATCTGCATCAGCCTTTCACCCAGTGATTTCTGTGCCATCAGTGGTCCTGCCTAAAGCCATCATTACCACTGTGGTTAGAATAGAGTCGTGGCCTCCAGAGCCCACCCATCCCTGCGCGGCCCCAGGGTGATCCAGGAGTCCTTCTTTTTTTTTATTTTTTATTTTTTTATTTTGAGACTGGCTCTCACTCTGTCACCTAGACTGGAGTGCAGTGGCACAATCATGACTTACTGCAGCCTCCAACTCCTGGGCTCACCTCCTGAGTAGCTGGGATTACAGGCACTTGCCACCACACCCAGCTAATTATTTTTCATACAGACAGGGCCTTCTATGCCTGTTGTACAGGCAGGCTTTCAGCAGTCCTCCCATCTCAGCCTCCCAAACTGCTAGGGTTACAAGTATGGCCACCGTACCTGGCCCCATCAGGACCCCAGGGTGGTCACGAGTCCTTCAGACTTTTTCTCCCCTTCTCCCCTCTGGGTCTTTGCGGGTGAGCACCTGGCATTCCTGAGATGCGAAGTGCCAGGGTCCCTCATCCTTGGTGTCCAGGCCAGCATATCCACTCAGGGCCTCGTGGCAGGCCATGTCTGGACAGCCTCAGCCTGATAGGGGACCAGGTGGCTTCGGGGGGTCTGGAAGCTGTGACAACTCAGGATGGTCCTGTTCAGAGGATGAGGTGAGGGAGCCGCACGGTGGTGTCAGCTGGGAGGCATGGCAGACAGGGCAAGGAACCAGGATTGGAGAAACTGGCTTATGTGAGGGGCAGTAGGTCCCCAGGTCCTGCCCCAACCTGGGCTCCTGGTAGCTCCCAGCCACTGTCCAGGACTGCAGAGTCAGTAGCCTAAGGGTGGAGGGAGCAGGCCTGCTCTGCCTGGAATCACCTTCTTCATCCCCCTGCAGCTGAAGGCTTCACACCAATAAACACATGAGGCGGCAAAGATTAGGGTAGTGCCAATCAACCACTCACACTTTAGTGAGAATTGGCGGATGGAGTAGCCCTGGGCTAGATCTCAGGAACATGGCAGGTCAAGTTGGATGGTAGAGGGGGTTCACCCAAGGCCTGGAGTGGCTGGGGCAATAGAAGAACCAGAGACTGGCCCATGGGGCAGATAATACCCCCACCCACTAGCCCAGATATCCAGAACATCTGCAGGCACAGGGCAGACTCCTGAGCCAACCCCATGGCCATCCACAATCCCGGTGAGGCAGGAAGAGAGACAGATTCTGCCCACCTGGCCCAATACTAAGAGAGACCCCTGCCTTTGCATGTGCATGCAGGGTCCTCACCCTGTGTGTGTTGGGGAGGTGGTCCTCACACTCCATACGTGCCACCAGGACACAGTGGGCCCGGGGGGGCCAGTCTTGGCCCAGTCGACATGGCCACCCCCAGCACTAAGGTGCCCTCACTGTGCAGGGCATCAGCAACTTTGATGGGTTTTCATTTAACATTCTCTTTATCACAATTACTTTGAAAACTATTCAGTGCAGTTATTAATCATTGAGTAATTATTATCTGCTCTTATATTAATTATCTGGCCATCGGGAATGTCACCAAGATTTAAAATTTTTAATTGTTAATAATATTTCCTGGACATGGCAGAGGTTTCCTGCATCTCCACACATTCCCTCCCTGCTCTCGGTGAGGCTGGCTGCGGCTCCCCTGTTGTGGGGAGCGCCCACTCTCGCTGGCACTGCCTGCAGGTTGCCCCCATCAGTTCATCCTGGGCCCTGAGCAGGGCTCTGGGCAGGCCTGGGTGACTGAACCCTCCCTCTAGCTGCCCCCACTGAGCCCTGGGGTGCCCATGCTCACGAGCCCTGTGGCCGATGCAGGTCCTCAGTGGCCCCCAGGATGGGGCCGCCCTGGCACCGAGGCCTGCCGGGATTGCAGTGGGAGGTTGTGAAGCACCTGCCATGTGAGAGGTGGCATCAGTGGCCTGCTGTGCTAGGTCAGCCCCAGCTGCAGATCCCAGGCTGCTGCGCTCCCGCAGGGCCCCCGCCCAGCCCCGCAGCGGTCTCCAGTGTCCTCATCAGCTCTGTGACCAGCAGCCTCAGGGAGCCACAGGAGACAGGAGACCCTCCATCGGATGCACACAGACGGGCCCAGGGAGGACAGGATGGGCCACATGGACGGCTGGCTGGGGCTGCGGAGCCCAGGGGTGGTGCCGCAGGCACTGGGAGGTGGCGTTATGTGACCACGGCAGCCTAAGACCACCACTATG